>NC_038245.2:37602090-38202090 GCF_000004515.6 Glycine max
TTCACGGAAGAAGGTTCTTCCGCAGTTGAAAATAACAACAGCGAAACAACCTTCTTCCCGTGCGATCTCGCGGAAGAACCTTCTTCCGTGCGATCTGGTTCTTCCGCAGGAATTCACGGAAGAAGGTTCTTCCGCTGTTTGTTATTTTCAACTGCGGAAGAACCTTCTTCCGTGGCTTCCACAAGATGGCAAGAAAAAAAGATTCTTTCGCAGTTCAAAATCGCGTTTTTTAAATAAGGACAATTTTGTTCATTCACATAATTGCTGGGTGCACCTAACAACTCCCTTATTTTATTCACATAATGTTATAAGTCACGCCAGCTGTGATATGAATCATGCCAAAATAAAGCTACTTATTTCTCTCTATTTTTTCATAGACATTAAACTGTCATATATCTGAGAATGATTTTCAATTACCATTTATTAAAAAAATAATAACTAATAATATTTATAAATAATTATATACTACAAAACTACTGTAAGTGTTTCTAAAAAAATAAAACTGAACTTAAGTGTTTATCACAGTGTATGCAAAAGGATATGAATGGGGGAGACCATTGGTTATCCTGCAGTTGTGGAACATCAAGAGTGCGTTCTTGCAGTAGAAAAAACTAATCTATGCACTCAATGGTAAACATCAATAGTTTTGATCCTTTTTTGGAACATAAGCAACAGGGTCTAAGTTCCGAGATAAATTACAGTGTGTTGTTCTTTTAAATTTTTTGTTTTATTCTTATTTTATTATAAGAACTAATGTAAGATTTTTATATTATTTAAAACATGAAATTACTTACCAGAGCATCAAGATTAGTATTTACTAGCAACCAATTTTTTTTATTGTATTATTCACTTTTTTTTTTACTGAATGCTATTTACCCACATGTTATGTCTGAAATGATATAAGTTTGTTTCCTTAAAAACATGAAATTAGAAAAAAAAAATAAAGAGTTTAAATTTAATTATTATTTTTGTAAAAAATTAATACAATTTAATAGGGATGTTTTTAGTGTAATTTGATGCGATTTTGACTTAAAATTAATCCGACAAGAAAGTTAAGTGGAGTGTGATTTGATTTAATTTAAATTATTTATGAAATCCAAACCAAAAGAAAACAATCTTTTTGAGTTTGGTTGGGTTTGATTTGTGCAGTTTGAAAATTTTTCTAATATGTATCAAAAGATGGTTAAAAAATTGTTATTAATTAAATAAAATTTGAATAATAACTAGTTCAAAAACAATCAACAAAGATAAATAAACAACAAAATTTTATAACAATTGAACTTAAAGTAAAACAATAATTATTTTCAAGTTAAATAATATAATTCTTGAAAAGTAACTATTCAACTTAAAAATAATCATTTAACTTAAATAATAAACTATTCAACTTAAGTAAAAATTATACATAATACTTACTTTTAAGTTCTAATGACTAAATTTAAAAAAAAAATAATAAAACAATGTTGATAATACTTGTTTCCAATCATGTATACCTAAAAGTAGATATCCAATAACAAAACATTAATTACAAGTTACATCCATAATTTTTAGGATGTTTGCTATTTAATTTAGTTTGGTTTTCGATTGTTAAATCGCAAACTAAATTGAACCGTACAGTTTTAAAAATAAAAAAACTGAATGAAAACAATAACCATTGGGTTTTCTGTGAGTTTTTTTATTGATTTTTTATTTTACGCTCAATTTAATTCGGTTATGAAGACTCTACTGTTAAATAATTAAATCACATCTTAAATATAAATTATAATATAGTTATCATAATAATAATTAATATTTTAAGTATTAACAATATCAAAAACATTATACCAATATTCCTTCCTTTCTTTCTTCTCACATCACACTGCGCCATTGGAAGCCCTTGAACAACGAAGAACGAAGTAGCAACGTCCCTCTCAATATTTAGATTCAGCTTTGTTCCCTCTGTCTTGCCTAATCTTTTTCTTAATTATTGTAACTTGTAACAATCTCTTTCTTCATGGGGAGAGAGGAGGGTCATAGGTCCCTATTTGTTTTGATATTTTCTTTTGTAAATGTAACAATTGGCAGGGTTCTCTAAATAAACATATCATAAATAAATAACCAGCTCATTCAGAGAACAAAGTATCAATCATTCATTTTCTTCATACTTAAAAAGTATATCCAACCCGCACTTTTATCTGTTTATATATACAAATGTATACCTACAACCTAACTTTTCCTAATGCACTTGTGATTTTTATCTTTGTTTTTTCCATTCCATTTTCAACTTCTCTGCATTTGTAATAAGAATGGATCAGAGAATAGAGAGAAAAAGAACGAATTGGGGAGAAACAATATTGTTTTATGTGAAAGAAAAAGCCATCACAGTATGTGTTGCAAGATAACCCTCAAACTGTTAGACCAAGGAATTATTGCACAAATACAGTACAGGACTTTGAAAGCCTGAGATGGTGTTTTATATTTGAGAGTTTCTATTATTTATTTTTAATGCTATTTAGCACCAAATGCCCCGTTTTCCATCCTGCCATTTATTTCATGCACATGAAAAACCCTTTTAGTAGCATAGCTGGTTTCTTCATGTAAGCATTAGCATTTCAAGATAGAAATTTAAAATACAAGGCTTTGACATAAAATATGCGTATTGTCTCTCACAGTTACTTGCATAAAGTTGGATAGAGAATATATTGCTGCAAAACCTATTGAAATTGCTGAGACACATCATAATACAAGTGGCCAGAATGTTATGATATGAAGAGATTTAATTCATTGGAAAGCAAAACTGACTAAGACTTGGTCATTTGCAAGGTACCTTGCAGTAAAGTGTTGCTTCTTGCTGATCCGGGTTATGCAAACTTCTTGATAACTGAAGAGGATTCTCACCTTGTGAATGCCTAAATTTGTGTCTACCCTCTTAATGATTCATTGGCATATATTACCACTATTCTCTGAAAGTTAGTTCCCCAGTTGTGATTCTTAAACTTTTCCCCTGAGGATAACAATTAGACTTCACTTAAACCTTCGTGAATAGGTCAAGAATCAAGATCTTCACTTAAATCTTTCTAACATGGCATCTTATTCATGGAACACATGGATTTCGCTTCCCTTGTTAGAAAGATCATCAAGTAATTGTTTAGTAATTTAACAAAGTTAGATTGAAGGACGAAAGATTGGGTATGATGGAAGAACGAAAAGTGGAGGTTTTAAAGTTAGGGGAAAAAATAATCAAAAGTTGGCAATTTTATATAAGGAAAAAAAACCCATTAACTTAAAAGAAAAAAAGATACTGCACAACTGAAAAACGAAAAGCTAGAATATTGATAAAATTTAATGCTTTAAATATTATTTTCCTGTAATTTAGTGTTTTTTTCATTTTCTTTCTTATAATTTTGTTTCGTTTTAATCTTTTGGAAAATGTATTTATTTTATTTATGGTCCTTAAAGTGCCTTTTTTCAACGTTCAAAGTATGATTTTTTATTGTTCATGTCTAAAATATTTTAAGAAAGAAAAATAAAACAATATATTTTGTAAGGATTAAAATAATTTTTTTACATGAACAAAAAATGAAAAAAAAATCTTAAATTTTAGGAACGAGAAAGGTATTTAAGTCAAATTTAATTATATGAAAACAGATGTTGGAGGGAATAAAGTGATATAAATTAATCATAAACTTAATATGAATATTAAATCACTATGGTTCTGTTTGAATAAAAAATTTCATAAGTATTTACAGAAAAAAAAAAGAGAAGATAAAATAAATTGAATTTTTCTTATAAATTAAAATCAACTTATGAATATCAAATTTTAAAGAAATTAGATGAGAGAACTTGTAAAAATTGATATGATTTAATGTGAATATAATTACATAAAATACTTTTTAGATCTTTCAATTTTTTTTAAATTAGGAGGACGGATTAGGATTTTAAAAAATTATTTTAATATAAAAAAATATTATAAATTTTAAAAGATTTTGTAAGAATATAATGACTTTTAAGATTTTTTAAAAGACTTTTATGATTAAGATTTCATAATTCAAATTTTAATGAATTCATAAAATATGAATTCATAATATTTAAAAGAATATTATGAATTATTAATATTTTAAAGGACTTTGTGAATTTTTAAAAAATATTTAAAATTATTAATAAAAATCCATAAATTTTATACACCTAACACTTTAAATAAAACTCATCTTATACAAAGAATCATAAATCTATTACCTAACAAATTAATTTCTCCTAACATATTTACTAGCACAATAGACTCATTTCTCTTCGATCATATTAACTATATAAAAATTATATACCAGTAGCATGGATACTTATAGTTATCCCCACAATAACGATCCCACCAAAAAAAAAAATTATGAATATCTATCGCTTTCAACAAAGACACAAGGGATTATGTATGATGAGAAAAGAAAAATATGTCAATTGACCGGAAAAGAAAGAAAGAAAGTCTATGAAATTTGAAGGGTTTGGATGAGATTATTTAATGTGTATTTTCTACTAAAAAGTATCACAAAATCCATTAAAATTCACCCTAAGAAATAATACATCAAAATTTGTAAACTTTTAAATACCCAAAGATTTTTTTAAGTTATAAAAAATCTTAATTGAATACCAACATATTTTATTAAATTTCTTAAAAAATCCTAACAATTTTGAATGAATATCACAAAACTTATTTCCATTATTCGAAAATCTAGATTAAAAACTTCTAGACTTTTTTCAAAAAAAAAAAAAAAAGTCTTTTAAAATAATCCTAGTTAAATACACCCTAGGTTTAGTCCCAATATTTTAAAATGATGATTTCAGCCCTCATAATTTTTATAATTGGTGAACTTCATCATTCATCCTAGTATCCTAAGTTTCATAAAAAATGACAAAGTTCTCTAATTATAAAATATGAAGAACAAAATCATTATTTTTAAAAGTTTAGGTGTTAAAATCACTTGAACAAAAAATTGAGAAACTTTTTGTTTTACGGAAACATATTTAACTCATTTCGTTCAAAACCAAAGAGTCAATACAAGTAATTGCATGATAAGAAGTGTGGAGACTAGTAAAAATGGTGTTTCCCTAACTAGTTTACGGGCAACACCATTGGCTTGTCTCCTAGCAAACACAATTGAATAAAATGTATTCATAGCAAGCATACTACAACAATTGGATCAAATTTTCCAGTTCTGAAACTTCCTTCTTTGGGCTTCTAATCTTCTCTACAACTCTCTTAGAATTGTGCCCAAATGTGATGTTATTCATACCCAACGACATGGAAAAACGAATAGCTCCTCTAAGTGCCTAAGCCTCACCTTGAATAACTGACTGACAAGGCTTCATGAAATTTGTCCTTACCACAATAACTCTGGCCTTCTCATCTCTCATATATGCAAGTGCCCATTCCAGTAATGTTGAGAACCTCTCTGAAACTAGCATCTACATTGCACTTTAATGTTCCTGGTTGTGGAGGTTCCCAGCTATCACCGTTGCTAGTATTATCCTTATTCGTCCAAGTCTGTCACAGATTTGTTATTCCATAGCATATCATTTCTTCTTCGCCAAATACTCCACAATAGCATCGTTACCCTCTTCCTTTGTCGGGAAAAATTTAAAGATTAGACTAGACAAACTATCAACCTCAAGGAAAAGGTTATTAATAGCTTGTGATAGACGATCGAGTCTCTCCCAGCACCCTTCATTCTTTGTGCAATCAACAAAAATGTGTAGTGCGTTTTCAATTTGGTTTTCACAGAGGGGACACAACGTGGAACATTGTACACCTCGAGATCACAACTAATGGTAGGCAATCAGAACAAAGCCCCCAAAGAAACAGTTTAACCCGTTGCCAATCATATTCCAATCTCCTTCCCTACTCAAACCTCCATAGTCCATCGGATTTTCCATAATGATTTTGTACGCACTGCATATATTATACTCCCCATCACCCTTATGCATCCAAATGATTTTATCATTGTCTATATTCTACAAAATTTGAAGGAAAACATGCATGTCCTCTGGTTAAAGATTTGATTAATCAGCTCCAAGTTTCAACTTCCATGAGAAGCATCAATAATGTTTGATACTTTCAAATTTTCAAGCCCACTAATATAATAGGAGTTTTAATGTACAAATTCTTTTCCATTCTCAACCAAGGTTCATCCCAAATACCAACATGTGAACCATTACACAACTTTCATCTATATCCTTCCTTTATGACCATTCTAGAAGAACATATGTAGTTTTTTGCATCATTTAAAAGTTAATCATTCTAATTGTGAATTATAATAATCAAACTTCTTTCAACCAACACTAGAATCAAGTGAAAAGGAATTTCATTTTTCATTCATAAGGTAACAGGTTCAAATATTGTAAACGAAGAAAATAATTGTTTAAAAGAAAAATCCCCCCTTCAATAAGTATTTACAGAGAGGATAGTTGGATTTCAGAATTGTGGTTGTGTTGGTCTTATTGTAAGGGCTGGGTACCCTTGTACCCATTATCCTCTTTATAATATTTACATGCTTATTTTGCTAACAAGAAAAAAAAAATAATCCATTAAAAAAAATGTAGGAAAATTATTCAAAACTTAAAGTTAGATATAAAAGATTTCCCATTAAAAACTTCTTTAAATTTATTTGTGTGCAATACTACCAAAAGTCATAATAATTAAAAAGGTGGAAAAAACTATTGAATCTGAATTAGGCATGAAAAATTACTTTGTACTAATGGGTCTCGCTCCAAACTCGTCCTGACTTTGACAAAAAATACATGTTTTAATCTGATTTGTATAACATTCCAATTTTTCATGTGTGTGTGATAGACAGTGTTATTGCTTTGTTGTATAATTGGATAGTGTTTTTAGACTATTGAAATGGTAGAAAATGAGATGTTACCTTAGGATACCTAAGCATGGTTAAACTCTTAAATTTTTAACCTAAAGTCTAGAAAAAATAAGGATAATTAAGAGAAAATCCTCTAGTCAAATAATGGTCAACTCATTAATGACCTAGATGTTAATAATTGATTTTGCTTTAAAAATAGAAATTAGAAGAAAATTAGTAACTAATTTAAGTAAGGTTAAAAATTAAGTGGGGATAATTAAGGTTAATTAATGGTAATCTAGATTTCATAGAATTAGAAAAGGAGTAATTAAGTCATAAGAGTTTAAAGTGGAGAGCATTTTCATAAATGATTATACAACTAGTTTAAAAATAGAATTTGAGTTTAATTAGTTGCTGACTAATTAAAGTGTCTAATTATATGATGTAGAATAATTAAAATAAGTTATGTAACATCCTAAAAATTTACAACTCAAACTAACAGAGAAAACTCTGTGTTGTCTCATCTGTGCGCTATGAATTTAATTTCAGTAGTTATATTTTTTAATTATAGAATTTCATGCTATGTATATATATTTATGTGATTGTTTTAGTAAAACTTGACAGAGAAATAGAAACAACCTGAGCTAGATTTCCATTTGTGCAAGAATTGCATTGTGTATTGAGTCGCAGTGTAATTTTTCCTTGTGTAAGGTTTACTCTGAATACACGTATTACTAGGAATGTTAGCATAGTAATCAAGATGTTTAGGATAAAATTTACTAGTTTTGGTAAAAAGTAAGAATACTCATTTTTGGCAAAACTCTACTTTAACTTTTTTAAGTGAAAATTTCAAAAGTGAAGCACACCACATTTGGCAGTGATGCATGCGCTTTCCATAGCTGATGAATGGTTATTCATGAATCAAAATTGAGTAATTAAGATTGGCCAACACCTTAATCCAATGGACCATGTTCTAAGGTTCTTTTATAAGTTCATTTACACTCCAAAATTCACCATTCATGCTCGTTCTTCCTCTTCTTTACGAGCTGGTTAAGAGGGAAGGAAACACCATTTCCACTCTTCTTCCAAGCTTTACCAAGTGTTCTTGAGTCCTTCTTCATCAAGCTTAGGTATGTGATTATAGTCTATCTGTGAAATGGTGAGGTGTATGGTTATGTTCCACATTTGTGAGATAGTGAAGTTTATGTTTAGAAATGGATGATCTATAGGATACACTGGGGTATAGTGGGCAGAGAGGTTCGACGAACCTAGGGTAATTAGCGAGTGGTAACTACTTGGCATTTGGTGCACTCATTTGGCGTGGGGAATTCACAGTCCTCACTTTGCTATTCCTGATGGGCTTCGAGACTATACTTTTTGGAGTTGGGAGCTTGGGAATCGGTATACGTTGTACCCGTATGTGATGATCATTCCCAACTGTCACCCATGTGGTTGTGTAAGACTGCCAATACCTAGGAGGCTTGGTGACATTGTTGGGCCTTTTATGTGCCGAGTGTGACAGACATTTGTGTCTGGTGTGATTATCGATGTTGTCAAGTGTAGTATTTCGTTGTGTCAAGAGTGATAGTCAGTGGTATTAAGTACTATAGTCATTTATGTCAAGTGTGACAGTTATGCACTCTAGGGCATCAAGAGTGTTGTTTGCCTAGAAATTATGCCATGGTTATGTATTTGTATCCTCTATGTGTTGTTTGTGACGTTTGAGGAGCAGAAGACTCACCCCTACAACCAACAACTTTCATGTACCGACGTTAGGGGAGACCATGATGATCTCATGCTTGTAGAGATAGAGGAGTACAAATAGCTATTGTGGCAGTTAAAGCCTTTATCTAAGGAGGATGAGGATGATCCTTTTAAGGATCTGTATTAGATACAGTTTGGTACCTTGGGTTGGGTAGATGTCTACTCTAAGACCTAGGTTTTCTTTTGGATGTATCCATTTTAGAGTTGAATGTACCTAGGCTCAGATAGTCATATTTGTTATAGATTTACATGTTAAACTTACTTTCAAACATTTATGGGTTGTAATTACATTTTATTTTCATGTGACACGATACTATGATACCTTTATTACTATGTATAAAATTATGTTATTTCACCCTTATATTTAATTATTATGTTACAAGGTTCATATCTTTTCGAAAGTCACGATTATTGTAAACCTGTTACGGAAATTTTTTAATTGTACCGACTTTCAAGAAATGATGTTAATGTGTTTTTATATGTTTTAATGAGATTTATTACACGAGTTTTACAATGAAGTTTATTTGCATTGTTTTTTTTAAAATTATATATTACTCAAATTTTGAAGAATATATTAATTTATTGACATATATTTCAAGAATAAAAAAAATTAACAAGATTTTTTCAAGTAAATTTTGATATAGAATAAGGGGTGTTGCGATATAAATACGTGTGTGAGTATCACCATAACTATTTTAGCAGGAATGAAGATGGGTGTCAAATTACACTTGTACCTATTACCATTATATTTTTTTAATAATTTTGTGTTACAACACACACATACACACACATAATATATTTTAAAGATTTTATTTTTATAATTTTTTTAAAATATAAAGCAATTAGCTTAATAGTTAAATAATTAAATAATAAACTTAAAAAATATACATTTAACTAAAAAAATTAAATTCTTAATTTTTTAACTTTAATTGTTTTGTTATTCATTTATTTATATATTGTTTAAATACAATTAAAAACTGAATATATAATTTATTTATAATATATAAGTAAAGTAAAATTATAAAAAAGAATATCCGATTAAACCTGATGGGAATGAAGATGGATATTAAAATTTTAAATTTACTTCTTGTGCCCGTACTTATGGGGTCTTTTATGGAACCTTTGGTGGAAACGGAAACAAAGAGGGTCAAATGACCTGCTCCATTGCCATTCCTGATAGTTCTATTTTAGGTGCATTAATTTTTTTTAATATACCCAAATTCAAATCCGTTGTTCTTAAAATCTCCCAAAAATTCTATATACAAAAAATTGAGATTATTTTTTCCTCTATAATGGATTACCGTGATAACTCGATTTTGGAACTATCTTCCTACGTCACGTCCAACCACCTAGACCATTTCTAGGTTTTTTTTCCGCATATGCACACACTCTCTCCAAATATTTCCCAATATACACCAGCTTTTAGTTTTATTCCCAATCTACACTTGTTTTCTAATGGTAGTTGGAAGTCGGGTTTGGCCACCCCGACTTCCGTAAGTGGCCTTTTTAAAAAAAAAAAAAATTTATAAAATATAAATATTATATTATATAAAATTTTGTTTAATTAATTTTAAAATTACTTATTTATTTAATTAAATTTTATAATTTTGTTTTTAATTTTTTAAAGAAAAATATACAGATAAAGAAAAATAAAAAATTGGATAAAATTAAATACAAGTTTTTAGTTACATTGTATGTAATTTTGTAGTTAAATTTACATGTTGTTGATATTTTTTTTGTTATGTTCGTGGGATTTAAAAATAAGAAAATTAGTTAGTAGTATTAAAATAAATTAAAAAATACAGTGAAAAATAATTGATACATCTATCTTATACAATAGACATAAAATTTCAAAGTGTAATAACTGAGATGATAGTTGAGAATAATGAAACATATTAAAAAATACAATTACAATGCAAATATGACAAAACTAATGATGATATAAAATATGTTGCGCGCAGGATACATGTCTTCTTCTATTTGGATTACTGGTTTGTTAAAAATAGCCAAAATTTATATTGTGCAGAATCGTTTCCAATAATTGGATTGTACTAATACCTTTAGCACGTCTTCATCATTTTTCAATTATGTTATTTCATATTCAATTAAATTTTCTGAATACTTAGAGCATGACCTGATTGTCGAAAGAACAATCGTCTAACCAATTGTGATTCGTGAATTCCATAAGGGGAACCCCTATAGGTGCAACTTGCTTGATTAAATGCTTGAGTTTGTTGATGCTAGATCCAGAAGGAATGCCAAATCTTATTGGATTTGTTCCAGTAAAGGAGTAACCCAAAAATTCACCTTGACATGGTATGTTCCACTTCCCGTTGTAATCATCATGAGTAGGAGTGATAGTTGATTGAAGTAGGTTGAGTACGATGGTACATAATAATTCTATAGAGCCAATGCACGAGTATTGCTCATTGCACATTAACATTGTGTAAACATCATCATCATTTTTCAATAGTAGAGATTGAAAAAAAATATTGTTGACCTGCATCTATGAATGATTGTTGGTAGTAGATTTCATCCACTAATTGATCGTTGGTTAGTTGAAGGGTGTTGTGCATTCTACGCTTGAGTGTATCAAAAGAATAGTCATTAGGAATTAGCATTGTTGTTGGAGTGGGACTTTGAAAATAAACACTAGTTTGGTTGTGTGTGATTGATCTATTTGAAAAAATGAAGGCTAATATGGAGTTAGCAATGGTATGGCTGTTTGTTTCTCCTAAAAATGACATAGTAATAAGATTGAATTTGGTTTATGAAGGTATGATGTGTGAAATTGTGCGTTTGTATTAAGTGTGTTTTGTGTTATTTATAGTTGTATGAGCATTTTTTTCACGTTGATGTGTATTGGAATCCCATGTTTTTTTTTCCATAGTAACTGATGTAGCAGACGTCCATTATAATTTCAGAGTGAAAAAAGAAATTGAGTTATCTATTTCATGTCAAGTCAGTTATCCTAGTAAGACATTTAATTTTTTTAGAGACTAGTGCAAATTGCAGAGTGTTGTCAATTTGAATAGTGATTTTGTCATGTAACTAATGCAACAGACATCCATGATGATTTTCAGAGTGAAAAAAGAGATTATGAGTTGTCCATCTCATGTCAGTTTTGCTGATGAGACATTTATTTTTTTATAGACTAGTGCAAATTATAGAGTGTTGTCAATTTGGACTGTGATTTTTCACATGTAATTAATGCAGTAGACGTCCATGATGATTTTCAGAGTGAAAAAAGAGATTATGAGTTGTCCATTTCATGTCAGTTTTGCTGGTGAGACATTTAATTTTTAAAGATGTGTGCCAATAGCAGAGTGTTGTCAATTTGGAGCAATAATTTGTCCCTTGTAAGTAAGTCATTAGACGTCCATGATGATTTTCAGAGTGAAAAAAGAGATTATGAGTTGTCCATTTCATGTCAGTTTTGCCGGTGAGACATTTAATTTTCTGACACAATGTAGTGTAAATTGCAAAGTGTTGTGAATTTTAACAGTTATGTTACCATGTCACCTACTACAGTAAGTAGGTAAACTGAAAATTGCTAATTTAAATTTAAAGAAAAAAATTATTTCAATACGTAAAGTGATAACTGAACACGAATATAAGACACTACATGAAAAGCTCAAAGCAGAAATAACTAAGACATGAATGATCCGTTGATTACCAATCCTGTTTGAATATTGTTTCGTGGGATGGAGACATGTTACTTCCTTCGGGCCCGGAAGAGGAGTCAATATCATTATCATGGTTTTTGACCCAACAAGTCTCGTATTCATTTGATAAGTCCTCAAGATTGGAGGTTGAGCCATGTTGGTTGGTTGGTGGGTTATTATTGTGACAGATTATGGCAAATAACTCCATAAATGGTAGTGACAGATTGTTATAAAAAATGTTGAACATTTGTCGAACATCAACATCATCTCACAGAATAAAAGATGTGTACATATAACGTTGTCTTGACTCAAATATAGGGCATCGAAAGTGGAAATGTTGGATATGTTATTGTGGGTCAATGTTTAGTTTTTGGTGAACAAGTTCAAGCAATTATGTAAAGGTTATGGCCTTGTTGACCATGAAAGTTTTTGTGTTGTTACTAACAAAGGTGATGCCCTCATTAGTATTGCAAATTTGGTCATTGTAGTAAACACAAACATATACAGTTAGGTGACACATTGTGGTAGGGATTGAGATGAAAATTTGAAATTGTTACAAATGTCTTTAGCTATAGTGGTATTTATAGAATTTGGTTATAGTTGGATGAGTCACTAGTTAACTGTGCATTTAGATGAACGGGTAAATGAACACTTAAGCATATTTGCAAGGGTCCATAATGTGCAAATTGCAGAGTGTTGCTAGTGAGCCATTTAATTTTTTAGAGATGTGTGCAAATTACAAAGTGTTATCAATTTAGAATTTGATTTATCCCTAGTAACTGATGGAGCAGAAGTTCATTATAATTATGAGAGTGAAAAAAAATCTGAGTTGTCCATGTCATGTCAGTTTTACTGGTGCGACATTTATTTGTTTAGAGACATGTGGAAATTGCAGAGAGTTGTCAATTATACGATTTCATTAAACGATTTCATGACGAAAACATGGATGATTTTAGTGAGGATGAGGATCAACAGTTCTTTGATCACATCAATCACCAAAGCGATGACCAAAGTGATGACGAAGGTGTTGGCAGACCAACGACACCTCTGTCACCTCCGTTGCAATATCACCAACCTAGGTGTCTAGTAGACTTGAACTTTGATCACCTGCCACACTACATTGATCGACATCATTTTGTTCAGCAGCAACATAATGTACAACCACCAACCGGTGCACTTGAGGTTGGCATGACCTTCGATGAAAAAGCACAATGTATTCGAACAGTCAAAGAATACAACATCAGAAATCATTTTGATTGCAGAACAATTTACTCTGACCAGAGAAGGCTAAACTTCGTGTGTAAATTACATGAAAATGGTTGTACATGGAGCTTGGGTGCATGCAATTCAAAGAGGCATAACAAATGGATTATCAAGAGTATCAGAGGTCTGCACACTTGTCTTGCGCCAATGCTCAAACAAGATCATCGACAACCCGACAAACACGTCATAGCACAGATCATCCAACCAATTGTCAAAACAAACCCAACCGTCTCCATCAAGACGTTGATTGCAGAGATCAAAATGTTCATGAATTATACCTCATCCTACAAGAAGACATGGTTAGCAAAGCAAAGAGCGTTGGAGATGATTCATGGAAACTGAGAAGAATCATATGCCAAACTGCCAAAAATTTTGGGAGCTTTGCAATCTTGTGTTCCCGGGACTGTGGTCACTACTCAAACAGAATCCGTGTATGAGGGAGGAGAAATTGTACCGGGCAAAAGAATGTTTAAGCGTGTCTTTTAGTCATTTAGTCCATGCATTAATGGCTTTGCATATTGCAAACCCATAGTACAAGTAGATGGTACTTGGCTTTATGGGAAGTATACTGGCGCACACTGTTGATAGCTATCGCACAAGATGGAGCTAACCATATCTTCTCGATTGCCTACGCCATTGTAGAAGGGGAGACAACTTCAGCAGCCTGGGGTTTTTTTCTAACGAATTTGAGAACATATGTTATTCCGCAAATTAACATTTCTCTCATTTCAAACAGACACATCTTAATTATAAGTGCCTACAACAACCCAAGTAACTTATGGGTTTAGGACACATCCCATTTCTTTTGCCTGCATCACATTGCACAAAACTTTCTTCACGATAACTCAAACTGCAAACATTTAAAGAAACCACTGATGCTGACTGGTGAGAATCTATTTTATTTATTCGTTAAACTTTACTTTCAATCAAATTTTATAACGTAATAGATTGATTGAATATTTACATGTTACGCATACACGAAGAAGATGCATTGGTGACATCTTGGGAATATACGTGCAAATAAGCCAAGTGCAGCTAAATGACTTGATCAATTACCCAAACAAAATTGGGTACAATGCTTCGATGAGGGGAAACGTTGGGGACATATGACTACCAATTTGTCTTAGTCTGTTAATTCCATGTTCAAAAAACACAAGACATTTGTCGGTGTCATCGTTGGTTGAGGAGACGTATTTCAAGACCGCACAACTCTTTGCTATTAGAGGTCAACAAACTCAGGCAATGATCAACTCTGGCTCACAGTATTCTAAAGTCATCTCTGATGCATTGAATAGCGGTCAACAAGAATCTAATACACACATTATAAATGAATTTGATAGACACAATCACACTTTTATTATAACAAAGACTCAATCCCCACTTCAAACGCCCAGACCACCTGGAAGGTTTAGAGTAATGTTACAATCCAAAAAGTGTGATTGTGGTGAATATCAGGCTAAACACTTACCGTGTTCTCACGTTATGGCTACCTGTAAATCTGTCAATGTTGATCCCATGAACTATGTGCCAAAGTTATTCACTTTACAACCCATTTTGCACGTCTACGACAACTCCTTTGATTTACTGCCACGCGAATCAATGTGACAAGAATATGAAGGAGATCAGTGGGGTCCTAATCCAAGGAGAAAGAAGATTGCAAAGGATTGTTCTGTTTCAATTCGCATTCCTACCGAGATGGACGAAGACGAAAATGAACGGAAAAGTAAAAAAAAATGTAAAATTTGCCGACAACATGATCATAACAGAAACAATTGTCCTAACATATCTTCATCTTAAGTTTTTCCTTAGCCAAGTGTGATTGTATAAGTATTTTATTGATAATGCAGTATAATGTTCTTCTATAAATAAATTATTAAACAAAAAGTATTATCATTTTTAATTAAATATAATAACATAAACAAACTAATTATATTTATTAATATAATTATTATTTTACAACATTCAGATTTTTTAAAAAAAATATTCACCTAAAAATATGTTAAGTTAATTAAATAATAAAAGAAAAATAATTATATTTAATAATATCATTTTCTTATCAAAAAAATTAATTATAAAATTATAAAATTTAATTAAATAAATAAGTAATTTTAAAATTAATTAAACAAAATTTTATATAATATAATATTTATATTTTATAAAATTTTAATTTTTTTTTAAAAAGAGACCACTTACGAAAGTTGGGATGGCCAAATATGACTTCCAACTACAATTAAAAAACAAGTATAGATTGAAAATAAAACTAAAAATTGGTGTATATTGAAAAAAAATTAGAAAGAGAGTATGCATATACGGAAAAAAATCCCACTTCTTTCTAGTCAACTTTTTCCGCCACCCTTTTTATTGATCCAACGAATCAACAAAACAAACGCTGTTAAAGTGGCAAAAAACATTGAAGGTAGCCCCCAAAAAATCCCAAATAGTTCACTGCTCACCTTTAACGCCGGCCACCTCTATGTGCCTAGCCTTCAATTGCATTTAAATTGTGTGCCAAATTTCCATTCATTACCTGTTCTTATTATGACTTTGTCAAACTTGCCCCCACAGTGCCACTCACCCAATTCCACTTCATCACCACATGTCCAACTTAGTCTCTCACTCCCCATTTCAATCCCTTGCCATTGCCATCATTGACTTACTTTCTCAATTAAATCACTTGTTGCCTCCACCCAAGTTTGGGTTTACTTGGTGTTGTTGATTTATTGGGGTTGAATTTGGTTGTACACTTGCCTACATAGTGACAATATCTGGCGCAAGGTCTAATGGTTAAGGGGCTAGTTTGTCTCCCCAGTGACATTATCTGGACCAGGGTCTGATGGTTAAGGGGCTAGGGCTAGTTTTCCAACTTGTTGGTTCAAGTTATCTGATAAATCCACAAATACCACCAAAATATAAAATAATCATAAAAGGATTAAAAGTATGTCTTTAAGTCTCTCAAAATGTGATAATATACACTTTTAATTTTTAAAATAGTATGATTTTCTTTTGATTCCTAGCTTGTTTATGAAAATATGTAACATGTAGTCCTTGTTTCTATAAACAAGAAACCAAAAGTATACATTTGTGAAAGACAGTAATCATATTTGACATATTTCAATAAAAGAAACATAAAAGAGATAATTTTATATAAGTTTAATGAATATGCACAATCAATATAAAAACTTTTATAACTATCAGAAATCATATAACTTTTAAAATAGTTATTATAAATGTTAATAAATTTATTATATATAATTAATTAAAGGGGTAATCAAACTTAACTCAGAAGTTGAGTTTTAACTTTTTGCCCAAAATATTCTTCAATAAATACAGTCTCAAACGTAGAAAATAAGAGAAAACTTAAGGTGGAAAAAGGTGAATTATCCTAGTAATTCCTTAATCTAATATTTTGATCATGTTCTGGTGGAACCACTTTTGCACCTACCGGTGTAGGGTTAACGTATCCTATCAGGTGGAAACTGAATGTGTTGCCACGGGTCAAACACCCACTTTCTTGTATGCAAACACAATTCAACATCTTTCCTTTATTTTTTCTACACTCACCCAAAATTCAACAAACCTAGAATTACGCCCTTTCTTATATATGCTCCACAAATAATGATATTATTATGTAATAAACCACCAATTAAAATCAAAGTCCTTTTCTGTTCGAAGTTTTTCTTCACATCACTAATTTGCAGACTAAGAAAAATTAATTATGATAATGACCATTTGGGTTATGGCAAAGCGGAACTCAAATCAAATGCTAAATGTCAAAAGTGATGTCGTTGAAGGTAGCACCACCTAGCTAGTACAAACGGCAGAAGGTATTATTTACACGTGAATTACATTATACTACATTGTCTAACCCTTTATATATATATATATATATATATATATATATATATATATATTACGTTTGACTACGATATCTGTGGTTAGTTAGTATTATCATAATAAAAAAAATTAAAAGAGGAACATATTCAACCATTATGAGAGTATTTAGCTGAATAAATTAAAAGAAGGAAATTAATTAGAAGAGAGTTTTATTTTATAGTCAAATGATATCATCACAAGCTTGTAGAAAAATTATGATTATTTAGCAGAAATTATATAAAAAAATTACCAATTCAATCAAATTAATCATCGTCAGCATGACATAATTTGGGGGCGGGGGTTTTAATACCAGGCTTAATGAATTCACAAAAAAAAAATAAAAAAAATAGAGCCTCCTTTTGAATTTGTAGTTGTCCACGTTATCTGTAAATACAATAAAATTTAATTTTCATGCAATGCGAATTTAAATTCTTACATCGTTAATTAATTAGAAATTCTTTTTGATATGACTTCCAAAGAAGATATTAAAAAACTCATAAATAAATGATAGTATAAAAATACTTTAAGGGATTGGGTCAATTTGTATAAAAAAGATTCAAATAATATATATATATATATATATATATATATATATATATATATATATATATATATTAAATTGAATACAAAATATCAATTCTGTACAAAAGGCCAAACAGTTTAATTATGTTGCACTCCCGGCCCAATATTCATACTTAGTAGTAGCATTTAATTAATTTAATAATATTATTTTAATTAAATTTATCAAATGTAAGTGTCAACAAAAATTTGGTGAAAGTATATACAATACAGGAAAACTAAAATTAAAAAAAAAATCATATCGATATATAATGCAAGAATCATTTTCTTTTGGCAATTCCCTCGTTTCTTTCTGCCTCTGTCGTTGAATCCAAACTTTTTCTCAACGAATACACACCAAACATTACTTAAAACCCCTCCTCCCCCCTCTTCTTTCACATCCTATGTCTCACATAATAAATACTCTATATAGTTTTTATACCAATATATTTATATATAGGTACGAAAAATTCCCACATAAGAATCACTCTCTATATATAGTCCCACTTTGTTTCTTCAAATATATCCAATTAATAAATCTCTTTTCATTTCTTTTCTTGCATACAACATGTACTCAACAAAGAGCATAGCTGATTCAGCATCATGGTGTTGTGCCTTGGCACTATTGTGTCTAATACTATTGGGGTCCATAAGGGACAACCATGTGCCGGAGGAGGAAGACCCTGCGGCGGCCGCCACCACGAGAGGGCGGAGCAACCTCTTTGAA
Source organism: Glycine max (assembly GCF_000004515.6). Lineage (NCBI taxonomy): Eukaryota > Viridiplantae > Streptophyta > Magnoliopsida > Fabales > Fabaceae > Glycine > Glycine max. The sequence goes on from NC_038245.2 coordinate 37,620,756, forward strand.
AGGCCGTGTGATGAGATATATGTGGTGGGAGAAGGGGAGACCCTACACACCATAAGTGACAAGTGTGGTGACCCTTTTATTGTTGAACGCAACCCACATATTCATGACCCTGATGATGTTTTCCCTGGCCTTGTCATCAAAATCACCCCCACACCCACATACACCAATACTAAGAAATTGTTCAAGAGGTAGAGCTTCTATAGTTTTAGTTTTCTTTTTCTTCTCTTTTTTACTTTTTTGTTTTCTTGTGTATTTCATTATGTATATGGTTATGGTATACCCAGGTATAGTTGTGAATGATACGTGAGAAGAATATAATATGGAGTTTTCTTTTTTTGATTTTTCAATTTTATAGAAGTTGAAAGTAATAGTGATAAACACTTTCTGTTTGATTTTCACAAGAGAAATAAAATGAAAAGATCATTTGTTATGGTCATGATCATGGTCTTCTCTTATTGTTCCTTCATTTTTCTTTCTTTCATTTGTTTATGATTCTGTTTTTTATTGTTTGGTTGATTGATGAATAGTGTGTTTTTCGGCTATAGGTAAGGCCTCTCTCTCTCTCTCTCGTGTTCCAATTAAACTGGTTTTAATATGTCACCATTTTAAAAATAATTGAGTTACGATTATTTTTTGCCACGACATATCAGTTCTGGATGGTATTCTTTATTATATAAATTATTATGTCTGGTGATGTATAGGTGAAACTATTACAACTGCTTCATCACCATTTATGTATGTTTGTTTTTCTAAAAAATGGACGGTTATAAAATCCAACTAGAAAGATAGCTAAAATGTGTAAGGACTAAGTACAATTCTCCTTCTTACGTAATCCATGTCCATCACTATTTTAACACCTTAATTTATATTATTGCTGATTAATTAATTAATAATTAATGAGTTTTAAATTTAGAAAGAAAAAAAAAACTTTTCGTGCACGATGATATATATTTTCTATTGAAAAAATGTTCTTTCCGTAGAAGAATTTATAAAGTACTTGGAATGTTTGATTATTGTTTCATCCGAAAAAAGGGTAAAATAAGAAGAAAAAGGATTTGGATAGAAGACGATAAGAATAAGGAAGATTGAAGTAGAGGCGGCTATAAGAAGGAACTTGAGTTTGAATGACTATGATGGATACCTGTGACTTTTTGGTTGGAACTCGTGTAGTATAATATACTTTTCCGAATCTTTTGAATTTGAGAATTACAAAAGTAAAACAGAAAAAAGAAATAGTAGATATATACAATGGATAAGATATAATTTTAAACTCTCAACTATTATCATTTGGTCAATTTTTACATCTTTTTACTATCATATTTTTTAATTTTCACACATTTTATCCCTCATATTTTTTATTTTAATTTTTTTATTTTATCACTCATTATGTTTATAACAACTGACGTTGTTTATAAGAATTTATGATAAAATTACTTATTTTTTATGGATAAGTCAATACTTTGTTTTATCGGTAAAATTTATAAAATTTTATAAGATTTTTATAATTATATTTTTTTATCTTTAAAAACCTGATATCTTACTTAAGAAAATTAAATTTAATATTATTTAAACTAACAATTAATTGATATTGTATTGTATATCCAACAACTAAGGCCAGTCCAATTTTTAAAAAGAATTGCTAATGTATATTTGTTTGTAATTAGAGCCATGATTATGATAAGTTTTGAAATTATTGAAAGAAATAATCTATGATATCACAATCACATTAGCTTATTTTTAACTATTTACTATAGATGTTGGTCCATCTGTAACTTGAAATGAGTTTTATCTTAATTCAAAGAGAAAAAAATGAGGGGGAAATTATTGTTATTGAACTAAGATGAACAACTGCTTAAATGATGCAAATCAAAGTATATATAAATAACTTTTATATATATATATATATATATATATATATATATATATATATATATATATATATTTGAGTGCAAAATATAATTAGTCATATGAGACGAATTAAAATAATTAATACCACAGAGGGTAATTAACAACAATTAATCGTGTAAGGGCTAGCTCCCTCAAGTTAGGTTTTAGAGATTCCACAAAGATCTAATTACATGGAAAGGAAGATATTGAAAGAGGAAGAAATTAGAAGTTTAGTCAATGCATCAATAATTCTTATATATAACCTAGGGCTGCCAATTTATTTGCCTTAGCCTACGACCTGATAGTTGTAATTTAGAATATATTAAATATAATATAGGTGTGAGTTTGTTAAGTCTGTTAGTTGACGTGTCAAGGAATCTGTATTAAGATTATATAAATGGTCTAATATGTAATTCAGTTTTTTTTCAATAATATTCATTTCATCACTTTGAGTGCGTGTAATTCCCTGGTTTCTCTCCTTTTCTCCAACAGAATTGATATCATGAGCTCCATGTTCTAGGGATCAAGAGGGACTAGAGAAATGAGTTCTTGAGTGAAAAATCTGAGTGCGAGTGCAAACAGTGTGAGAGAATTGTGAGATTCAAACACTGTGAGGATCCTTCAAGTGTAAACTGTTGAGGGTTGTGAGATTGTGAGTGAAGCAATCTTGTTGAGTGTTGATTTTCAAGATTTGCGTGATTTCAGATCCTGTGCAAGATTCTTAGCGAATTCTTGAAGAGTTTTTGTGAAGATTGATCGAGACGGTATCATGAATGGTCACATACCTGGAAACTTACCAATTCTTGATGGGAAAAACTGGTCCAAATGGTACGTGCAAATAAGGGCCCTATTTGAATTTCAGGATGTGTATGAGGTTATTCAAAATGGAGTCGAAGAACCTAAAGCCACCACATCTGATGCTCAAAGACAAGCGTTGAAGGATTTGAAGAAGAAGGATTGTAAGGCACTTTTTTTTCTTGCATCAATGCGTTGATTCCGCACATTTTGAGAAGATCGCTGCTGTCACAACTTCGAAAGAAGCATGGGACATTCTTGCAAAGGCTTGTTCCGGTGATGAAAAGTTAAAGAAGGTGAAGTTAAAAACCTTGAAGAGACAATATGAGCTCCTTCAAATGGAAAACAATGAGAGGGTCTGTGATTATTTCACAAGATTGCTCAGAACCAAATGCAGGAATGTGGTGAAAAATCCAAAGATCAAGATTTGGTCGAGAAGGTGACGAGAACCTTAACTCCTTGATTTGATGGGAGAGTTGTTGCAATTAAGGAGGCCAGCGACTTGTCTGAGATTAAAATTGAAGAGCTGCAAGCCTCTTTAGAGGCATATGAGTTGAAAATGAATGAGAGAAGCCCAGTAAATCCGCAAGATCAGGCTCTATATGCTTCGAAATAGAAGCAAGGAGGAAAGAACAAGAAGTGGAAAGAAAATTTTAAGTGGCAGAGCAACAAGCAGGAAGGAAAGAACTTTTCATTTCAAGGCAAACATGATCAAACTGATTCTGATTAGGATCAATCAGAATCATATGGGAGAAAAACAGAACCAGGATCAAGTAATAAGGGTGGAAAAGGAAAGTTTGACAAGAGTAAGATCAAATGCTACAATTGCCAAGGCTAGGGACACTTTGCAAATGAATGTGGAAGTGAAGATGTAAGAGAGAAGAAGAAGAAATATAGTAAAAATGAGGCTCATATGGCACATGCAAAGCAATAGGATGATAGTGAAAGTGATTTGGATGGAGAAGAAGTTGTATTAATGACAACCACTTGCAACTTTACCAGTAGTGGAGATTCAGAAACATGGTATTTGGACACTGGTTGGTCAAATCATATGACTTGTAATTTGAGTTGGCTAGTGAGTCTTGATGACAGTAAGAAATGCACTATAAAGTTTGTAGATCACAGTACTATCAAAAGTGTGGGAATTGGGAATGTTGCTTTCAGAAGGAGTAATGGAAGCCTTGTAGTAATATAAGAGGTGATGTATGCGCCAGATATGAGGTGTAATCTGATGAGCTTGGGCCAACTTCTTGAGAAAGGATTTTCAGCATCCTTGAAGAACAAGATTCTAGATTTGCTAGATCCAAGTGATGTGAGAGTGTTTAAAGTCCCATTGTCCAGAAATAGAACTTTTCAGGTGAACATGAATAATGTTGATGTGCAGTGTCTGACATCAACCTCCAATGAAGATGAGAGCTGGCTTTGGCATTCAAGACTTGGGCATTTGAATTTTAAGGGGTTGAATCAACTTTAGTCACAAAAGTTAGTTGAAGGCTTGCCCAGGATCAAAGTTCCTAATAAGATTTGCGAGAGATGCTTGACAAGCAAGCAACCCAAGAAATTTTTCAAATTAGAATCACATGCAAGAGCAACTGAAGTGCTAGGAGTTATTCACTCTGATGTATGTGGCCCACTAAAAGTGTCTTCAATGGAAGGTAACAAATATTTTGTAACCTTTATTGATGAGTTTAGTAGAATGATGTGGTTATACTTAATAAAAGCTAAAAGTGAAGTGCTCTCTATTTTCAAAGAGCTCAAAGTGTTGAGTGAAAATCAAAGTGGAAAGTCAATCAAAATCATTAGAACTGATGGTGGAGGAGAGTACACATCTAATGATTTTGAATCTTTCTGTACTAATCATGGTATAATACACGAGATCACTGCTCCTTATACTCCTGAACATAATGGTTTGGCTGAGAGGAGGAACAGGACAGTGATGAACATGGCAAGGTGTATCTTGAAAGAGAAGCATTTGTCATCAACTTTATGGGGAGAAGTAGTGTCCATTGCAGCATATATTTTGAATAAGTGTCCTACAAAGAAGCTAAAAGATAGAGTACCCGAAGAAGTATGGACACGAAGGAAGCCTACATTGAACAATTTGAGAGTGCTTGGGTCACTGTGTTTCAAGCATGTGTCTAATGAAAGGAGGAAAAAGCTTCAGGACAAGAGTGTACCTATGATACTGGTTGGATATCATCCAACTGGTGCCTATAGGTTGTATGATTCGTTAACTCACAAGATCTTCATCAGCGGAGATGTTGTGATTGATGAAGATGGCTCCTAGGACTGGAAGAGGAAGTGCACTATCAGCACCTTGTTTGGAGATGAGAACAATGAGATTGGACTCAGTGAAGCAATAGAAATAAGAGTTGATCATGAGGAACCTGCTGCTGTGCATCAGAGACCATAGAGAGAAAAGCACCTGCCTTTGAAGTATAAAGATTATCATGTTGATATGCCTAACATCCTTGGGCATGATGTAGTGGCAGATGATGAAGAGAAGGCAGAAGCAAAGAGGAAAGCAAGCGAGTTTGTGCACTTTTCCTTTTTGACAAACACTGAACCAATTGATCACAAAGATGCACTGCAACATGATCATTGGAAAGCTGCAATGGAAGAGGAATTGAGAGCAATTGAAAGAAATTAGATCTGGAAACTTGTTGACTTGCCTCCAAACAAGTCTCCAATAGATGTGAAGTGGGTGTTTAAGGTGAAATTAAAGCCTGATGGAACTGTTGCCAAGCATAAAGCAAGGCTAGTTGCAAGAGGATTCCTCCAAAGAGCTGGTTTGGATTATTTAGAAGTGTTTCCTCCAGTAGCTAGGCTAGAAACCATAAGGTTGGTGATAGCTCTAGCCCATAGTAGAGATTGGCCTCTATACCAGCTTGATGTAAAGTCGGCATTCCTCAATGGTACTTTGAAAGAGAAGGTCTTTGTGAAACAACCTCCTGGGTTTGAGATCAAGGGTGAAGAAGACAAGGTGTTCAGGTTATACAAGGCTTTGTATGGCCTAAAGCAGGTTCCAAGGGGCTGGAATAAGAGAATAGATTCCTTTCTTGTCAAACAAGGTTTCCATAAGTGTGAAAAGGAATATGGAGTTTATGTAAAGAAGAGTGACAAAGATGATCTGATAATCATGTGCTTGTATGTTGATGACCTATTGATCACAGGGAGCAATCAGATTCATATAGAGAGATTCAAGAGGAGTTTAAAGTTTGAATTTAAGATGACAAACCTGGGGATATTGTCTTATTTCCTTGGAATTGAGTTCAAGGAAGCCAAATGACTTCTGATTATGCACCAACAGAAGTATGCAACAGACCTGCTGAAGAGATTTAAGATGATGAGCTTCAACCCAGCATTCACTCTAGTTGACCTAGGCTTAAGATTAGTGAAAGATGAGTAAGAAAAGTCTATGGATAGTACCCTATTCAAGCAAGTCGTAGGGTCATTGAGATACCTCTACAACACAAGACCTGACATTTCTTTTGCAATTGGTCTAATTAGTAGGTTTATGGACAATCCTAAAGCCTCTCATTAGGCTGCTGCTAAGAGAATTCTGAGATGTCTCAGAGGAACACTCAGTTATGGTGTTCTATTTCCTAAGGATTTTGATCAAACTGCTCTCACAGGCCTAGTTGGAATTTCAGAATCTACAACTATATTGATGGGTTTCTCATACTCAGACTGGTGTGGAGACAAGGTGGAAAGGAAGAGCACTACGTGATATCTCTTCAAGTTCCTAGGTGCACCAACAAGCTTGATGAGGACATGTTTCATATCAAAGCTGGTGTTCAAAGAAACAACCTGTAGTGGCATTATCTTCCTGCGAGGCTGAGTACATTGCAGCATGCTATGTTGCATGCCACGCACTATGGCTAGACTCTGTACTTGAAGAATTGAAGATAGAAATTCAGAGGCTAGTTGAATTGTATGTGGACAACAAACCCACTATCAGCTTGGCCATGAATCCAGTAGCACACAGAAGATCAAAACACATAGAGACAAGATTTCACTTTCTTCGTGAAAAGGTGAGCAAAAAACAACTTGACTTGAAGTACTGTAGTACTGAAATGCAACTTGCGGATATTCTCACAAAAGGCTTGAAGGTGAACAAATTCATAGAATTGAGAGACAAGCTTGGAGTGTCATCTATAGAGATTTTGAATTAAGGGGGTGCGATAGTTGTAATTCAGAATATATTAGATATAATATAAGTGAGTTTGTTAAGTCTGTTAGTTGACGTGTCAATGAATCTGTATTTAAACTATATAAATGGTCTAATGTGTAATTCAATTTTTTTTTTTCCAATAATATTCATCTCATAACTTTGAGTGCGTGTTATTCCCTGGTTTCTCTCCTTTTCTCCAACACGACCAAAATCTAAACTTAGAGGCTTGAGATTAAACCCTTTCACTTATAAACCATATTATGCATCTATGTCTAATGTCTTAAAGCTGACTTTTTTCATGTACTTTGTTTGGGGACATTTCTCAATTAATCTTCAAACCATACGTTAAAATTAGCCATATATCTTTGGTTTCTTTACAATGATCCGTTTTTGCAAGCATCATAATCACTCAAAGATTTTTGGCAAAATTATTAGAGAAAGGTTTTTGGAGTGACAAGGCTAGTTCTCGACGATAAAAGTAAGTCTTGTCATTGTTTTATTTCAAATTATAATTATAACAAGATATATATTGATGTGTATTATATATATGTATGTCAAATCATTAAAAGATGAGATGTCGGATAAGGCTTCAATTAATAGCTAAAATAAACATATGATTAGAAAGAAATATAGTTGCGTAAACTACTGGAAAATTCACGTGTAGTAGTGTACCCTAACATACTAAAATATGCGTATTACAAATTAAAATAAAATATACCCTCTAACCCACATGCAATCATATAATGGAGGACTTAGTTAGCTGATAAGCTAAAGAAAAAAGAAAAATAAAAACTCACAATGATTAAGGGGGTTGTCTCTGCATTGGCTGGAAAGGAACAATCCAACTGCACTTGGTCACGAAGCTGGATCATCCAACTAGCTAGCTTAATGATATCAAGTATCTGAGAATGAGACTGTAAACTTAAGTTTTGTATAAATCTGATTTTGAAAAATAAATTTTAGTTGGAAGAGAATTTAGTGTGTAAATTAATTTGTGTTTAAGAGTATTTTATTAAAAAGTGATTTTAACCTAATGAATATTAGTTGGATATTAAGCTTAAAAAACAATTTTAAGAATGTATAAATTTTAAAAAAAAATTTATACTCAGGAGATTTTATGAAAAGTAAAAGATTATTTCGCTTGGGAAAAATTAAAAATAATATTTTATTTTAAAAGTAGTTATAAATATAATTTCAGTTTCTTTTTGGAAGGTACTCAAAATAACTTCTCCAAATAATTAAAAATCTGTTTTTACAGATTTTTTTTCTTTCAAAAGTTTAAATACACACTAAAACATTTTATTTTCAATGAAAAATCGAAACATACAAGTTAAAAAATAAATAAATTTTAAAGTATACTTATTAAACGAAATATATTTTTAACGACTTTAAATATTCTATTTTAAAAAGCAGAAACTTTAAATAATTAAATAAAAATATATTTTAGTCAGCACAAATATAAATGAGATTTGATTAGAAAAAAATGATCATGGACTCACTTTTTAATATAATTTTTATAATAATTATTTTAAAAATAATAATTTATAATTGAATGAAAGAGCATTTTTTGTAATTTTATAGATAAAATGTAAGATATATTAAAGAGGAACTAATTGGATCATAAGAAGTAAAGTAAGTAACCCATATATAATACTTTTGGTTGATAAATAAAAAAGTAAAGTAAGTAACCCAAGTAGTTAATAGAGTACACTGTTGCAAGAAGAAGAAAAAGAATCCAAGACAAGGAACTGCAGCTCTACTAGAGCCCCTACACTAAAACCGTGATCACTCTATAACTGAAGAATGAAACTCAAATTGCCCAACCACCTCCATGTAAAAATATTACTTTCATATTAGGGATATTAGAATATGTTTGAAGCCTAAGATAATTTGGAATCAGCCAAGAGAATATATTGATATAATAACAGAAAAAAGAAAGGGTATATAAGTAGTACCAGTAAGCCAAATTTGATTTTATAAAAAATCATGTAAAACATGATTAACATTTGTTATCTTATTTTTTATAGTCTAGTAATGTTAGTTTTTAGTTGTTCATGTTAGTGAAAATATTTGAATTCATAAACCTTTTCCTTTTTTCACATTCAAGTCAATTTTGTATCTCTTCAATATTATGTGTTATGTGATATCGATTCAGCTTGACCCAACCTATACAAATGAACCATGTTGGTACAATGCATCATATATAATGTTACAGTATAGTTGTTGACCGAAGGCAACACTCAAGTATAAGGGGCTTTAGATATATCATTGTACATATATAAATACATAATATAACACCTCAATTAATTTAGAATAAAATTACTTTGTCACTATATTGATACAACGTATTATTATGCTGGTGAGGCCCCATGAACATGCCTTGTCTAAAGAATCCAACCCATTTCTAATTCCTATAATTAAATTCGTAAGGTGAAGTAGTAAACCTTGGCCTTAACACGTGCGTACGTGTCTACACTTCTCGTCCGTGTAGCCTCATGAGCACCATTAGGTCCTATGCATTGCAGCAACTAGCTAGGACTTGTTACAGTTACTAACATACTTCTATTATTGAGTTTGCCGTATTTGGAGTTCATCTCATCTTAATTTCCACCAATGTATATATAAAAGAATTTACTTTTTGTAGCGACTTTATTATTAGGTGAGATCTTAGTTTTTTTTAATAAATTTTATTATTGCAATATATTTCTATTATAAAGTAGAGATTTAAAAAATAAACAGTAAAATCATGCACCTTGATCATATATGTATATTACTGAAAATGACACCTTCCCAATTATCAACCATTTTTTAATGAAGCTTGAGCTTCCATTTTTTTCATAATTCAGTGAACCTCTCATTATGATGAGTTCTTGTTTGTTCAATCAGTTTCACAAGATTTTCTGAATAATTTCAATCAATGATAATATATTTTAAAAAAAATATGTAAAGAAACATATGTCACTATTGTTATTTTTTTGTCTATATATAATTTCTAGAACCTCTTGTCTCTCTATTAATAGAATCCATAAGATTTGCAATCATATATGAAGATATATTAGAGCTAAACCCCTTAAGGATATGTTTCAAATGAGATTTTAGTGGAGGAAAGGGAGAACTATTTTTTTAAAATAATAAGAGATTATATAATAAAATAAATGTAATATTGTGATATAAAGTTTATAATTTAATTTTAATACACATTATCATGTTAGAAGTTTTTATACTATAAATCTCCCAAAATATTTTTAAGTAATTATTATTATAAAAGTGAATAATTTTTAGTTATATCTATAATTGGATAACAATATTGTTTATGTATTTTAATGAAATTATTAAGTTTATATTAATTTATTTAAAAAACATTTATTCGAGATATTTTTTTCGATCTCTTCTCTTTTTTTTTTTCTTCTTATAATCAACTTCCAAATATACCGAGGCGGCCAGAAAAAACCATATTTAGTGGAGTTTTTTTTTAATTACATTTTTATTTACAATAATACTGAAATCCATCAGAAACTTTGTTTAAAGAAATTTATTAGTTCTACAAATAGTTTAATTACAAATGATCCATAAATTTTACAATTTAATTCAAATTGGTTTTTGAAAAATACAATTTATTATCAAATTAATCCTTAAATATTAAAATTTAATTAATAACAAAATTGTCTCATAAATTTAATAATATTATCATACTTTTTACACATTTAATGATTAATTTTAAATTTTTCATATTTCAAGAAATTAATTTATAATCTTTTCATATTTTTATGATAAAAATGAGTATTTATTCATAATGATCGATAGCATAAGTTTGTGAATAAATCTCAAATGAATTATTTGCTTTACTTGGCTGGACGGTGACTTTGGTGGGCACATACGTTGCTAAAGTCCACTTATTTCATCACGTGAGTCGCTGTGGATACGTAGCAATCTATTCATGATTATTCCACTTCAACATCAAAAAGATGTTCATCACTTTAAGTGGATGAAACATAGGATATATTGCCATTATCTCATGATCTCTTTCAGTCGTATAAAAGTACACGGTTTCATTCAATTTAACCCTATTTCTTACGCTGGCCGGTGGTGATACATAATAATAAATTTGGATGACTGCTTCTCAAGATCTTGTCGTTTTGGTGGTTTCATGATATCTCAAATATATACACTCATTAATGCTCTCTACTAGTACTTCTCCCGTGCACATACACGCTTTTATTTATGTATATATGTTCAACAAAACAATTAAAAACGATATTTTTATAGTATATATCCTATCACAAATTACTATAGTGTATTAAAAAATATGCAAAATATGTAGGTAAAATTAAAAAATATTTTTACCTATGGACTTTAAGTGTAGGAAAAGTCTTGTAATACCTAATAAATATGTAAAATTCATAAAGACTTTTACCTATTGATAGTGTAGCTAAAATTCTTGAAAAGCTGTGCCTATCACTATTGGTAAAACTTCAAAAGACAAGTACTTACGGTTACTTTGGTGTACGTAAAACTTAAAAGACTTTTACCTACCATTACACCAATTTTTTTTTTAATTGCAATTATTATTTGGAAATAAAACAATTGCTAGTGTTTCCAATAATATTATCATAAAATTAGCATTAGAATAATAACTCATTCAGAAAAAAAAAATTAATTAATCACTAATTAATTTTTTAATCAAACATTCATTACTCAATCTCTATTGGTCTTCACTCTCCACTCTCCAATGACTCGCTTCAATTCTCACTTTCTCTCACCCCAATTTTCATTCTTGCTTCAATCATTACTCACTCGATCAGTGACTCGCTCCAACTTTCTCTTTCTCTCACCCCAATCCTTATTCTTGCTTCAATGCTCTCTCTTCTCCGTTGATCGGACGTAAACACGAATGTGTAGATTGGTGTTGCGTTGTGACTTAGGCGGTGGACGAGGCAGCACTGTACCTAACTTGGAAGCGCTCCAACAGTGCATTGTTGTGGCTCTGATCAAAAGCGTAGTCGCCAGTGGTGCCACATTGAGTCGTGATGCTAAGAGCTGGCTTGTGTCGTATCAAGTTCCTCGACAAAGGATTGGATGATGAGGAAGGTCGTGACAGTAGCGGTGGCGAAGGTGCTTCGATTGAGAAAATTTTTCATCTCAAAATAAGGCTCTGTGTTTAGATTCGGTGCAAAATTAGAGGTTGGATAAGTTGAATTACTAACTTAGATAATAATTATAACTGTGACTGAAAAATGATCCAAAGTTGAGCCTCTTTTCTGTGTTTGCTTGTTTGCATCTAATTCTCACAACCATGACTCTTTCATCACTTGAATCTCACTGGTTAGTACTCTACTCTCTACTGTCTATATATACTTTTAGTAACATTGAATGATTAGAGGAAATTATTGAGTTTATGTAGTGTGATGTTGATGTATTTGATGTAAGTCCCCAACCTAAAGTCCTAAACAACAAAAAGGTAAACATATATGTTTTTTTAAAAAAGTGTTCTTTGGGCTGGTTATGGCATATGCTTTAATTTTAGTTTAGGTGTTTAATATTTATTGGTTTGTCCATCATAGTTATATTTGCATGCAAGGTGTTTGAGTTTAGAACTTTGTGACAGGCTGTGATATCCAAATGGTAATGGAGATGAACCTCGGTGAGGGAACAACTAGCATTCTCAAGTTTCTCCTTTACTGATGTCGAAAAGGCACGGGCTTTTAACGTCAACTTCTTGCTCAGGTCTCCTTCACCCAAGATCTGAAACCAAAAAGCACAATAAATTTCGTTTAGATTCATCAAGACCAAAATTGTGGGCCTTGGCATGTTCAATACACTAGATGGCTGAATAGAATTAACAGGCTAGCTTAAACATACTATACAAACAAGTTGTCTATAACTAAAAAAAATTTCAAAGATTTTCCTGCATTTCTGGAAAGCCAGAAAAACATATATAAAGAATGAAAACAGTAAAATCTATCCAACACATTGGACAATGCTAGCTAAATTACAACTACTTAATATTATAAATATCCTTTCAGAAATTAATTACAAGTGTTATATTTCAACCAACATCTTTCATTTTGAAAAACATATTGAAATCAATGTCAATGTAGAGTGTAGTTTATTTACCAAAACATTGATATTTTTTTTTGTAGAAAATGATCATTTAAAGACTTTACCGAATTGAGACGGGAATGCTATTTCATCTCATTTGTTCCCCCTCAAAGATGATTTTCAACAAAAAAGCAAGTCTAGCATTTGGCCTCTAGAATAAAGATACGGAAAATGCCATCAACTTTTATCATATGAAAAACAAAGGAACACCATAAAGATATTGAAAAAGGAAATAAATCAATGTCTTTGAATATTTGCTTCCTAAACTGTAGACTTCAAAGTAGTCATTGCTTGAAAAATCATCACAAGGCAGTATGTTTTAAAGTGGACTACTGACACTCTAAAAAATAAGACCTCTGGCCACAAATTAAATGCTAAAATATGTAAGTATACATATTTTTTGGTGTTCATAAATCAAATGAGAAAGGTATTCCAAATTTACAGCTTCAAACCATTGATACATCCACCTAAATATTATATGTTTGTTCTTACATACTTATCACACATGCCAAAAAGTGAAGATAAACTTGAACACCAAAATAGGATAAAAGAACATCAAAGAATTTACAGAAAGTAACTTCATTCATAGCAAACCAGGGGCCTCTGAGTCTGAGAAATAGTCCTTTTTGGTAGATTGTGCTACTGCTAGGAAAGTAGCATCCTCATTTATTGTTGAAAGTTAAACATCACAATACCTCTACAGATCTAGAAAATGATCTTGGAGAAGTAAGATTTAAGGACAATAGCTAAGGAACAAACTTAGAAGTCATTAAATCAACAAGTAATATGTACCTTCAAAGGAACTTTGTGCAAGGTGTTTGAGTTTAGGCCATTGTATTCTATGAACTTGCCTTTCACTTCAATCCACATTGTGCGAAAGCCTGTAACAATCTCGGAGTTATATATAAAGATCGTGAAAACCTTGAAAAAGCTGTAGATTGCTACCAGGTAATAGTGATGATCATATCATTTTGTTTCACTATTGTTGGATTGCATAGATTTATAATCACAATCTATTATTTTGGTTATGCAACTTGCTTTGTCAATCAAACCTAATTTTTCCCCGTCATTAAATAACCTCAATGTTGTATACACTATCCAAGTTGAGTATTGCAGAATTCCTGAATTTTGGAGTTGTTAAATATCTTTAGTAAGTGATTATCTTTTCTTCCTTCTCCAGGGTAAAGTGGATGTTGCTGCAAGTATGATTGAGAAGGAATAAGCAGAAGGCTTTGGAGTAGAAGGAGAAAACTTCTGCTCAGGTAATGGTGATTAATGTGCCCAAAGCACTGACACTGACCTTTATTATTCTTGCAAATTGTTGTTGTTTCTTGTTTGCAAACTATTACCCTTCTCATGTCAAACTTCTTATAATTTATTCACTTGTGATAGGTATGACTTTTATCTGATGATAGCTAACTATCTCATGACATTTTTTCTATTTTATTTTTTTTTCCATTAATTGACTTTTCCTTTAAAAAAAGTTATCACTGATTATCTGCTTTTTAATTAGGATTACTGTACTTCTCTGTATGAATTTGCCTAACAACAAGGAAAATTACTTGGAATTTCAAATTTGCAAGACTAGAATATTTGTGTTGCATTTAAATAGTGTAATGTTTTGCCTTCTTTTAATGTAGGTATATGAGCATATAACGTATGACAACCTAAAACATATATCCCTAGCCTCATTTACTGGAATGCAATAGCAGACTGTTATAACATCTTCTTTGTCAAAATCATCCAGCGTCACAGGTAACAGGTCAAAGCTGTATGAACCAAACTACATTGGAAGTTTTTTTAGCTTTCTCATCATTGTTATAAAGAATGCCTTTAACTCAGTGTTGGTCTGTCATGTATCATCAGGTTGGAGGGTTGGATGGGCAATTGCACCAGCTTTTCTTGCGTCTGCTATCAGAAATATTCACAAAAGAGTTACAGAGATTCTCTTCCGGCACCTTTTTAGGAAGCTTGTTAAATTGGAAGAAAGAATAATGGAATGTCAGGATTAACTATGATTGAGGATGGTTGAATTAATGAAGCTTGTTAAAGATTCATTTGACCAAAAGACTAAAATAAGCTAGGCTTGTATTTGATTAGTTTATTATAGATGAGTGTATTGGATTAGTTTATTTCAATGCATTAAAAGCATTTTCAGCTAGTTGCTTAAGAAATTGCTTATTTCAAGACATCATTGTTTAGTTTTTTTATTTTATTTCATTAGAGAAGATTTAAGTATCATGTGGTTGCTTAAAATTAAGCTTGGTTATTTCTATAAATAACATTGCTTAAGATTAAAAAAATATTTTTTGCCATTTAAAGATCATCTAAAGGTGGGATCATGTAAGAGTTGTTTAAAACTATATTAATGGTAGACATAAGTTAATGACTTTTACCTATACTTGAAAGTTGTAAGTACAAGTTAATGGTTTTACCTACAGTTAGAGGTAGTAGATATAAGTTAATGACTTTTACCTACGCATATTGTGAATTATAGGAATCATATATAATGAAAATCAAATGTAATTGTAGGTGAAAGTAAATCTATAGATAAAATCTCTACTGACAGATTATAATCCGTCACTATATGTCCCCTCAAAGTTGATGGCCAAGATGTCCGTAGGACAAAGTATTTAATACATTTACTTACGCATTTTTAACATATAGTGATGATTTTTGTCTGTAGGTATATATCATTTTCTTGTAGTGATTTTTTTTATTAATTAATTATGGATAAGTTATTGCAATCACTCACAGTATATTAGAAAGACAAGTTCTTATCGTAATATTAAAGATACTGATCTGTTTTAAAAAAAAAAGATATTGCAAGAAGTAAAAAAAAAGTTTAACTTAATATTTACACACAAGTTTTATAAAATTGCACTTTTTTGGATTCTGTTTTTTATTTTATTTTTAGATTATGTAATAACAAAAATAAATTCCAAATATAAATCATACTTCCATAAAATTATATATTACAAGATTTTTTTAAATGCATGTATTATTTCTAAAATATTATCAACAATACTTGTAGTTATTGTTATTGTTGAACATAGTTTTTTTAAATGAAAATTATTCAAATTTTATTCTATTTATCTATGTTAAAGGATAGATTGAATGAATTTATTTATTTTTATATATTGGTAATGAGATTTTAGAAAAACTTAATTATAAAACTTTAATAAACAATTTCGTAGCTGATAAAAGAATAAAATGAGATATGAAAAATTATATTAAATTAGTTATCATCCAATCATAATTATCTTGTAAGTTAAATTTGTTTACTTTTATAATAAAATTATCTTAAAAATTATATTAATCATAGTTTATAATTGAAACATAATATAAAATTATTTTATATTATTAATGAATATTCATGTTTTGTTGCTGGCTGATCGGTACATGTTCATTAAACTCATATACAAATGATCATGTTTTAATTATAAGTTAATTTTCATTTATATATACATTGTCAATGTAGATATACACGATCAATTAATTAGATTAGAAATAACTTAAATATAATTTTTTAAATAATTATTATAAAATTCAACCATTTTTGTTATATGAAAGTTTATAATTGCATAATAATAATAAAAATATTTACATTATTTATGTGCATTATTCTAAATTTAAATTTAAAATTTAAACAGACATATGCCCTTATATACAGCCATATGAGATGAAGAGAAATTTGAATTGACAATTTTTTTGAAAAGGGGAATAAAATGAATGATTAACACATGATGTTATTTAAAAGATAAGATATACTTTATATTATCGATGCAATATAATCATTTAAATAACAACATTATATATATATATATATATATATATATATATATATATATATATATATATATATATATATATATATATATATATATATATACTACATTGTTTCTTTCCTTTTTTTCTTTTCCCAATTTTATTAATATTATGTTTATCAATAATGTTTTGTGAAACCTCTCATATACTAACACATGTATTTTTTTATTTTTTATTTACAATTCTATTCCTTTTAAATCTTTAAATTGATTACTAATGATAATTTAAAACAAAAAATAAGATTTGGCATATCTTTTTTTTTTTTTTTGTTGGTGACGGAAAATTAGCATACCTAGGACACCATCTTTTAGGATAATTATAAGAATTCAGTTATAACAATAACTACATGTAACTCTAAGTGTTAACGGTTATCTAAAAAAAACTAAACATAAAAAATGCAAAATCAAAACTGCCAAAATTTTCAAATTATTAGAATTATATCAGAATCATAACAAGTTCCAAAGAATAAGGGTCTATTTGAATACAAATTATAAGTACTTTAATTTTGAGAATTTTTTTACTTGAAATTTAAAACTTTTTCTACTAAAGAAGCTCTGAAAAACGCTTAAAATATGTTGTATCCAAATAGGGGCTAAAGTAAGTTAGTTGTTGCAATGATTCTGAATTACATGGCTACTAAACTACAAGCCCTTTCAACCAAAAAAGACTTCGACGTAAAGACGCAAGGTAATTATTCAAACCTCATATCATTAAAAATGTATCACTTAATATTATTCTTTGGAATATCTTTAATTCTGGTTGTTTCTTGATTTCTTTTTTTTCTTCTTCTTCTACAATAGCAAAGTCAACAAGAATCAAGAAGGCACGCATGCGTGGGCTTGAACCAGTATCATGGTTCCTTTTAATAGTGTTAGCGTTACGATTGGTGCCCAACATAGAAGAGTGTTCTTCTCCCACTATTGATGTAGAGAAGCACACTTTGGAAGAACCATGTAGTGAATTCTATGAGGTCAGAGAAGGGGAAACCTTGTACAGCATTGCCGAGAAGTGTAGGGATCCCCAAATATGGTTGTGGAACCCGCATGTTGAAGACCCAGATGATGTTTACCCTGGTGTCATCGTTAGACTAAACCTTTTCAATGACTAGGAACATTTTTCTTTTTTAGGTTATTTAATGTTGTCATTTTTTTAAAATTATTTTGTTAATTATTTACATGTTATAGCTTATAATTGTCAATGTTGTTCTTCTAATCTTATTAGTGGTGATAGGATGGAAGAAATCACGATCACATTGTATAGAATTAACTAATTTTTTAGTTCTCTCAAATTTTAGATTATAAGTTTTAATAAATATGGGAGGCTAGTGCAAAGAGAGGGGCAGTACTCCCCCAATTAGGATGACAGCAAAGTCCACATCTCCAGCATAATCAAGTTTTAATCTCTCTAAAATTTTGTCCTTTTTTAATCCTTTATTTATTTTTATTGCTCATAATTAATCTTTTGGGAGGTTAAATTTTTACACTTTTGTTCCATAGTTTTAATCTTCCCAAGAACTAATTATTAGCAAAAAAAAATAAAGGACTAAAATATATGCAATTTTTAAAAAAATATTAAACTTAAAATCTGAAATTTATTAGGTAATAAAAATATATTTAAGTATATTTTATCTCTTCATGTATTTTTTTTACTGTTAATGGTATTTTTCATTCTTGTAAAATTGATAATCTTTACTTTTTGTTCTTAACTTTTAAAGCCTCACTTTTGTCCCTGTATTTTGTAAATACTCGAACTTTATGTCAAAATTAGACGATCACACCAAAGAGCTAGCAGCGGCTAGTTATAAAGAGTTGAATATTTTACGAGAGATCAACTCTGATAGGAGAAAATGAACCGTCGTAGCTTCGTGTGATTTGCAAAATTATCTTACAATGCCTTTGAGTTGTGGTCACTAAAGACTTTAGCACTCAAGTCATTACGAAAGAGAATTGAGAGGTGATCAAATTGGAGAGTGGAAATTTAATTACCTTAATTGCCTCTTGTCCTTTTATGTTGAGCTTCAGAACTCTCATGGGTGGTTTGTCCCTTTTAAGTGGGCATGAAGGATAGGGAATAACTTATCACTACCAGATTTACTATTCACACTATCAACCTCTGAAATTTCTTTTTTGTCCACTCACCAAATTCCTACACCCCATTCCTTCTCCTTAGATCCAAAATTGTCAATCTGTGCCTCATCAACTACCTCGCCCCCTTCATTAATCCATGCCACATACGTCTAGATCTGTGCAGCCCACCCTACCCTATCGTCGATTTATGCGAACCCCACCCCACCCGTCGTTGATCCGCGAACACACCCACCCACCCCATTGTCGATCCATTTTGTTGCATGTATTGTTGTTTTTGAATTTGTGTTGTTGTTAATGGATTTGAGATGATGATCAAGGATGGAGTTTGTGTTGTTGTTGGTATTGGGCATGAACCAACAACAAAAATATAATTTTCGTTGCACATTATATAATAAAATCGGATTTCATTACGCATTATGTAACAAAATTGTATTTTCATTACTTTATTTTTGTTTACTCCCTTTATGTATAATCAAAACATGATTTTATTATACATTATATAGTATTATATTTTTGTTGTTTTATTTTTTTTCATCCTTGTGTGAGTAACGGAAATATAATTCCGTTATAGACTTGTTCAACGTATTTCCATTGGAAGGGAATTTTCAAAAAATAAAAAAATAAAAGCTCACATGGGTAATATAGTAAAGTTGGTAGTGACAATAGCAGTCCCAAGGATATAACAGGATGATATGACTTTTCCACTTCTCATAATTTTCGGAGATGCGTGTGTTATGCATATACATCATTAAGCTAATAGTCTATTGGGTCAATGCATTATTGCGGTTTTTGGGCCTCTTGAATGTTGGTCCAGAACACAATCCAATTGTTTATTTCATATATTATTATTAATATTAACTATATATACAATGCTATTTTTTTTTTGAAGAGGATATAAAATGTTAGTCTTCACTGGTGTAAAATTTCACACACGCATACAAATATAAAATATGTTTTGTTTCTTCAAAAAAATTAGAAACGTTAGTTTTAGTCGGTATAAAGAAAATTGTTTTTAATCTTATATTTAATAAAAGTGATGTGATTTTAGTCCCTTGTTAGGGACAAAACACAGTCTCCGTGGGGACTAAAAACATATAAATTTTTTAAAAGGACTAAATATTGAGGGACCAAGAAATTGTGAGTCAAATCAAAAGAGGTAAGGTAACCAAGAATTTTCCAAATGCACAATAGAGTTGGAAAGAAAGAGATCCGAAGACATGCTGTGCTTGTTGATGGTGACCGACCTTATGACCTTGGCTGTGGTCACTCAACAACTTAATGTAATGGAGCATATATATCAGGATTCTTTGAAAAGCAATATGCCAATATTCTAAAAAATAAATAAAATGAAAGGGGAAGTAAACAGATTTTAGCTGGACGAGTATATCCAAAGCATAACCCTCGAGTAGATGCCAATGTGTCTATGGCTACCCCCAAATGTTGTGCCTATATAATTTGTAGGGGGTGTCAATCACTACTTGACAAAGTAGCAAAGGTGTAGACACAGTTTATAGGGAGCAAGGGAGTGAGTGATCAGAGGGACTTGTGTTCATTAGTAAGTAAGCAAATCATTCATAGGGCATGTCTCTTTTGGCAGGTAATGGTGATTACTTTGGATTAATTCAGAGCTACCAAAATATGCCTCATAAATAGTAATCAACTTGCCAAAGGAGAGCTGCCCTGTGAGTGCTTGACTTAAACATTTGTTTCCTTTGCCCCTGCATGCAGTGCAACTACATACTGAGAAAGGTAATGTAGTGTAAGTGAGCTTAATTTGCAAATAATTCGTTAACAGCTTGATAGAAATATTTTTGTTTTTTGTGGGCAGGTTGATAGAAATTTAGGTAGAAATTAAAGACAAAATCACTTGACTTCCCAATGAATTTTTTTATTAATAGAAAACACTACATTATAAGATTATCAAATTTAGGTAGAAAGAAATGATGATTTTATAATGTAATGTTTGCATTAATATTTTGTTGGGAAGTCAAGTGAATTTGTCTTTAATTTTCTTTTGAGTCCAAACTTGTTTGCATAGAAAAATCACTACTTTTAGTTATCAATACTTGACTTCCATGACTTGGAAAGAAAAAAAAAAACTTTTTTTTTGCAATGATAGTAAAATACTTTCTAACTCATTCTATATTTCTTTTATGGACAAACCAAGTTTATTAAAAACCAATCAAAACACAAATTATGCCAGATTGTTTTAAGATCAAGCTCACTTTTTTTTTTTTTTTTTGGATTCATAGTATTATTAGTTAAACTTTATCAAAAATTAGAAGATCACAGGTAGGGACAGATCCACATCTAGAAGGGGGCTAGAATTTTTTTTCTTCTTTTATAATTATTTTAATTTGATATATAATTTCTAATAAACAAATCAATTGATATATGTAATTTCTAATATAATTGAGTTCCAAGTAGCATGTTTAAACAATATCTTAGAAAGAATTTTAGTAACTTTTCTTAAGTTGCAAACCATTAATTAAATTAAAATATTGAGTGAGCAAAATATGAGTTATTATAAATCTATTTATATTTATTTTCGATAGCTACCGATAAAAAAAAAAAAAAAACTCTTATGTCATGCATTATTCTTAGATTTCAAAGGGTCATTAATGCATGGAGGACATTTACCCCTGTTATATACAAAGAGAGCTTCCCCAATGTATTTGTTGGCGCGCACAATTCACTCTAATTCTACATCCTTTGTTGAGCTTTGCCTAACTTGAATGTCAAAATGATTCAATAGGTATTTCACCTTATTTGCTTTGCCATTTGCTCGACCACATGAAAGATGGAAGTCACCCCAGAGCTAGACCTAGGGCAGCAAACTATGATGAGATGTTTTTCTATAGTCTTATGAGATGTACTCTCTCAGTATCCTATATGATCGAAAAAAAATATTTTAACTTTTTAATGTAATATTATTTTTTTATTAATATTTTTAATAAGTGTTATTTTGATTTTTCAATATAATATTAATAATAAAGTTAGTTTTGTAAAATTATTATTATTTTATTTATTTAATATTTTCTTAATTTGTGTGAAAAAATTAAAACGATAATTATTATGAAAAAAGATTGGTGTTTATTTTCAAAACATGCTTAAGAAATAAATGTTTGCATATTTGGGATTTCAAACAGTGATTTACTTAAATTAAGCATATAGTTTGGGTAAAAAACATTTATCTTTTAATTATTTTATATTTTTAAAGATAATTGCAAAAAATAAATCACATTATTTTTAAAATTCATACACGGAATAATGAAAATAAAAAAAAATCATTTTTTACTATTTCTTATATAAACTTTTAACAATTAGAAGAAAAAAATATATTCTTATAATTATTTGTTCAAACCAAACATGCAAACTCAAATTTTGTTGAATCGACAAAATAATTTGCAAAACGTGTTTGGTCAATTTTTTTTACAGACACGTGTCTGAACCGAGTTCAACTTGATTCACCAGTGTGTTACATTGTAAAAATATTGGCTCCTAAGATTTTCAATTATATATACTGACATTCTGACATATATCATATATCACATAATTATCACGGCAATTAAGGTGTTCTAACTTAAATAAGTTGGGTTTACCTCTTTTTTTTTTTTTAATTAATTATCATATTAAACACAAGAATAAATGTCAACAAAATGATACTAACACGACATGGATAATTTTTTATTCGTAGGATCAAAAAATAGGTATGAGAGAGTTTATAACATGATAATTGATGATGTTATTATGTGTTTATAACTTTATTGATGTGCAAATTTATTAGTTTTTTTTTAGATTTTCGCATTGTTTTTTCATATGTTTTTCGTGTTCTTAGTTTTCTTTCTGTTTTTTTTCTCTTTCCTAATATTAATTTTGGTGAGCTGATGGTGAGTCGAATAGGTTTATTTTTTTAGTTGACTCGTCGATCGTTAAAGTGAACAGAAAAATATTATAATCATATTTTCTAATGCATCTATGAAGCTTCTCCGTGATATTGTCTGGGTGGCTTTTCTCTCTCCAAATCTCAAGATCGGAAAAGGGATTCCAGAGAGAAGGAAATTAAAGAAAATTGAATAAATACTCATCATTAACTGATTCCCCTTCTGCAACAAAGAGGAAAAGGAAGAATAAAGAGATTATTGATGAACCAAGAGGAATCAACTCCGAGGATATCCATAGCATAACTCAAGCATATGCTGTATTGTTTCATTTCCTTTTTCTATTTGATTATGTTTATAAAGCTTGCAAACTTTACATAATATTACATGCAAATTAAAATGTAGTTGATCAAAGAAAGAAGTTTAATTAGCATGGGGAACGACAATTGTGTGATTTGAAGCAGCCTATGAAGCTATGTTGGATATTTTAGTGTAATTGATCTCTTTATTATGTTAAAATAAGAGTGCACGCTTGTTTTAATGTAATAACGAGATGTTCGGTTTAGTCAAATTTTGGAAGTTACATGGAAGTTACTAAAACTTCCATCAACGGTTGGAAGTTACATGGAAGTTACTAAAATTTCCATCAACGGTTGGAAGTTACATGGAAGTTACTAAAACTTCCATCAACGGCAGTTTTTAAAAAGAAATAACTTCCATCAACCGCCAAAAAACCACCTTTTCTTTGATCATAAATAATCATTCTGGTTCAGAAAGCATAACGGAGTGACAAAACATACAAGACCAAAACAAAACTCTTAAATTATAATCTTCTGATTTTATCCGATTGAACAATTTTGGTTGAACCCCGAAATTTGATTCAATCTGAAAGTGTTATACACGACTTCAGATTTATCCAGTATCATCTCGATTTTCAAATTTAACCAACAAGCTATACCAATAACTTTCATAATATGATAATATAGTGACTTGCCAAATGAGAGTTTCCATATATGCAGCTAATTAAATTAGCTTATAGTTATATATATAGTGTTTGCAGATACCCCATATATACAGTCAATGCGTTCATATGAAGTTGCTTATGGAAGGGTGAAATATAAATGAAGAGGACTAATAAATGAAATACAGAAATAAGTAAGAATAACTTTTGGTGATACAAAGGAGACAGGTTGCATTGCAGCCAGTTCTTTTAAAACTAAAATGCCCTTCTCTCATGTTCAAAAAAAAAAAATGCCCTTCTTTCTAAAAATAACCGTACAAGTAGTGCTTACCAAATTAAAATTTTAAATTGTGATTGCGAATTATTATTAGATTTCATCTCAAAACCAATTGACATTAAGTGAAATTGTTCAACAAATATATAAGTTGCACTCTAAGGGATGAGACGGTCGTGGACTTGGTGCGTGAAAGTCCCAATTTCATCTCAAAATCAATTGATATTAAGTGAAGTTATCCAACAGAAATATAAGTTGCACTTCAAAAAATAAGATAATTGATGTGAGACTTGAATATTTTCCAACAATTAGAATGGGATTGCAGTCATAAAGACTAAAAAACCTTGACCTTGTAGTCGAAATTGTGGTCACACAACCTTGGTACCTACACATATGCATTTAAGTCATATAACTTTTTTCTCATAAGTTGTGATTGAAGCAACCTATAGATTATAGAAGTACCGTACCAAATCGAAACTAATAGCAATTGGTTTCCCCTTGGAAAGATGTAGCTCTAGATTTATATCATGTACAGTGAAAACATAGAGAAAAACGTTATATGTGTTGGAAAATGTGGCAAAATAAAAACTAGAGATAGATTAAATCAGGAAAGGGGATTACACTTTACACAGAAGCATGACTTATGTACTAATAAAGAAGTAACCAGAAACTAACACGGTATTTGCATGTGTAACTAATAAACCAATCTAACTAATAATAACAACAAACTCAAGTACATGTTGTAACATTATCGTTGAAAAAAAAATTACAATGATATTCATCACAAACCTTCAAAATTAAAGTAAGACGTTCCAAGTATGAATCGATCTCTTGTTCAGAAAATGAAAGTGGCTTATAGTATGTATTTCACAATAGTTACTTCAATTTGCCACCTAAGTATATGAGATTGGTATAGTGGTGCCAAAAACAAATTTTAGAACGGTTATACGAAAATCATTTAAAAAAATTGCGGTCATATTTTTGTAATTAAAATAAGACTTTTTAGAATATTTTCTGGTAAAACATTTTAAATGGCAACAAATTTTGCCTTTTTACTATAGTCAGTTATTTGCAATGTCAAACCTTGACGGCTGGCTCAACGGTAAGATTAGCCTTGTAACTTAAAGGTTTCACATTTAAATCCCCAATACTATCTCTTCATGAGCATATTACTCCTTTCGTTTCTTTTACATGTTCTTATTTATCGTTAGAAGTTTAATTTAATTACTATTTGTATAAAAAAATTTATATTGTTGATATTATTAGTGTCATTTTAATATTATTATTGAAAATAAATAAATTTATTATACATGATTTGCTGATAGGATAATAATATAAAATTATTTTATAATGTTAATGTATAGAATATTTTCTCATTTTTTGTATTGTACGATAAAATTTAGGGGTTCTATATCTAATAATTTAGATGCAACCACTTTACTCAAAGGGCATTTAAGTAAATTTGTTATTTAAAAATTAATAAAGAAACTATCAATACTTGCTCTTGCTTTTATGCCACAATCACTCCCCCACAAAAGCTCTGTTCCGTGCAAGAAATAATGTTAATACGTATTCTTTTGCTAAAATGAGTTGTAACCATATATTGATACTTTTATCTATTTTTAAAAGTCATATAAGTTGAAGAAACTGCATATTAAAGGTTATCTTGTAATTGTCCAGGTGCAAGAAGTATAAAATACGTGCGAGGAGTCAAAGCTATATACGAATATATATTGTAAATGAAAAGTTCGATGACTATGAGTACAAACTATCTCATAATTCTTGATTGTACTACTAGTCGTACTGTTTTTTTAACAAATTCTAACACATAAGAGAAGAAGATATAGTTTAAAGGAAAAAAAAATGTATTTTAATTTCTGTAATTTTTGTGTGTAACTTATAGGTTAATTTACTTGATGAGAGTTAGAATTACACTCTCTAATTCACTCATCATAAAGAAAAGTTATTAAATAAGATATGACACCTACAAAAATTCATGATTTTCAATAAATTTTAATTAATATAATAAAATAGTGTATGTTCAAATTAATAATCAATCTTTCAATATTTTTTTTAAAAAATATGTGATTTACTTTTTTTTCAACATATGATTTTGTCACTAATGAAATTAACAGAGAGACAAAAAGTCACATACTTTTTTTTTAAAAAAAATTAGGAATTAATTTCAACAATTTGAAAATATAAGAACTAAAACTAAGTTTGATCGTAATTACAAGAAACAAAAATACATTTTGCATGTCCCAGTTCAAATCTTATGTGTTAGTATTTGTTCGAAAATAGTACAACTAGTAGTACAATTATTAAATTGCAAGAACTGTGATAAATTTCCTCCTCATTAAATTGTTTGTCCCATTCAATGTCTACATTCAATGTGCCAAGTTTTACACTGTCAATCCAGCTTCATTCTCGGTCATATTTGTGTCATGATGTGAGCCAGCATTCTTGATATATTACAAAATAATATAGATGGTCAATTACTCAATAAGATGGTCTAAAAGACAAGCAATTATGAATGATAATGCAAAAAAAAAAGTTGGCTTGGCGAGCTGTACTGCAAAATGAGCCTAAAGTCCTGGCCACATCAACTTTGCCAACAAAATATTGCAATGACTAATGAATGAGTCATAAAAATCCATAACCGTGGAAAATGTTTGATATCAAAAGGCACAATAGAGAAATAAATGCCCAAAAAAACTTGATAAACTAGGAGACATTTAAAGCAACACACATAAAGCAAAAAAAGTTGAAAGATATGGTAAGAGGCCTATGCCATTTTTTTTAATGCTGAAAATTATGGAGGAGAAACTTCACAGTTCCGGAGTTAGAGGACATGGATAAACTTTCTATTCAAGGGGATGTTTTTAGAGGAAATCAAAATAGAGACTTCCTTGTATGAAAATATTCTCATACACTCTCTTAAGTATTGTGGACCTAACACACTTTCACTAGGCCAAATCCCTTTAGGTTAAGAGGGCCATGCCACTCAACAAATTTGATATGATAAAAGATTAATATATACCCTGATTTAGGTACAGCTTCTTTTCTCCACTTCTCTTCTTTAAAGTACGGAAGAATCTGAAAATGTTGGGAAGGACCAATAAAGCTTTGTGACCCTTGGCCATTAGGAATCAGCAATTTATGAGCATCAAAACTGTACAATCGTCAGCCAAAGTAAAACATCCTTCGGTGAATGGATATCCTTGGCATAACCCCAAGCATATGCCAATGTTTTAGTGGTTTATTCCATCTTCTTTGCTATAAAGACTGCTACACACATAAAACAGAGGCAATTCAAGACACAAGCACCAATTCAAGGTGAAAACTTAAGCAAATCAGCAATAGGGCACCTCTCTCCTGGCAGGAGAAAAAGATCAGCATTTTTGGAGTTACCAAAAGTCAGTGTCAATAACTTGCCAAAGGAGAGTTGCCCTGTGGCTGGTTTAGCTTAATCTCATAGAATGGTGGCTGATTAAGAGGTTATCCAAGGCTAATGGAAATGCATATCTTTGGTTTTAGTCTCTTGCATCTTAATTAGTTTAAGAGAAGTTCTTCTTCTGCTTTTTCTCATTTTTCTTAGAATGTCAGTTTTCCATCAATGTGCTTAAGGATATTTTCAATTCACAACCAAAGCAATAAAATGTAATTGTCTAAAGTTATGAAAAATAACAATTTGATGTAAGTAGCAAAGTAGTTTATTTTTTGGAAACAAAATGCATAGAGGTATGTTTACCTTTACTGTGTTGTACTGCATGCATACTCTTTGCATTGTCTGGTGACTATAGGAGAACCAGAAACCAATCTTTTGGTCTTACCTAATGCAATCATTATCTTTCATTGGAATTTGACATTAAACATAAAAAAGTTTTTAACCTTATTAAATGAATGATATTTTAAAGAGAGCTTCACTAAATAAGATATGAGTAAGTGAGATTTACTTATATTTCAAACCAAAAAATAAGAGATTTTGTTGTTTATAATCAAGATAGGAGGGAATAATTATTTTTCTTATGTTACTTGAATTAATTAAAAAAGTTAGTTGAGTAATTCTTTGTTATTATTTTTATCAGGGTCTTATTGAAAACTAGATGAGTTAGTTATGTAACTCCATTGGAAAGACATAACTATACAGAGAAATGTATTTGGAATTTGGCGGCAAGTGTCTTCTTTTTGTTTTTTTTTTTTTGGAACATTTTTGTGAACAAATGTTTTGGATAAAGGTAGATATTGCAAAGGCAACAAGCATGGCAATGAAGTGAATGAATAATGTTTTTCCAACTTTATTCAGGTCCTTAAAAATGTATAATATTATCACATTAATCCTTGAAAGTAAAATAAAATTTAAAATATATTAATTAATGATGTTAGTTGATCATCAATTAACAACTCATTTGACATGTTATATCAATATTAAATATAATTAGAGGGACTAAAATAAAAATTGAATAATTTAGAAGAACCAAAATGAAAAGTGGGTGCATTTATAAGGAGTAAAACATAAATTAAATATATTTAGGACTGAAACATAAATTAGGGTGATCCACTATGAACAATAATTCAAAGCTCTAACCCTTTTTTTGTTCCAAACCACATTTAGACTCAGCATTCCACCATAAATTAGGTTTCCAAGATGGGTTGATGAGTTGAAGCAAGTGGTGTGTAACATCCCATTAATTTTTTCATAAACTAATTTTAAAAAAAATTATTATTTATAAATAAATATAGTTTTAGAAGATGATAAGATTTTTATAATTAAATAAATAAGAAGAAATAAATTTATTAATTAAAATAGTGGTTTGAGACAAAATAAAAAGGGTATTTTATTTATTATTTGATAGAGAATAAAATAAAGTTTCTTTTTATAAAATAATAAAAATAAATATATATAGTAAATAATAAGTTGTTAGCTATAAATAGATGTGTTAGGCTAGTTTTCAATTGACGATGCCTCATGTTTCTCTCAATCTCGTTTTTTCCTCTTCTCCTCTCAAAACTCTCTCTTTTTCTTGCATACCACCAAACCTGTTTCAGAAAAATAACGATCTTAGACTTATTCACCATTGGATTGTCGTGAAATTTAAGCACAAGGTTCGAAACTCAATTCTGAGCAGTCTCATCGTTGGGAATTACGAAAAGGTGTCAGAACTGAGAGAAATACTCTTCACATTGTAACTTTTCCTTTCCCGCAGAAACCCAGAGCTGTCTCGGTAAAACTATGATCCCGAACTCATTATCCGTTAGATTGTCATGAAATTCAGATTCATTTCCTCACATTTCCACCATTGGGATTTGCAAAATAATGTCTGTGGAGGGAGAAAGATGCATTGCACATAGGACCATGGAATGGAGGCTTCAATTCCTTTTCCTTTTCTCTAACGTTTAGGAACCCTAACAGAGCAACCGGAGGAGAAGATCTAGAGAGCACCAGAAATGCCACAATTGATAATGGAGAACGCTTGAGTGACTACATCAAGGTAAGGGATGAGTTATTCACAATTGGGGATTAGTAAGAACATGTGTAGGGATCCTTAGAGTATCAATTGGAATGAGTTTTGAGGTGTTTTCGTAATTTTTTATTTTATCCTTATAATTATAATTGTGAATTATATATGTTTGATGAACTAGTGATGCCTCAATGAAAAATTGCTGTAAAATTGATGTGTTCTTGTGTTGAGTGTGAACCCTTAAAAAAATTGAACTCTTTTTATTAACGTGAATTATATTCTAAATAATATCATTCAATGACTTATTTTATACAAATTATTATCTTGTTCTAATTTTTTCATGAAGATGATCAACATGTTATGTGTATATATTTATTGTAATACTAAAATAATAAATTAAAGGGAGTTGTAAGGTTAATGCCTAGTGGTAATTTCTTTTGATGTAATATTAAATTAATTGTTTTAAAAACTCTTTTGATTAAAAATAATGTAGCTTGATTTACTATATATATATATATATGTTTTGTGTCATGCAAATATGATTACGGTGTGTTGTGTATATGAGTTATGAGGTGTAATAAATTATTATAATGACATTATAATATTATTATGGAGATTGAGTAGTACAAAGTGAAATGTGTCAATTTGCTAGAAGTAAACATGAGATGATTGATTGTGACATTATGAGATGTTAAATTGTGGGAATGATATTTGGTTGTGAATAAGTGTGTGTGTTTAACACTTATGTGACAATAATTATGTTGTGAGTTGTGAATTATACAATAACCCGACCAGTGTTGATATTGAGAAAAGTGTTGATGCGCAGTTTTAAAGAGAAAGTATAGGTTTCCTATTTAGGAACCAGTGTTAAATTGTAGCGCAATGTGTTAAACGTGTTTGAAACACGAGTTTGTGATCGTGGGTATTGTATAATTCATGAGTAGTGTCTGCATGCAAAAAAAATTATTTTAGGGGTTGGACCTGAATCAGGAGGGAGAGGTCCTGACAAACTCTTCGAAGTGTAGGCTTTAGGGGTTACTCGGTTTGAGTGCTCCTTTAAGTCTGTGCTAATCCCACATAATTGGAGCATTCTCGCAAAATAGCGTGATCCTGACTGGTCTCCCTATAATTTTACTTAGTGAGAGTGACCTGACATACCCATTGTATGGTGTGTCTTGTTATGTACTCCTAAGCGCCCCAAAGTAGTTTTTCACTGACATGATACCACATTGCATATAGGCTTGAGTCTTAGTATAACTGCTGCATATGCTTACTAATTGTTTATTATGAAATTGATGTGTTATTATATCTTGATCGGAGTGTGTGATTCATGTGCAATGTGATTGATGATTGAAAAGTGAATTTTAAATGACAAAGTAGTGGAATTACGTGAGTTATGTTTAAGTAAGTTGTATCTCATTTATATGATATGTATATCTAGCTGTCTTGTTTCTCTATTAGTTAGGAATGTGATAACTTACTCCCTATGTGTTGTTTGTGTTTGGATCCTGTGATGATCTTGAACTTTGTGTTCAGGAGAACAAATGACTAGGTGAATTGTTTTAAGGAACCTTGTGCTAAAGAACGTCGGAACACAATGCTCTGATAGGATGTGACATTGAGGCACAAGTTTTATATTAATTGCATAATGTTAGTCTATTTTATTTTACTTCACTGATTTAACAAAACATTTTTTGTAAATTTTGACGGCCTTGTTTTGAGTCGAATATATTTTTAATAAGTTTTATTTGGTAATAATGAAGTGAATGTGAACTTTTTATTCATGTGAATTTGTTTACCAATATTTTTATATGTTTTATTTATTTATATATATGTTGGGGCAGAGGGTGTCACATGATAGATTTGGATGCATGTTGGTTTTGATAGCATGTTTTGGTTTAACTAGTTCTGGTGTGGTTTTGTTATGGCTCGCTATGTGTGTGCTTAAGAGGTTGCAAAAGTGTGTGCTTTTAAAAGTGTTGTGCTGAGAAAGTGAAGTCACATTGAGTGTTTTAGTGCGTATTTTTTGTAGAGCCATCATGAACAAGAGTTCTGAAAGAGTGGTGTTGTATGTTCTTTGGCTTGAGCAATGTGTGAAAGAAAAAAAAAAAAAAAAAAAAAGAGAGAAATCGTGTGAATTGCGTAGATGACCATTGGGAGTAAAAAAATGCTTGATCTACTTTATTTATGTTTTGGTCTCTATAAATACACTTAATTTTTTTTTATCTCTCTAAATTATCCAAATTTTGTTTTAGTTCTTTCAATATATTTCTTGATGATGTGATATGTGTGTTAATGTGATATGTCAAATGGATTATTGATGTGCTATAAGTGTTGACTTAACAAGTCAAATGGATTACTAATGGTTTAATGTAATATCAAAGACAAAAAATATATATTTCAAGGATCAAATATTGGGCAATAAGTTTTTTGGAAAAAATAAATAAAATACAACTATATTTTAAAAATCAATGACATAAAGATAACTTTTTATATATACATATAATGAAATTTGTTCACTTTATCATATTGTCCATTTCATTAATATGATGTCACAATAAGGTGACTTTTTATTAAATATTTGTGTAAATTCTTTTACAATAATAATAATATTATTATTATTATTATGTATAAATTAAACTCTTTTTCATAGCATAAAATATAATAACAAATAGTTTTATGTTAGTAAATAATAGAGTAAGAATGTTTAAATTTTATAGTTAAATATTTTTTTAATTAGTGTTTTTTATACAAATTCTTTTTTTGACTCTTTTTTTCCTCTCCTTTTTTAAGTATGTAAAGAGAAATTTTTTCACTTCTTTTTTCTTTAAATAATTTTTTATATATCTATACAAAACAAACAACACATAAACCAGAGGATTCATGCGCAACTGGTTATGTATGCTCTTTTTGGTCTGTCCCACCACATCCAATTACTCTTTGTTGAATAGCATGCAATTTTGCTTGTTTTCGATTAATAATTGCATATAATTTAAGGTCAGTCAACTTCACTTTGGTTTGCTTTTGAATAAGGGCCCTTCCTCGTCATAAACATGCCTGAGATTATATTTGTCTTATTGAGCCATTATCCTTCCCCATCTCATATATCATCGTTCACAATGCTATACATTAATCATTCAATAATGCAAGCTCTATCCAAACAAATTAATAATTACTAGTTTTTCTTTCAATTATTCCAGCTTAATCTAATTTAAGTCCTAAGTTAAATACTGGAAGAAAACTTTTTTATCGCCCTTATTCTTTTTAAGTTTTTTTTATTTATGAAATGGGCAGGATTAGAAAGGCATCAAAATAGGGGATGGGCATCGAAACTATGCTGGCACCACCAACCCTGATGATCCTATACCCAACAAACCTGCGAATGTATAAATATAACAACAAAACAGTACAATACGATGAGAGGTTATCCTATCGGCACAAGCATTTTCCTCATGGTTGAGCATGATTAGTTCCCTAAATGAAACTTGTAGTCTATGAAAAAAATTATTTTCAACTTCAACAGAAGATGAAAAAAAAACAATTTATTCAATAGGACAATATACCATTTCTCTTTCTCTGAAATTGAATTTCTTAGATAATGCCAACTTAAATAATGACCACTTTTTGCGTCCACTCCACTTAACACTCTCAAATCATGATCAGGTCTGATTCTTCAACACCACCAATTATCTTTCTCCGATTAGTTCTTATCAGGAAATCAAAAGCTATAGTTAAGAATCCCTTTTTCTAGTACCTGCCTTAGTAACTCATATGTCTTTGATAACTAAAACATTCATTACCTAAGTTCCAATATTACTCGCTGAAAAAGAGGTCCTATTTGAATTTTTAAGCTACAAAATACAATAATTTAGTAGGTCAGATTAGAGTGCAATTTTGAGTTTTGGACTCTGATTATATATGTATGACCGTCATTAGTCATATTAAATATCTTTCTTCCTCCACACACAAATCTCTTATCATTGCCTATGTCAAATTCATGACATTATATAATCAGGGATGGCCACCTGTAATAATTTAATAAAATGGACATATCATACTAACCAAAAGAACAAAAACAACTTGAATATTGGAAGGGGAAGGGGCAACCCACCAAAGTAAAACTTAGCATACACTTATTACGTGAAACAAGAAATATACAATTATTTAAATAACCCTTGTAAGGAAAATTTCAAATCATATAGTATACATTACAATCATTAGACCAAATTAAACGGTTCAGATTGATTGGCCAGTAAGTCTTAACAGGTCAACTGGGCTATGCAAGACCAAGTCTAAATTGCATTACAATGACCCTTTCGATAGTTTCAACTTTCATCATACATTGCCGTATCAGCCAGCTAAATCAAAACACAAAAATATATTATAAACAAAACTTGAGAGAGATTCCGTTGTCATCTTTATGTGCTTTTCTTATATGCCGAATGGCACAAAGCATCATCAACCAATCCAATAGGCAATAGCTGTAGAAAATAGAAATGTCAAATTAATATACATATATACCAAACTAGTCTTAGAGTGCAACAAACAAGGAGGAGGAAGAAAAAAAAATGCAGACCCTTAATGAGGTCTCACAAACATGCCCTCAATGTTGTTGTTGCAGCTGCACAACCCCATTTTTCAACTCACCAACATCACAACAACACAACACAGCACCAAAAATCAGAAACAGTTCTGCCGAGTGGCGCCACAGCTTCGCGGTCACAACAACATCCTCTATATTCCCAAACACTCAATTCACAAACCATGAGTCTCTTCCATCGCTTCATGAATCATTCAATGAGTTCACCAAAGCGTACACTCAGTATTCTGAGACTGAACAAGTTGACCATGTTAGAGCCAAGGACTATTCCCACCTCTCACTCTCCAACCAAACTTGCCTTGATTACATTGGCATTGGCCTCTTCTCTTACTCTCAACTTCAACACCATGAAACATCAAAAGGCCAAGTACCCTCATCTTCAATTCCTCAAACACCACCTAATTACTCAGATATTCCATTCTTTAGCTTGTCTTGCAAGACTGGGAGCCTAAAGACTTTGTTGCTTCATGGAGGGCAAGACACAGAATTTGAGGCTGCAATGAGGAAGAGAATCATGAGTTTCCTTAACGTATCTGAAAATGATTACTTCATGGTTTTCACAGCAAACAGAACCTCAGCTTTCAAACTTGTGGCAGATTCATACCAATTCCAAACTAGTAGGAGGCTTTTGACAGTTTATGACTACGAGAGCGAGGCGGTGGAAGTGATGATTAGCTCCTCAGAGAAGAGAGGAGCCAGGGCCATGTCAGCTGAGTTCTCATGGCCAAGGCTGAGGATCCAGACAACAAAGCTGAGGAAGATGATTGAGAGTAAGAGAAAGAAGAAAAAGAAGAGAAAGGGTCTATTTGTTTTGCCACTTAGTTCAAGAGTGAC
This sequence comes from Glycine max, assembly GCF_000004515.6. Taxonomy (NCBI): domain Eukaryota; kingdom Viridiplantae; phylum Streptophyta; class Magnoliopsida; order Fabales; family Fabaceae; genus Glycine; species Glycine max. The sequence continues at coordinate 37,655,638 of NC_038245.2, forward strand.
AGGAGCAAAATATCCTTATCTTTGGATGAGCATAGCACAGGAGATTGGATGGCATGTGTTGGTTGATGCATGTGCATTGGGGCCAAAAGACATGGACTGTTTTGGCCTCTCTCTCTTTCAACCAGACTTTCTTATTTGCTCTTTCTACAAGGTCTTCGGGGAAAACCCTTCTGGATTTGGATGCCTTTTCATCAAGAAATCTGCTATTTCCAGCTTGGAATCTTACCCTTCTGCAGGAATTGTCAACCTTGTACCAGAAAAGCAGCCTCATCAATTATCAGATGATTCTTCTGGCACTGACTTGGAACTTAAAAACAAACCATCACCAGCATGCCTACATGAAGAGAAACTATTTCCTTTATCATATTTCTCAGGTCCAATGCAAACTAAACAATCAGAAATAGTTGAAGAAGGAGAACCACCTGACTCAAAATTAAAAGCTCCTCAATGTTCTGAAATTGAGGAGGTACAACAAGAGGCAGTTCAGAACCTTAAGAAAAGTAGTAAAGTCGAAGAAACTGACATTCAATGTAGGTGCTTAGACCAAGTGGATTCTTTAGGATTGATTCTCATCACTAACCGGTCAAGGTACCTTATAAACTGGCTTGTAAACTCAATGCGGAAGCTTAAGCATCCCAACACACAAGGGGTTCATTTGGTCAAGATTTATGGTCCAAAAGTGAAATTTGATAGAGGGCCTGCTTTGGCATTCAATATATATGATTGGAAAGGTGAAAGGGTCGAGCCTGCTCTTGTTCAGAAACTTGCTGATAGAAGCAACATATCTATCAGCTATGCATTCCTGCATCATATTTGGTTTGCTGATAAGTATGCAGAAGAGAAGGGAAAAGTCCTACAAACCAAAGTGGTTGGAGGCCAAGAAGGAGTGATGACAACAACCAACAAGAAAGATAGTGTTGGAATCAGTGTGGTTACTGCTGCATTAGGCTTCCTAGCTAATTTTGAAGATGTCTATAAGCTTTGGGCTTTTGTTGCTAGGTTCCTTGATGCTGACTTTGTGGAGAAGGAGAGGTGGAGATATATTGCTATCAATCAGAAAATAGTTGAAGTTTAGTTTATTCCAATTTAGTTTCATTTATTCTTATGGATTGTAGTAGGTCTTGGAAGAATCCATTAAGTGTGACTTCTGCTGAAAATTTCATGTGAATGCAAATATGATTCTCCAAGGAAACAAGGATTACTTACCCTATTCATTCATTTGTATGAAGGATTCAGAAATTATGTGGATAATTCATTATGTCAAATTAATATACTTTGTTTCGTGCACTATTTTTTTTTTATAATTTTTATCAATAAATGTTAGTTTTACAAAGAGAAAAGATCAAATCCGTGATTTTTTTTTTTTCCTTAACCATCCAACTTACCTTATATCTCCTTCTCCTATATTGTAATGTTTAAGCTTATGAATTCTGGTATGTCCATAACTCCATAGCTGACATTAAAGGGTAATAAAGTTACAACAAGAAAATTGACTACAAAATCAAATTAAAGGACAAAAAATGTCCGCTTACTCCTTTAAAGACTCTTTTCAGCAGCAAAAAATTAAGATAAAATGTGTTTCTCATCCCTCAAATTTTGATCATAATTGGTTGTAATTTCTATATTTTAAAAATGGTGATTTTGATTATCGTATTTTTTTATAATTGATAAATTTCATCCTTTTTATAGAACATAAGATATTAGGGTGAGAGAAAAAAATAACTAATTATAAACAATAAAATGATCAAAATTATCGTCATTTTTTAAAGTATAGGAATTAAAATTAATTTTGATCATATACCAAAAAAATTAATTTTGACCAAAAATTAAGAGAGTTAAAATTCATTTTACCAAATTGAAAAAATACATTTTACCCAAAAAAAAATAAAAATTAGCATTCACATTTTTGTTTATGAGAAAATTACGATCACCTCCCTCAATTATTATAGTAGTTCGTTGCCTATAAAAAGGAAATTCTTAAATGCACTTTTTTTTTGTACAGAGGAGGACAAAGCCCAAACTACACACTGATGCTAGGGGTTAAAGGTTCATCTCTATAGTATCCTTCAAAAGCAAAAAATGACATCCAATTGGAGGGACAATTACTTAATGCACCTCCAAGTTTTATAATATCCCCTTCTTATCCTTCCCCAAACCTCCATGACCACTGCATCTCACCTCCAGTCCTCCACTCAACACCATCTTCACACTGCACCAAATTCACCACAGTGCCGCCATCCAACCACCCATCACCTTCACACACATCATTGTGACCTACGAACCGTTACCCCACATCATCCTCAAATGTATTATGGATTGAATAATTCATAATATATTTGTAATACATTTTTAGTATGGATTACTCAATCTGACAGTCTTATAAAATGATTTTTATTTTAATTAAGCTTACAGAATTCAAATGGGCTAAAATCTGTTTATTAACTTATGTAATTATTATGTTATATTATTTTAAAAATATTTTTTTATAACATCTTCAAACAGACACCCATTAAAATTTCCGCCAAAAAAGGAGTGTTAGTTGGGAAGACACACACACAACACAACTCTTCCTAAATCTAACACACACACTTGCACTTTGCATTCCAAATTCCACAACTTTCACTTTCTACAACACTACTTTCCCACACTTTCTCTGCATCCAAACAGGGCCCAAAAGAAAGAGAGGGAAAATTCTCTTCCATGGCCTCTTTACGCCCTGCCAATGTGGGAATCCTTGCCATGGACATCTACTTCCCTCCCACCTGCGTCACCCAGGTCTCAATTTGTGTTTTTTTCTCATAAAGCTCTGACTTTTATACTTTCTTTTTGTTATGTTTTGTTTTGTAAAGCTGTGATTTTTATTCTTTGTTTGGTTATGTTGTGTGTTTTGTTTTGATGGGTTCTGCAGGAAGCTTTGGAGGGTCATGATGGGGTGAGCAAAGGGAAATACACTATTGGGCTTGGACAGGATTGCATGGCCTTCTGCTCTGAGGTTGAAGATGTTATCTCAATGAGGTTGATTACAATTTTGCATGACCAATAAGCATTTCCTGACTATTGTTTTGTTTTTATTTAGTAGTTTGCTAATTGGTACCTTTGGTTTGGAATGTGTGTAGTTTTGATCTCCCAAGTTTTTTTTTTAACTAATTAAGGTGGTCTATTTATATAATTAAGCAAATTATTCCTATGTTGATTTTCTTCCACTTAAAACTATCAAATTATTATTTTTAGCCAAATTTTAGAGGATTTACAATGTTTGGAATATGAAGTAATTTCCAAAGTTTAGAAGCAAATGATTTAGTGGAAATTTGAAGGATTATAGAGTTTAAAAGGGGGAAATTTGAGTTTCTTTATCTTTTTTTTAAAAAAAAAATGGGTGGAATTTGATATTTTTTAGTTGGTGAGTTTTGAGCAAAAGAAGGTTTACAACATTGGTTCACAAAAAATTTTGAGTAGGTAATTTGAAGGGGGGGGGGGGGGGGGGGGGTAGGTAGGAGAAAATGGACAGAGGGACCAGATTTGCTCAATTTTAAAAATAGGTGAATCACATGTGGATTATAAAGAGTAGAGAGTGTTCAAAAGAGTGCTATTAGTATTCCTTAAATAGAAAATGTAGTTTCTCTGTTCTTGAGATAGTGTTTCCTAGGAGATTTTTCTGGTAATTCTAATGTGTCTGTTTTTGGGGTAGGGGATACTTAAGTCATGCTTTTGTACTTGATTGGTGAAGCTAGTCAGTGTTTTGGTCCTTTTGGGCTTGTATAATACTATAATACTCATCTTTCCTGCACTTATTTTATAATATTTTGCTTTTAAACTTTGAATTTACAGCTTGACGGTAGTTACTTCACTTCTCGAAAAATTTAATGTTGATCCTAAGCAAATTGGACGTTTGGAGGTTGGGAGTGAAACTGTTATTGACAAAAGCAAATCAATTAAGACCTTCCTGATGCAAGTTTTTGAGGTAAATTATTCTCTGTTTAGGTGTTGAGTGTTGACCCTCACCTTATAAGATTATTAGACTCTATAGATTTTACAGTCATAATATCTTCCCGTATCTTGACACCTCTACTGGGATAATCTGGATTCTGGAGTGTGACTGGATATAATCCCTTATTTTGTGTCCATACATATTTGATGCTACCAAAGGAACACAAAATGACAAATGAGATGGTTTTTTGATATTGGACTATTAAATTGCTATCTAATTTATTTATTTTTGAAGATGAGTCAAAATTAGAAAGGAATAAAAGGAAAGAAATCTGCATTCGTGTTTATGTGATATCTGCATCTTTATATTAACTCATGCAACAATCAGGCAAGTGGTAATATTGACATTGAAGGTGTTGATTCAACTAATGCATGCTATGGAGGAACAGCTGCTTTGTTCAATTGTGTGAATTGGGTGGAGAGTAGCTCATGGGATGGACGTTATGGACTTGTTGTATGTACAGACACTGCGGTACGTTTGCTACAGATTTACCACTTAATGCATAAAAAAATTTCAATTCTTATATTTTTATCCATTTTTTGTCTTATTAGTGACACGATTGTATGTATGTCTTAGAACATCTGACCAACTCTAGAATAATATAATTTTCTCAAGTTATGAACTATGAAGGGTAGAAATCCACTTTCATGAAACAACAAAGTATGAACTGCAGAAGCTATGCTGAGCTATCTAATTCTAATGTGCAAGTTTATAATTGAATTTCATACATAGTTAGTTTACCAAGATATTACTTTAACAAGAAAGCATGGAGCATGTTTTATTTTGAATGTCTACGTGTCTCATCATTTGTTCTACACTTGACTACTATTATACTTATGTTCCTTTCTCTTCAAATGTTGAAACCAATTGCAGAATGCAGATTATATAGTGTCAAACAATTTTCATAGCTATGAGCCTATGACTTGTTTCAGGTATATGCTGAAGGACCTGCTCGTCCCACTGGAGGAGCAGCTGCAATTGCCATGCTTGTAGGGCCAGATGCTCCTATTGCTTTTGAAAGCAAACTCAGAGGCAGTCACATGTCTCATGCATATGATTTTTACAAGCCAAATCTTGCTAGTGAATATCCAGTAATGCTTTGTCACCTCATTATTAATTTTAATTGCATCATAACTGTACTACGAAGTGTAGTCTTAGTTTATGTGATTGAAGTTCTTTTGTTCTTACAATAAGACAAACTTATCTATGATGAAGATATTTCCAAATTTCAGTATTACCTTTTTTACCCCTTATTTCGTGTTCTATTGCTTATTTGAAATATTGACAAACATAATCAAGGAGGATTGTAATTGAAAAAGGATGTACTAAGAAGTTGTTTTTTTTAAAAAAAAAAACTTTATGAACAAAAAAATGTCTATTGCTTGTCTTACTTTTACAGTTTTACAGTGGAAGTCTTGTACACTAGCCCACTCTTTATATTGGTTAGCAGAATCCTTTTTCCCACCCACTTGTCCCCAATGCTGTACCAAATTATAAAATTCATATGCACAACCATCAATTTTTACAGAGCAGCTAAAGCTAATAAACACTGATTTAGTTTTTTTTTTTAAATGGTTATAAAGATTGCCCACTTTGATTAAATTTTGTTCAAGTAATATATCTCAGTTTGCAAACATAAATATTTAAACATGCTTGGGTTTTAATCTCTGCTTTACACCAATTCTTACTATTATGCTTTAGTGCTTGTTGATGCCTTCTGTCAATCCACTAATAGTTCAGCACACATTAGTTTAGACAGATCTTCTCTTTAATTTTAATTGGTCATTTTCCTGCTATAGGTTGTTGATGGAAAACTCTCACAGACCTGTTATCTCATGGCACTTGATTCCTGTTATCAGCTTTACTGTAAGAAGTAAGCATAGACTGAACCAAAATGGCCATTTTGAATTTCTTTTTGCTTCACATTCTCATTAAATGTTCTTCCATATACAGATTTGAAAAATTGGAGGGGAGACCTTTTTCAATGTCAGATTCTGATTATTTTGTGTTTCATTCTCCATACAACAAGGTAATTGTCATGCAGGAATTTTCATGGAGGGCGAGCCGTGGTGCAGCGGTAAAGTTGTGCCTTGGTGACCTGTTGGTCATGGGTTCGAATCCGGAAACAGCCTCTTGCATATGCAAGGGTAAGGCTGCGTACAATATCCCTCCCCCATACCTTCGCATAGCGAAGAGCCTCTAGGCAATGGGGTACGCTAAAAAAATTTGGAATGAAAATGAAAAGGCAGAGAAGTATGTCATAACGCGACCTACAAGGACTCTCTACATAATTGCTTTCTTGATATATTGCAGCTTGTGCAGAAAAGTTTTGGCCGACTATACTTCAATGACTTCTTGAGAAATCCCAGGTTTGTGTATCTTCTGCTTTATCCATATGCTTTAATCAATGCATTTTCAATTCAAGGGGCCAAGCTATAGAATGCCATTGACCCTTTTACTGGATAACTATTAGTTTACCTTTTGGATATTTGTTGTTTGTAATAAGCCAGTCGGAGCAGTGCACTTGAGATTTCAATTGCATATACTTGTTAGCTCTTTTTCACAAAACCCACTAGTGCTTACTAGAAAAAGAGAAAAGATAGTTGAACCAAGGAGTTGCCTTTTGCCAACGCAACATTTAGATTAGATGATATTCTGTAAATTGTTTTTGGATTAAGCACTAACAACTCCCAGGAAACTGGGGTATATGAACCAGAAAAGTCGCTTCCATTTCTAAATTAATGTATTTGAATCCTAATTTTTATGTTCTCTGAATTTGTTATTCTGTGCCAGTTTTGTTGATGAAGTTGCCAGGGACACCCTTGCACCATATGCATCCTTATCTGGTGATGACAGTTATCAAAGTCGTGATCTTGAAAAGGTAGCTACTCTTGTCATGTTTGATTTGTGTTTTATTGACTAAAATTATTGCTAGAATTGAAATTGAACTTTCAAATGGTCTGTGCCTTTGTGGTCATTGTCATCCTATAGGCAAACCAGCAAGCTGCAAAACATCTATATGATGCAAAGGTGCAGCCCAGCACACTAATCCCAAAGCAAGTTGGTAACATGTACACTGCATCTCTTTATGCAGCATTTGCTTCTCTTCTTCACAATAAGAACAGTTCATTGGTAAGGTTTCCCTCACTTATATTCTTTGTTTATTTTCCCTTTATGCATGACTGCATCTTTCATATGGACAATGGCTGATTCTAAATTTCTCATCAGAATTGTCTTTCAATGTGCAGGTAGGTAAACGGGTAGTTATGTTTTCATATGGAAGTGGTTTAACAGCTACAATGTTCTCCTTCCACCTTCAAGAGGGTCAACATCCTTTTAACTTGTCAAACATTGTAACAGTGATGAATGTTTCAGACAAGTTGAAGCAGAGAGTTGAGGTATGTAGTCTTTAACCACTTATAAGATAAATTGGCTTCATCATCTAAGAAACTACGCATATAGGGTGACCTTTTCAATGCACCTTATGAAGTTAAGGTGCATGGATGCAACTTTTATCTAACTGTTGATGAGTGTGACACACTTAAATCAACCCAAACAAGACTAGTATTGTTGTACTTGAGACCTTGTACATCTCAATACCAAAATTTGACATTGGAACCGATGCATTTAGGTCTTTCAATTATACAAAAAAATTTACCTCCTTTGTTGTATCACCTTTAACAAAAGAATTTAATTAGAATGCATGTACAAGTCTTTTATATTATCATTTAATTTTGTATTGCTATGTATTGTAAAATTGTTGGTTTTTGTAATAGATACTTTACAAGTCTTCTAAGATAAATTCTAATTAGTTGACAGTGTATTTTGCTTTTAACTAAATAAACTCGAGTTTGCAGATTCCTCCTGAAAAGTTTGTTGAAACATTGAAGATCATGGAACACCGATATGGGGGGAAGGACTTTGTGACAAGCAAGGACTGTAGCTACTTACCTCCAGGCACCTTCTATCTCACCAATGTTGATTCCATGTACAGAAGATTTTATGCCAAGAAGGAGGTTATTGGTTAGTTGATGATTGCTGATATATTCAAATTTAGAGTTAAAATGTATTTTGTTATGGTTCACCTGTATTTGATTCCATAAGTTTGTTTATCAAATTGTTTATAAGATGTATCATTTTTTTGTGATGATCAGGTTGTATCCAAAATAAGAATAAGTTTATGTGCGAATTGGCAATTGTTTTTAAATGCACTAATAATGCAAATGTATTAGTAGTTTCTTCTTATGAGTGCAAAATAAGTATAATAACCATGTTTTTTTTTTTTTTGAAGGAGAACAATGACCATGCTTAGAATTGCTAGTATTTTTTTTTTACCATGTATTATTATTTTGGGTTCATCGACAAAACCGGATAAAGACACAAGCTTTTAAAGACAGAGAGACACATAGCACCCGGATTTTTTGTTGCCAATTATGTTCAAAATTTATGTAATTTTAATACCCACCATTAGATTTTATTTTTTTTTATGCTGTATGTGACATTATAAAATGGTTAATAAAACACATACTTAACTAGTGAGAAATATCACTATTATAAAATTTTATACCATAGGATTGTGATCCAATCCTTATTTTCTAAGCCTTTAAAAGTCATGGTCACTTAGCTTAACACATGTTGAGGTTAAAGAAAAATACTTTTAATAAAATAAACTTAACCCAAGTCCACTAGCACACGATGTGGTCCAATTCCTTGGCTCCCAAGGACAAAAGGATGAGAACATATTGTAGTGACAAAAAGAAAATAAATGACATTTTTAAACACAAATGTTAAGAAATATAGAAGAAATTGTTGACAGAGCCATGTGTATCAGAAAAAGAAAAAAAAATAAAAAACAGCCATGTGTAACTGTGTAAGATGCATGGAGTAAAGTAGCAATAATTTGTTATAACTTAGAAGTAAAAAAAGGTAAAAGATATACATTTTCAAAAACAATTTACAAGACCTTGTTATTTTTGTTATTCATAGTTTTATCATAATGCATCTCAAATTTGTGATTTTATTGAACATGCTTTTATTTATTTTTCTTTAAGAAAGACACAAAGTCAACAACTAAATAAATAAAGAAACAAAATAGTATCCTCACATATTTCTTATTAGTGTGAGAAGTGATTTATTTTAACAAATGAGATGAATATATCAGATAATATATAAATAGTCAATAAAAAATATTTATAGGTTACATGTGTTTACCATAGAAACTTATATAATTATATATTTTAACCTTAACTAATACATATATATATATATATATATATATATATATATATATATATAAGATTTTTATCGTCACAATAAAATATGTTAGACTTAATTCTTAGTGGTAATAATTTTTTTATCAGATTTTACTTATCTCTATCGAATTTTGGATTAATCAAAACCCATTTTTGATGAAATGGAGGGTTAAAAAAAATGTTGATTTATTCAAACTTCCAATATTATTTGAGAATGATTGGACATTCCTTTCTTAGTTTAGTTATTCTTATTAATTACCCTATCATTAGATAAAAGGAACCCTCAACTGGGAAAATTGTTTGTAAAGATCGAACATACTGGACTCATCTCTCATCACCAACTTCACAACCACTTACCTAAATTAACCTGAAAGGTATAAGGCAACAGAAAAATACCGTAGAACATATTATACGTGTACCTAAAATAATGTACTTTTTGTGTAGTACACCCCAACGAGAGCAGAAACCCATTTTTTTTTTCTTAATTGATGTAACTTAATTTGAATTGATATTACTGATTTTGATGCATGCAACTTCAAATTTATTTATTAAAATAGAGTGAATATATAAAAGTCATGAGTATTAACAATAGTTTTGCAATATTACTTTTCTAAATTTTTTTTATTTTTAAACAGAGCCATGTGTATCAGAAAAAGAAAAAAAACAGCCATGTGTAACTGTGTAAGATGCATGGAGTAAAGTAGCAATAATTTGTTATAACTTAGAAGTAAAAAAAGGTAAAAGATATACATTTTCAAAAAAAAATTACAAGACCTTGTTATTTTAGTTATTGATAATTTTATCATAATGCATCTCAAATTTGTGATTTTATTGAACATGCTTTTATTTATTTTTCTTTAAGAAAGACACAAAGTCAACAACTAAATAAATAAAGAAATAAAATAGTTTCCTAACATATTTCTTATCAGTGTGAGAAGTGATTTATTTTAACAAATGAGATGAATATATCATAGATAATATATAAATAGTCAATAAAAAATATTTATAGGTTACATGTGTTTACCAGTATTTTAACCATCACAATATATATATATATATATATATATATATATATATATATATATATATATATATATATATATATAAGATTTTTACCATCACAATAAAATATGTTAGACTTATTTCTTAGTGGTAATAGTTTTTTTTTATCAGGTTTTACTTATCTCTTTATTGAATTTAGGATTAATCAAAACCTTAACTAATATATATTATTTTTAAATTTTTTTATTTTTAAATTATAAGCATCAAGGACTTAATATATATATTAAGTTTTTTATGTTTGGTTTAATAATATCATGAATTTAATATAAAACTAAGGATTAATTTATTCTTTTGCCAAAGTAAACCCTTATTTGTGGCGCAGACGAGTTAGAGGTAAAATTAAATAAAATGATTTAATGACTTTATCACAAGTCGTGGACAATAAAATAAAAGTCTTAGTTCTCATTCATGACTTTGCATAATAACTTAATTTGTGTGTCAAGTCCACGACTTGATTAGTGCTTGATGCCTGTAACTTTTACAAGAAAGCTTAAAGAAAATATGGCAGTCGTGAAATTGGGATTGAGACTTGTGACATTGTACATTTTGAATTATTTTAAAATTAAATTTAAAGCCATACCAAATTGTCTTAGAATATAATTAAACCAATTTAGTTAAAAAAGCAAGAAGACATTCTTAAACGTGCATGCAAATACACCTAATTAATACTAATTCTTAATAATATATACATGTTAATTATTTTGGATCATTATGATATTGGTATAAACTATCCACCAAGTGATTAATTTTTGTAGATTACTTTGCTAAAAATTTTCTTAGAATCATATTTTTTTTATTTTTGAACCCGAGACTTTACCGACAGAAAACAATTCCACTCGGACTAATAACTTTTGGTACAAATAATAATTTGTTTTGCAATTTACACAATCCTGTCCTTGATTATAGTTATGAACTGCTTTATTGAATGTTATACATACAGTTCCCTGTGCTTACTGGTCTGCAGGGTACGCCTTCATTGTTAACAAAAAATGCTTTGTTAATTGAATACCCAAGATTTGTGTTTTAATGGTGTGTAGGTGGATGAATATACTTGATCTTAAAGCAGAACAAAAGTGAAGTCAAAATTTGGCACTTCCAGACTAATCTCCAAACATGGAGTGGCTTTCAAGCACAATAATCATGCGTTAAACTTGTATTTTAATTTGTTAGTGTCAAAAACTTTCTATTCTATATATACAGCATACACGTGCTCATAGTTTCCCTCAAATTCTCATCACTTTTCATGTTATTGTATTCCATAATTATCTGTTTCAGTTCCAACAAAAATGGCTCTTCTGCCATATTCAAAATGCAAATTTCTTTTTCCAATCATTTTCCTCTCCTTGACATTATCATCAATGTCACAAGCAGAGCTTGATGCTCACTACTATGATAAAACATGTCCACAAGCAGAGAAGATAATTTCAGACACTGTTCTCAGGGCTTCCACATTTGATCCAAAAGTTCCAGCTAGGATCTTAAGGATCTTCTTCCAAGACTGTTTCATAAGGGTAAGAAATACTACCTTCATTTCATATCTATTAATGTTTAAAGCTTACACAAATTAAGGAGTATTTAATGGGTGTATAATGCATTATTATTATATTTGGACTAAAATAACCTTATTTTGGTTATGTTTGGTTACTGATTTTGAAAACAGTTTTTTTTTTTCTAAAATTTGTTTGTTTCTTGAGCACATTTAACAGTGTTTGTCCTTTAAACATATTTTTATTTTCTAAAAGTTTGTTTTTTGAACACTTCGACAAAGCACTTGAAGAAAATAGGAGAGAATAAGAAAACACCTCTCAGTTATTTTTTGTTTTTTTTTTATTTATTTTATATTTAAAACAATTATTTCATAAACAGTTTTCAAAACTCAACAGATTTTGGATGAAAAATTGATTGCTGAGTAGGGCAAACTTGTTTTAAAAAATCAGTTTGTAAAACAAAAAAGTGAGAAGAAGAAATACACCCTTAATATCTCATTTATTTGTGATAAATTACTATTAAGCAACTGCTGGAAAGGAGTATAAACAACAACAAAAAAAAGACTGAGTTTGTAAAATATCAATAGTTTTGAAAAAGAACAAGGACATGGAATGCAACCTGATTAATGCTTTATTGATTCATGTGAAATATTGAAATGGATTTAATTGTATGTTTTGGTCAATTGTGAATGATAGGTATGTGATGCATCAATATTGCTGGACTCAACACCCAAAAACCTGGCTGAGAAAGATGGTCCTCCTAATCTCTCTGTCCATGCTTTCTATGTTATTGATGAAGCCAAGGCCAAGCTTGAGAAAGCTTGCCCTCGCACGGTTTCCTGTGCTGACTTAATAGCCATTGCGGCTAGGGATGTGGTAGCATTGGTAATAACTCAATTAAGCCTTCAAGCTATTTTAGAACTGCTAAATTCTTGCTTGGCACTTATAAGAGTCATCTGGTATTCTAGTACTGTATCTTGATTCTCTGTATGGTAAATATTTATATGGCAGATCATAAAATTTTATATTAGACCAATATTAATTCAGAATATTTTTACACTCCTCAAGTCTCACTATTACTACACCCGTTCGTTTATGATAAAAAAAAAGGATGAGAGGAGTAAATGATAATTATCTTTTAATACTCTTTTCAGTTACATTTCATCTTAGCCATTCATCATTTACTTAACTATTTCTATTTTCAAGATAAAATTATTTAATGAATGGTGATTAAGTGTAAGGAAAAGATCTAAAAGAAACCAGTGTGGTTCTAATGTAACGTAGGGTATAACAGAGACATTTTTGTTTCAATAATAAGAATCCATACTCTTAAAAAGTTTCTTCATGTTCTATATATTACCATCAATCATTCCTAAGAATCTTAAACTTCAACTAGTAGTCTCTATTGCTTCTATTTAAAATTATATTATTTTCCATCTTTTTTTCTTCAAATTTATCCATTGCTTTATAAAATATAATTTTTAACTACACAATTTTTCTTCATATTTTCAATAATTAAGATAAAACCTTAATTTTAGAATAATAATTCTGAGTGTTTATACTTTAATAAAATGAAGTTATGTTTTTTATGATTGATTAGACTATTTAATAGCCTCACAAGTCACATTATAATGACCTTAGACGATAAATATTTCAAGACTAATTAATGCAGAGTATAATTACCCAAGATAATGTTAGTAGTATAGTACATATTGCTTTCTATAGTTGAATAATGATTCTTCCATGAATCATCAACTTTGTCAAAGGATGTTAAATTAGGGAGGATACAACTTGTTTTATGTTGTAATGATCATTGATCAATATATATATTAATAACTCATAACTTTTCCCAGTCTGGAGGACCATATTGGAATGTGCTAAAAGGAAGAAAAGATGGAAGGGTCTCAAAGGCATCTGAAACAGTCAACCTACCAGCTCCAACCCTAAATGTGAACCAACTCATTCAGAGCTTTGCAAAGAGAGGTTTAGGTGTCAAAGACATGGTGACTCTCTCTGGTGGCCACACTCTTGGCTTTTCACACTGTTCTTCTTTCCAAGCTAGAATTCACAACTTCAGTTTGTTGCATGACATTGACCCTAGTTTGAACACTGAGTTTGCACTAGACCTCAAAAAGAAGTGTCCAAAACCAAACACAAACTTCAGTGCTGGCCAGTTCCTGGACTCAACAGCATCAGTGTTTGACAATGACTACTATAGACAATTGTTGGTGGGAAAGGGTTTGTTCTCATCAGATCAGTCACTTGTTGGGGATCAGAGAACTAGTTGGATTGTTAAAGCATTTGCCAAGGACCAAAGTTTGTTCTTCAAAGAGTTTGCGGATTCAATGTTGAAACTTGGAAATGTGGGGGTGTCTGAAAATGGAGAAGTGAGACTTAATTGCAAGGTTGTGAATTGAGAATGAGAGGGGAGAGAGAGAGAGATCGGTGAAGTTAGCACCGATTTTTTTGCTTCTTTCCTTCCACCTTTGGTGTTTGGAGAACAATTGTCTAATATGATGTGTTGTTAGTGCTTGTGTTTAAATAAGAGAAATGTTCAATTCTACATCTGTTTCTACACTTATCAGTTGCCACCTTTTGGGAATGAGACATAGGGTGTGAACAAATTAAGACTAGTTTAAAAGTATTTTAATGGTTGAATAAATAATAAAGTTGGAATAAGTTTCCATCTTACATTAACCAGCATTTAGAAGAGTTTATAAGAAATATTTTTGTTTGTACTAACAGAATCTTTTTTATATACTTCACTACCAGAGATCGAATCCTTGATAATATACTTAAAAGGACTTAGTTATCTATCACCAACATTTATAAGGTTTTTTTTAATCTTATTTTCAACCCCAGCACTTACTGTTCTGAAGTCAGAAGTGCATGAAGTCTTGGACAAAACTGGTTGGGCCTAATGTATGTTATGACCCAACAGCATTTCATTCTGATTCGGGCTCTTATGTATCTTAGTAAAGGCAATTGCTTCCTGCACTCTTAATTGCCGGAAAAAATTCTTGAAGTGAAGAGTTAGGAAATCTCACATCACCTGTCTCAGTCCTTAGAATGTAATTTATATATTTATTGGATAACTCCATTTAGTGTCGATTGGTTTTAAGTTGAAATTTAACATATATCAAACTGAATATTTGTCCCCCAAATCAACAAACTTTTCATATGGATGGAAATGGGTTGTATTTTGTTGCGAGTCTAACCCTCTTCTCGCTTTGTGGTGACTCGTTGAACTCCTTTGATTTGGATGGTTGGGTTGACTCGTTGAACTCACCTTAACCTTTTTGTTTTACATGTTAGAGGAGGTGGATCAAAATTAAATAGATAGGTGAATTGAAAACTCTAACTTGTCTCACAATTAAAAAAAAATTATATATATTTTTTTAAGAAAAAACAAACATTACATGTAATATAGTATTATGAAGTGTTACTTATGATGAATAATGTAGATCTAGAGCTGAAAGGTTGTAATTAATTCAACTTATTTTCAGATTTCTTGGGAGATTTAGCATTTTTGCGTTTATAATTTTTTTTTTGGTATTAAAAGAAATAGTATCAATAAAATTACCCGCTTCAATCTCAATACAAAGTTTGTTTTCTAAATTCCTCTTTAAATTCCCTACCCACATTCTCTCTCTAAATTGAAAACTTGATGCTAAATAAAATTATTGGTTTATGTTTGTATCTATTCGCAATCAGATTTCTGTACCATTCATTATGTGGCCCTTAATTGAATTGAAATGCCTTTAGAGATAGTAACAATTTTGCTGAGCATGGTTCTTGTTCAACGAGAGAATAATTTTTTGGCCAAAAGTTGATGGTGGAATTTACACCACGTGGGACACGAATCGTTTGTTTCCACGATATGGTTATCCATTTCACTCAGATATAAAACGACTATTTCTGGATTCAAGAAATTATTTCTTATTAAGAAAGTCCATCCCTTACCTTCCTTGTTTCTCCTTTTCTTTTCCTCCCCTTTTCCCTCAGGACAAACAAAACCATTTGATGGGTACGAAATGGCAAGTTTATTGCAAGGCTTATGTGTGAGTGCCTCTCCATTAACCAACTAAATAACATATCTTCCCTAAAATCATCACTAACCAAAATGGTGTAGGTAAACCCATACCCGAAAAACTATCTAATTTATTTGTCTTTTTATCAAATAAAGTTTCCAAAGTCATAAATTACTAGGCTAGAAGAGAACAATTAAAAAGCTAATTGGGCAAAGTTAATGGACAGCTACCCAATTGGACCCTGGCACAGAAGCAATCATCAACCTTTTAAGCTTTGTCTTCAAGCAACTTTGATGTAGAATTATACAACTAATTTGCGACAATTTGCCTGGCCAAAAAACAACAAAAATTTCAAAAAGCCCTCAATCGGTCCCCTTCAACTTGTACTAACTAACTAACTATATATATATTCTAATGATCTCCCCTTGAATCGGTTTTCATTTTGAAATAAAATAATACCTTAATTTATAACTTCATATTCAAATCAAAGATTAAATCCAACCCTTGATAAAAAAATTCAAGTGATTAACCATTTCTGTCAACAATTTTTGTAAATATAATATTACATGTACCTACAATGTAAAAATCTTGTTACTATTTAATAATAAATTATCATTTACTACGCCTACGTATAGTAAGTTTGACCGTGTACAATTTCACACTCACATTATTAAATTGAACTCATTTATTATTACTGTTAAATGAATGTAGTAGTATAATAAAGCTGTGCTCAGAAACAACTTGAGATGCAATTAAAAAGGGTTCAGTTAATTAGTGACTTTCTTTTTCTCTTTATTACATGGCCCCACTTCTCTATGTCTCTTGCAACGATTATTGTTTTCGGTAACTTGCATGAATAGGGAATGGGAGCCTCTGCCAAGTGTTTCATTTTCTTTCCCATACTCAATAATAATGGTTGCTTTTAAGGCTGTAAAATTCAAAGCATGACCCTTCATATATACCCAGACAATACCATCAGACATATACATGCTCTATCAAAATCTTAGTGCCATATAAATGTAATGTGTCCTGTGTTGCTTCCCATGGCTTACCCCATTAGGACCCTACCCAACTTTTAATCAAAGAAATTCATAGCCATAACAGACGCTCCTCTTTCATCTACCTTTCCATGCCTTGTCATGTTGTTATCTGTACACATCTGGAAGGCTAGTTAGCACTTTCAGCTAGAGGTGTCAATTTTCCTATGGTCATGGCCTAATGGCTAGATACCCTTTATCCATTTTTGGGTTTTGGCCTCACACGTTAATTTTTGCTTGATCATTTCAAAAAGCAAACATCAAAGGCCTTAGTTAACAGAGAAAATAATAAATGATTTTTTTAAAAAAAAATTATGATATCTTCGACCAAGAGTCAATGCTTAATTTTTAAAGAAATTAATATTTCTCAACATATATTTTTAATACATATGGACCTAAGGATATATCAAACTTCTAACTACATATATTTAAAGAATAAAATTATCTTCTATTAATTAGTGTGTATTTGATTTTATATTAGATCCTTTAAAATTATGTTGAAATAATAAAATATCAATTAATGTGATTTTTAAGGTTGGTAAAAAAACAATTTTAGGATAATTTTATTTGTTTGATTTTATATTTAAAGAATTTGTTCCTAGTCTAAAATACAATTAAGTTTGACTTAAAATAATTTTAAATAACTTTTGTGTTAGATAAAAATATATATATTATGTTTTATTATTAACTTACTTTTATAATAAAGACTTCTAAATATAAATTATATTACTTAAAGATCAATTTTTTAAAAAAATTAATTTTATTAACATTGATTGAAACACACTATCACATTAGTAAAAAAAATGAAATTATAAAGATCTGAGAATAGAGCAAGAAAAATACAATATGTCCATGCATGCTAGCTACCTGATCTGAAATCATATGGTAGCCACTCACAAATACTAATTCCAATACAGTATAAGAGTAGTATTTTTTTAGATTTTTCTAGCCCCCCACGAAGTAGGACCACTTCAAAATTTGAAGCATTACTCTCTCTCTCTCTCTCTCCTTCAGTTCAAGATAGATATAATATAGAATACGGACCAGTGTGTAAGGGGTCAGGAATAATGTAAGGGGGAATCTGCCACGTTTTGCGCAAAATCTGAATCTTGTTCTAAAGATATATGCATGATCTCATGTGCTCATTCAAAATAAATAAAATTAAACATTATACTGTATGCATTTTTTTAAAGGCATTATAATATGTCATTTTATTAAATGTTCATATTCATATTGTAAAATCTACAATGCAAATGTGTATATATAATGGATAAGATGTTCCTTTCAAAATACAAACAACAATTTTTTTTTATTGAGACATGCATTAATTAAAATTAGCCCGCTGCATTATTATGTTTCCGTCTCTGTCACGTGCCCTCTCCAATTGTTTGAAATTTGTAGAAGTTAAGGTTATAACTTATAAGATGTGTATCATAAGACACGGAGCACATTAAACTTTTATCATTATTAAACTTTGCTGCATTACTCAATTGTTGTTCCCATATCTGGTATGTCTGTGAGCATGCATTGAGATACTTTTACCCTCCAATGACATTGAGTATGTTGTTTTCAAAATATAAAAAACGTTAAAATAGAGCATAATTGCATGGATTTGGGCGTTGTGTTTATGCAAGTTCATTAGATTTCTAAACAAAAATGGCATATTAATTATATCTATTATATTATTTGATTTGGAAGCTAGAGATGGAGAAATTGAATAATGAGTTTCTTAATTTGCAGCTTAATAATTATGTGCACCCAGATATATAAATTGGGACCACTTTTACACAACCATTCACCTTCGAAAACGACACCTCATTTAATTACACAGCCATGTGAGATGTGTGGGAAACTAGAGTCATATCAAAGGTAGAGAATAGAAACATTTTGAAACCAAGACATTGTTGTGGTCCCTTTAATAACATGATATTACCATAGCTATGGCCATCCCAAAATGTAATAATTTTGCTTACCCTGACAAGAAGTGGGTAAATTTCCCACTAGTTTCACCTGTCGGAGAAACTGCACACACTTTGGTGATAATGGCTGTCACAAACTTAATTGGTTCATCTTCATTTTTTGTTTTTAACTAGACTTAATTTAAACGCAATAATTATTACGAGATCAATTATGTTTGTCTACACATTGGATTTGGATTTGAAAGCTACTGAAATGATTTGAATACTTGTTGCACTGAAGTTCATTCAAAAATCGATGAATATACATAATATATATAACTAGCCAGCAACTATTTTGATAGTATTTTATGTTCAACATTCTAAGTATTATTTGAAAATTTTCACATACCATTATAAAAAATAACTAACAAAAAAAATAATTGTTAAACTCAACCACGTTGATAAATAAAATTCATATTGCTTTGCATACATTTTTAATACTTATATAAATTATATAATTAATATTCTTTGGTTAATACAAGGATTCTTTCTAACTGCAAATCCACTGAGTAAACTAAATGTATGTGCTCGGTATTAGTGTAGGTTAACATAATAATTTTTTACAATAAATAAAAATGTTAAAAGGAAGTATCAAAAAGTTTATTACTGATATGTTTGTCTATCATGGAGAAAGGGTTAAATCACCTGAGGGGAGGAAGGGAATCAGGTGGTCATTCTCTGACATGATTGCCGTGGCCAAATTAATAATAAGTCAAATCTTGAATACTGTTGTGCAGCAAATATTTTGTCATCCTATTGATTTGGTGCTTCATAATTTTCATCTGTTCGGTTGTTGATTTCTTGACAAGAAGCTTGGATGAACATTTAATTTCCTGCGTTTGTTATTTATTCAATTTTAGCATGTACTTCACCTAATGCTTTATTTGACAAAATAATTAAGTAGACGTACGGTAAAAAAAACAATATTTTATATTGCATAGTGCACCATAAAATTTTTTTTTCTACTAAAAATTAAGTTTTAAACCAAATTGTAGAACAGAGCATGCATTCACGGGCACACATAAATATATTTCACAATTTGCTCGTAACCGGAGTCGAACCGATTTTAATAAAATATTTTTTTAATACTTTAATATAATATCATAATAATATTGAACAAAAAATAATATAATATGCATAAATTAATAATAATCAAAAGTAAATTTCATTTAAAATTATCACAAGTTATAGTATTTTTTTTAAAAAATCAAAATGATGTTTTGAAAGTTTAAAAAAAAAAAAGTTTTAAGTGAAAGCAGTTAACCCACCCGGTTAACCAACTTTCGACCGATTTAACGAGTTAGAATTGGTGTAAGGATGTCCCGATTTTTAAGAAGTATTGCACCGGACATGTGACCGGTCCCGTCCGGTTTCAAAACCATGATATTTCAACATTGCTATTTAGCATGAAAGATATGAGTATACAAATCATATGAAAGAAAGACGTGTATGGTGTCATTTTTTAAAAACAAATACGAGTTAAAAAAAATCAGAAGAATATAAAAGAAAATTTGATGAAAATCACCCTTTGCTCGTTTGTGGCGAAACTGACTCATAATATTTAGCATCTCATATATAAAATATTTTTTCTCATACATAAAATCTTATATATAAATGAAGAATTGACTCCAATAAAGTAAGGATGGCATACATTAAAAATACTTTCTTGCTATATTCAATCATTGATTGTTTAATCAGCAGTTATAGAAAAGAGTACTGCGAAAATGAGAGTGAAGAAAAATGTTCATGAATTTTCATTAAAATATTGCAAACAATTTCTTTAAACTTAGAATTTATTAGAAAGAGTATTGCTAGCTACACAATGAAAATTAGTAGAACTTAAACAAAATTAACGGCAACCCTATGCTAGCTAGTCTCCTTTTATTAGTAACTAATCCTACCCAACTACTAGTTGCACGTGAAAATGGCTCTTAAAGTTAACTAACCAGCGATATCACATACTTTTGTTATTTAATTTAGAAAGGAAACGAAGAAAAGAACACTAAACCCTAAATTAGCATCTACTAGCTAGTAAATTCAAAATTATTTTGCAAGTTAAAATGATATTAGAGTTAGTTCAAGTTAAGACCTAAATAAGTTACAACGGCTTCACCTTTTTAATTTTATTATAATCAACGTGTTTTTCAAATATTATTGTCGTAAGACTAATTAACTCCGTTGCACTACTGTGACTATTTGATTAATTCTTTTAACGGTTATCTTTTAAACAAGTTTAAATATTATTATTACTTATTAATTGACTCCATAATAACGAAGGCAAATGAATTCAATTCAATTTATATTGGTAGATGCACTTTGCAGAATTGCAGTCTCTTCCAAAGTCTTCTTACCGCCGGAACAAGTTTCTTTCGAATTACACCTTCAACATTCAAATCGAAGGTTATCAAGAAAAGTCCATAGAAACCTATTTGCAGGTCTTACATATTTATGATTGATTTGATAGGGATTTGAACAAGTGTATACTGTCACGATTGGGATCGCATACATCACAAGTTCACAACACAGCCAGCGACGATTATCGATCTTTTTCGTCGTAGTACGTGTAGAAAAGTATAAAAAATTCACTTTTATCACGAAAGTGTAAACAATTCATTGGAAGTTATAGATATGTTTATAATATTTTTATAGGATAGTGTTCGGCTGATGTTTTTATTGACTTCCCATACGTGTTAGTTTATAATTAAAATTTGTATGTTTTCAAACTCCATTAGGTATACATGACCAAACTTAGCTTTGATTAAAATTACTGTAAATAGT
Source organism: Glycine max (assembly GCF_000004515.6). Taxonomy (NCBI): domain Eukaryota; kingdom Viridiplantae; phylum Streptophyta; class Magnoliopsida; order Fabales; family Fabaceae; genus Glycine; species Glycine max. The sequence continues at coordinate 37,677,231 of NC_038245.2, forward strand.
TATTTTAATTCCTGAATGTATAAGGTGCTGATAAATTTGTCTTTGAAATTTAAAAATTCAAATGTTAGTCCCCAAAAATAAAAAAAATACAATAAATTTATTCATCCGTTAATTCTCATCTGTTATGTTAATGCTTACGTAACACATTCATGGATGAATTTGTCACTGCTCTATACATTCACGGATGAAAATGACTATTTATCCAAAATATAATTTAATCTTCATCTTCTCCTTTTTTAATCGTTGCAAGCATAATATTATAATAAACACAAAAAAATAGGAAAACAAACATAAGTTAGAACTAATATAATAATAAATATAATATTAATTAATAAGTATAATTTGTCTATTGTTTTGAAATTTCTAATGTAATAATACCTTACCCAAAATATGATATTCAAACAAAAATGTACATTCATTAAGTTAATCTTTACAAAAAAATAAGACTTGACTTGATTTTGTTATTACCTAATGTTGTTACAGTAAAAATTTTAAAGCAATAGACAGATTATGCTTATTAATCAATATTATGCTTATTATTATGTTTGTTCTAACTTATGCTTGTTTTCCTAATTTTTGAGTACTTATTGTAATTTTATGCTTGCAACGATTAAAAATGGGGGAAAGATGAAGATTAAATTATATTTTGTGTAAATAATCAGTTTTGTCCCAGAATGTGTAGAGCTTTGACAAATTCGTTCCTGAATGTGCCACGTAGGCTCTTTTCATTAACGGTAACGAACATAAATTAACGAATTTGTCGCACTTTTTTCACTCTCAGATACTAAAATTTGAACTTTCATCTTTCAGGGAGGAATTTGTCAACGCTATACACATTCAAGGGACACAAATGACTATTTACCTTTAAAATTATTCAAACTATATGTGGTCGTGTAGATCAAAACAAGCTTCTACTTAGGTTTCATTAAAATTAAAACATGAGAACATTTTTCATTTTGTAAGAACAAAACATATATTTTAATTTATATTATTTTATGTAAATATATACTTGCACAAATCATGAAAACTTGCAAGAAAATAAGGAACACACCTCCCCTGCCCTGACTCCCTTTGGAGTCAAATCTTGGTGTCTAAGTATGGCAGATGGAGGGGTTTATTTTGGAAAGAGGGAGCCAAAATGAATCTATTTGGTGGAGGGACTTGAAAAAGGTTTATGGTGGGGAAAATGAGAGTAGATGGTTCAATTCTTTTTTGGAGTGGAAGGTTGGGAACAATAGTAAGATTAGGTTTTGGGAGGGCAATTGATAAGGTGAAGCTAATTTGGCTAATTGCTATCCTAGATTGTATCTAAACTCACATAATTGAGGTAGTAATTTGGAGGATATGGGGAATTGGGTGAATGGGTGATGGTCATGGGATCTTTGGTGGAGACGATGTTGGTTTGAGTGGGAACTTGACTCTTTGAAGCTATTGGAAGATGCTATAAATGGCATTTCTCTTAATCTGGAGGCACATGATTACTGGACGTGGAAGCTTGAATCTAGTGGAACCTTTTCTACTAGCTTTGAATACTCTGCTCTAATAGATATCAATTTTCCTTGCAATGAAAATCCTTTGCTTGAGAAAATTTGGCATCTTGATGTACCACCAAAGGTGTCTTTCCTACCGGGGCACTTACTTCTTAATAGGTTACCTACAGTAGATAACCTCAAGAGATGAAATATTGCTTTAAATAGGGGGATAGATGTGTGTTCTCTATACTTGGAAGAAGAGGAGACAATAGGACATTTGTTTCTCCATTGGAAGGTTATTGTTGAGGTTTGGAACACATGTTTTCGATGGCTACAATACAATTCCAATCTCCTCGAACATGTGACCAAACACTTCGAACATATCATGTAACGCTCTTGATTGGTGACTTCTTGGCAACTCACACACTACGACACTTCACACGGTGGTACTTCACTCAACATCCTTGTTGGTCAGAATCCTCCATTGGTCGGAATCCTTCGTAGGTAGCTCTTTCCGTGACCTCAACAATCAATTTTGTCTGTTTCTAGGATCAATGGCTGAACCCACAAACCAATCAAGACTTTTCAACGTGCTTTCTCCTCACTCACACTCTTCCTGGGAAACTTCCTAGAAGGTTGCTCATCCCATAATTGCTTCAAGCTAAGCACCCTTAACTATGGAGTTCTTAAGTGATAGGCTACCGAAAAGTAGATGCATATTGTTGGTATTAGTAGTACTAATTAATTCTTTTAAGTTATCCTCAATTGTATAATCTCATACCTATATTGTCTCTGGATCTCTCTCATTCTGGTGTGATTCGTTTGGGGTGTTACATGGTCTCTAGCTTCTACCTGGTTCATGCTTGAACCACATTATACTTGGAGAGAGGTTTGTTATGATACCATTTGTAACATCTCACATTATTGACTTCTCAACTGCTTATACACTATGACACTTCACACACTTTCATGTGACACCTTGATGAATCACACCAGAAAGAGAGAGATCCAAAGGTTATACAAGTATGAGACTATACAATTGAGGATGACTTAAAGGAATTAATTGGTACTGCCTATACCAATAAGATGCCTCTATTTTTCGATAATTTGTCACTTAAGAATTCTACAATTAAGCATGCTTAGCTTGGAGTAGTTATGAGATGAGTGACCTTCTAGGAAGTTTCTCAGAAAGTGTGTGAGTGAGGATAAAACATGCTAAAAAGTCTCGTGTTTGTTTGTGGGAGATAATCATTGATCATGAAAGCAACTGAAGCAGATTGTCAAGGTCTCGAAAAGGACTACCCATGGAGGCTTTTGACCGATGGAGGGTTATGACCAATGAGGAGTTGAGTGAAGTATCACCGTGTGAAGTGTCGTAGTGTAAGAGCCACTAAGAAGTCGACAATCAAGGGCGTTAAATATTCTGCTAAATCTATCTTCCAAAATAGAAAAGCATAGATGGATGGCACTGTGGGCTACGGTGGTTTGGTGTGTCTAGAATGAGAGAAACAATATTATATTCAATGGTGGAACACATAATAAGGAGGCTTTACTGCACAAAATTATTTTTCATGCATGGAGTTGGCTTAATACTATACCCGAAGACTTAAACTAATTTTTCTCAGTGGAGTGTGGATCTTGCACTGTGCATTTGCGTTAATATATTTTTTATTCGTTGATAAAAAAACACCTTCGCTGCTCTAATGGTAGTTTTATTGTCCAATTGTTCTCCACACTTAGTGAGGAGTTGATAACTACCAATAACTGGCACAATTTTCATAATTATTTTTAAAGTTACAAGGATGACTTACCAAAAACATTGTTTTTTTACAACATAACTTCCTTTTTGAGGAGGACTTTGTGTGTATAATGGAGGATTTTTGGGAGCACGAAGCCATTCCTAGAGGGGCTAATGCATATTTTATTGCATTAGTACCTAAAAAGGATAACCCCCAAGGGGTTGAATGATTTTAGGCTTATATTTTTAATTGGTTTATAAAGTTATATAAAAAATCCTAGCTAAAAGATTGGCGAAGGGAATAGGAAAGATTATTGATGTGAGGAAAAGTGTTTTTTTGGGAGGAATATTTATGCTTGACAGAGTACGTGTTGCAAATGAGATAGTGAGTGACATGAAGAGATGTCACAAGGATTATTTGATTTTCAAAGTAAATTTTAAGATAGCATACAACTCGATCTCATAGGAATTTCTCTATTACATGATGAGGAGGTTGTGTTTTTGCCAGAAATGGCTTGTTTGGATTAAAGTGGGAGTTGAATCGGCATCTATATCTATCCATGACAATGGTAGCCCTACCGAGGAGTTTAAAGCACAAAGAGGATTATGACATGGGAATCCTATTGCACCACTTTTGTTCCTTATGGTGGCGGAAGGCCTATCCGGATTGATGAGACAAGCAAAGGAGTGTAATCTTTTTTCAAGGTACTTGGTGGGTGAGCAAAAAGTACAAGTATCACTCTTGCAATTTGCAGATGATACTTTATTTTTTGCAAATGATTCAATGCAAAATATTTTTTGTATAAAGTCCATCCTTTGCTTCTCTGAACTTGCTTTGGGACTTAAATCAAAATTTTTCAAGAGTAAATTGGTTAGGTTTGGGGTTGATGAGGTTTCCATGAGAAGATAAGTCTAGGTACTTAATTGTAGGGTGATAGAGATTCCTTTTATCTACCTAGGGATACCCATTAGAGCAAACCCTAGAAAAACATCAACTTGAGAGCCTTTTTTGGATAAATGTAGAAGCAAATTAGCTATGTGGAAGCAAAAAGCTCTATATATTGGTGGAAGGGTAATACTCATTAACTCCTTCCTCTCTTCTTTACCTCTTTTCTTTCTTTCTTTTTTTTAAAATTCCACCTTGTGTTGTGAAAAAACATTGTTTGTTTACAACTTCTTATGGGGATGTGAGGAGGGTAGGAGGAAAATTGCATAGGAAGGGTGGGATTAGATCTTCCTATCAAAGGAGAATGAAAGACTCAGTGTGAAGAATATCAGTTTGTTTAATGAATCTCTTTTAGGAAAATAGAAATGGAGGATGCGCAGCAGTCATGATCGCCTTTGGTATCATGTGCTATGCTCAAAATATAATCATGGCAACTTCCTTCAAGTCAAGAGAAAATCTATGAGGGATTCATTATGGTGGAGAGATCTTGTTGGCATTTGTCGTGAGGGTGTAATAAATGGTTGGTTTGAAAAAATTATTGTGTGGAGGATGGGTAATGGGAGGCTGATTCAATTTTTGGAAGGATCCTTAGGTGGGTAATTATTGCTTATAAGAGAGGCTTGGGAGGGTTTTCTTAAATTCTATCCAAAAGTTGGAGGTGGTAGGAGTTGTAGGATATTAGATCGATGACACATGGACGTGGGATCTCATATGGAGACGCCCTTGGCTCCGATGGGAATTATCCATGGTTAATGACTTTAAAAATGAGTTGGAAATAATGGTGTTGTCAATGGATAGGCTGAATATTATGTTGTGGAAAAGGTCATCAACGAGGATATATATACTATGAAAGATACATATTGTCTTTTAATGAGAAGCTCTATTTTTGTTGATAACATTTTCTATAGAAGTTGTTGGAAGCTACTTATTCCCCACAACGTGGCAGTGTTCATGTGGAAATTAGCTAAGAACAAAGTGGCCACGAGAAGCAACTTGAAGCATAGGAATATCAACAAGGCAGAGCTAGACCATTTGTGTCTAATGTGTCATTTGGAGGAAGAGGACAATAATCATCTCTTATTTGCTTGCTCTTTCTCGCAAAAAATATGGCAAAACTGTTATAACTGGATTGGAGTACAACTAGCTCAACATTGTGAGCCAATACAATACTTCCATATGCATACTTGTTATTGGCTTGGGAAGAGTAAAACAATTATTTGGAGGGTGATGTGGTGTGCGATGGTGTGGTCCATTTGGTGTCACAAAAACAAAATAATTTTTGAAGGGGTAGAACTAGATTTTGATGATACAATGGAACATATAAGATTGAGAGAGTGGTCATGGCTAGCTACTAAAGTGAACAACTTTTCATACTCTTTCTATGAATGGTACATGAATCCAGCTTACTGCATAAAATTGTTGATGTTGTGAACTACTGAGGGTGTTAATATACTATTTGTGTTATTATGGGAAGTTGATTCCCATTATAATTTCTTTTGTATTAATCCTATATATCTTCAATGTTCTTTTACTTGGGAAGGTTTTACACACATGAGATTTGAAATTTGTAAGCCCCACGTGCTCTATGTAATCAACGTATGTACTGTTGGTGCTGCTATTAATGAAATCCTTTTTTTGCTGACCCAAAAATAAAATAAAAATGACTAACAATGAAGCAATGTTCAACAATGATATTAATTATTTCAATGCCAAGTGATGGAGTTATAGCATTGGAAAATGACTTGTCTCTTCCAACCCATAAATACACAATTTATGTCATTTTATGGGACTCATGCGTATGCTTGCATTGCTTTCACCAAATCTTTATATTTTCTTATTTTGTGTGTGTTGTTAGTGTGATAGAGGTTCTTAATTCAGCTTCAATTGCATGCTTTGTGCTTCAATTTTACTTCCTTTTGCTTAATGTTATTGGTGCGATGGAAATTAACTAATGAAACCTAGCTTAGGTTTAATATGAAAAATAAATCTTAATATGAATTAAGATTTTAGACACATGATTTGTATATGTTCTAAGAATGGAGGTGTGTTGGTTGTGTATATTAATTCTTTAATAATCTTGAACTTACCGGTGAAGGTGATAAGTGCGAACAGCTAAAGAATTGGGATTCTTGTTTAGCCATCTAGGACATGTTGTCAAGGAATTGAAATGATAATCTTGAGTGTAATCGAGCAATGAATTGGTGTGTATGTTTGAAATTTGAGAGAGAAAGAATAGGAATTAAGAGTAAGGAGTCATGACTTACATTTGCTTGTGTATAGTTGAGTCTTTGTGTATCAATTTGGTGAGCTTTGACTCCAATTTAGCTAGGTAGATTTTAATTCCCTTATTATTCAGTAACCGTGACAACTCAATCTTCAATTTGATCGAATAATGTAAAAAATTAGTATATGGTACTCAATCAAGTCTATGTGTGATGATACTATGTACTCATCACTCTTATTACTTGTTTATCATACACTTGTGCGTCGAGTTAGTTATTGCATAATCATTTTGAATACTTTTTCATTCTCATCAAACCATTTATTACACCTACACAATAAACCTTTTGTAATCAACCTAGCACAATAAAACCTTAAGTAACATTCTCTATATTCACCTTAAATTGTAGCCAATAATACAAAAATATAGTGACAATTGTATATATGATGATATAATGCATGGTCTAATAGAAAAACTATATATAAAGATGGAGTAAAGTTAATACTCTTTGTCAATATTCTAAATCTATGTGACTTAGCTAAGGGCAAGCCTCTAGTTTTTAGTCAATACCAATTATTTAGTAAGATTTAAGATTATAGCCAAAATCATAGTTTTAAAAGTTGGATCGGCTAGACCAGCTGGTTTGACTGGTCCGAGTCTCTTTTTGGACAGGTCATGTCATTGACCCGGTCGTTTCAATAGTTGAACTGGTAAATTGGTTTGGTTGAACTTATTTAACCAACATTAATTTATTTTAAAAGGTACACCTAAGAATTAAACCAAGAACCTAAAAATTATTGAGATAATCAATTTTTCACCAAACTATCATGATTATTTATTAAACTTATAACACAATTAATGTGCATATTTATATTTTTTTTTTACTTACACTAATTCGTGTGATTCAACTACTTACTCACTAGTTTAACTCGTGATCCATCAACTCGATGCCTTGACCAGATCAACAACCGGGTCAATTTTTGAAATATTGATCAATATTATCATGAAAGTCCAAATAGAAGTCATAGGAAGAGGATGAGACAACAATTGAGAACTTGATGCAAAGTTCATTGCAACATAGCGATGCTAACAATATTAAGGGTCATCAACCAGACACTTTGTCATGTTTATCTTTTTTTTTTCATTTTGATTTTTTTATTGTATATTTGATAATTTATTTTATTAATTAATTTATATTTTTATTTTATCACTTTATGTGACATATGTATTAATATTGTATTCAAATACATTTTCAATATTAATAAAGTATATAAATAATTCATAATACTAAAATAAGAGCAATGCATTTTTTTTAAAAAAAATGTATTGCTTGGTGACTACAATTGTGTTAGCTAACATAAATTTATTTTTTAGAATTATTAATAAAAAATTCATATTTAAAGACCATCATGATGATTGAAAAAGATATCACTAGAATTTTTTTTATTAATTCAAATTACCGGTTATCAATATTGCAAATGAATTGTAAATTGTGAAAGCAATTTAATTTTAATCCTTTCAATTACAATATTACCAAATGATTTAGTAGGTAATTTGATTCTTCTAATAAGAGATGATCAAAATGTTAGCAACTCATAAATATTTATGTTCACATTATTCTCACTAACATTATATTTGGTTGTAAGAAAAGAAAGGAAATGAAACAATAAAAAAAAAAGTAAAGAAATAAAAAGAAGCCAAATAAAGTAGAAAGGCACCGAAGACTAAGGTTGTTTAGTTGAAGTAAAATAGAGTAGAAAATAAAAGAAGTATTTTAATTAAAGTTATTTGGTATTTAAGAAAAAAGAAGAAAAGAATTTAATATTAAATAAAATACTCTTATTATTATTAATTAATTTATTATTATTATTATTATTATTAAACTTAAGGAAGGAGGGGGGGGGGTGGATTTTACAAATCATGGCCAACAATTGTCGATTTGATCGAGGATTTTAGGGTAACTAATTGGATAAATAGGTAAATAATTCAATTGTATGAACCAGTATTAAATAACATAATGTTTAATTAAATATGTCTATATATATTGTTTGTTTCATACATTTATTGAATAATTTAGTTGGTGTATGTGGTGTAAGTGTAGTGTTGTGATTGTCCAATTTACAAGTTTGAAGCCTTTTAGAGCTAGAGATTTTAACATTTTTTGCACTATAAATATTTAAATGTAGTATAAATATTCCAATCTGATTAATGGCTTGAATTGGTTGTGCTATCAATTTTCTACCAATCAATTTTTAAAACTATGCTTGCATGGAATGGTAGAAGTGTAGGGTTCATTATTTTTTTAAAACTGTCCATGCTAAATCAGCTCAACCAAACAACTTTTTGTTTTCCACTCTTTAATTTCCATGCATTTGACTTTCTTTACATGCTAATTAAGCTAAGCAATACTAGTATGTAAGTGTAACTTATTATTTATTCAATTGCCAAACTAGTTAGCAACTAGATAATTTGCCACCATTGTTATCTAGTAGTCAATTCAATCACTAACATGTTTAACAATCAAATTTTATCATATAACGATAAAAAACTTTAGTTACTAAACATGTGTTAACTGTATTTGATAAAATCGACTTGAAGATAAAACAACTAAAATTTAAATTTTTGATAAAAGTATATTTTCTATTAGATTTTATAAAATAAAAAGAACCTTATATATTAAAAATAATACCACATTTGCTCACAAAAGCCCTCAAAAATAGTTCTCACATATTGAAAAAGTTTTTCTTAAAATTTGTTTTAGGCTTTATTGATTATGGGTCGGCCCTGTGTTCGATAGGTGTGAGTTAATTTATTGAAGACGGAATTTGTTACCATAGTTATTCAGTAGTCAATTCAATCACTAACATGTTTAGCAATCAAATTTTAACATACAACGATAGAAAACTTTAGTTATTAAGCGTGTGTTCGGTTGGTGCAAGCTATGTTACCTTACATTTGTAGTTTGGTCGGAGTGATTTTAGAAAGAATTAAGTTACTTCTTGTGGGCCTAGAATGTTAAATTTCCTATTTCATCTCTATCAAACAACTCTACAAATATTATTTTTACTCTAATTTATACATATTTCTCTTAAATCAAACAATAAAAAAATCATTTTATTTTTATTCTATTTCTTCTTTTTAAAATTATATTTCTTTTATTTTCATCCACTATATATTTATCTCCTCTAAATCAATAACAACCATTGACAAAACTAATAAAAAGAAAGCTTTAAATATTATAAGAATCACAAACAAACAAAAATGTGAAAACATGAAATTAAAAAGTGTTTAAGCCTAAAAGTATCATCTACTCGACGCTCCATTGATGAAAATTAAAATAAAAGTATATAGAAGTTAGTAGTATATCTTTACATGTTCTGCATGATGATAAAAAATAAACAAAGAGAAGTGATATCATTTCGTTTACAACAAGAATATTGCACATTATGGTATCATGTTATTAAAAGACAGGACATGATCGAAATTCAATTCAAGTTACAGAAAAAAGTTGTAATTATGTTACAGATATGAATCCAATAAATGACAGAGTTGTGGGAATCACACAGTGGTACAAAGCACCTGGTATTGGCAAGTGTACCTACACATCAACGTAGGATAATATTTGCTTCATAACAAATTAAGAAAGAGAGAGAGAGGTGCGTGGTCATATCGTCATATCTCTCCATTCTTTAATTCCTTAACCATTTCAGTTCCCAATAACAGAGCAGGCTTGGTTTCTGGTCTTGGTAAGGGCTTGGAAGTGAGTGCTGTAAAGATCAAAAGCCAGGTACACAAAGAAAAATTGTCTATTTCTCCAAATTTAAATAAAAAATGGAAACGAAAACAGATATAGAGGACACATTAATTAGAAATTTCCTTTCAAAAAATAACACCCGAGAGTGAATATATGCAATTAAAAAGAGAAGAGGAAGAAAAAAAAAAAAGAGATGTAAAAATGGGAAAGAAGAAAAATGAGGCGTTTACAAAAACGAAATTTTATGATTTATACTTTACCTACGCTTTGTTTTGTGGAGTAGAAACAGGGTGAAGAAGAAAGATATTTATCTTTTTTCTATATTTTTTTCTTGAAAATAAGATATTCCCACAGGCGTATAAATTATTAAAATAGATTTTTATTTCTTCTAACAAAAATTTCTGCATTTATATAATCAGAAAATTAAATCTCATATTTAAAAATTCAATCATCTACCAACTGTTTTCTATTTTTCTTATAATAAAAAAATTTATATTTATTATACGTTTAATTATTTCTATTCGCATTTCTTATTTTTATTCAGTTTATTTCTCACTTATTTTCTCCCTTTCTACAAATGTACCCTTAATGAAATGTAGTATATATATGTGTACAAGGAAGAAAGCTAAAGAGATAAAAGAAATAATAAATAAATTGATGGTGTGATGAAAAAGACTGAGAATATATGTAGGGATATAAGATAAATTTAACAAATAAGTGTGAAAAAATAAAAAATTATATAAATTTAGATATGAAAAATTAAGTTGAATTTCTTATTGCACACATAACTCAACGTTTAATGTGTTTATTTTTTTGTTTAAAAAAAACTATCTATATGTTTGATCGAGGTAATTTCTTATAAAATACTTTTTTTTCAAAAAAGATGACGTCAGTTTTCCAATGTTTATCATATTATTTATTGTATCTTTCAAACAATAAGACCACACATATTTTAATAAACATTTTGATTTTGTTCCCAAATTTTTTTTAAAAAAAAGTAATAATTTGTTAGAAAGATAGTGTTCTCAGCTCAGTGTACTTAATTCCTTACACTGTGACCGTTTTATGCTTCAAGGATCCGCTTTTCTCGCTTCTTCACTTGCAGATCCCACAAAGTTTTTCCTACTTTTTCTTACTCTCTCTCTCTCTCTGTGGCCACTGTGCTTATTGTGTCATTTTCATTCTGATTTCACCACTTATTTGACAACCCTTTTTCCATATCATTTTTCTTGTTTGTAAAGTTGAGCAAAGGCATAGGCTTGCCAATTATGGGCAAGGAGTGGTATTTTGCTGGAAGATCATCTAAGAGAGGTGTAGTAGGAGTAGGAGGTGAAGCTGAGGCTGAAACACAAGCCCCTTCTGGTTGCATGTGTGCTGTTTTTCAGTTCTTTGATTTCCATCCTTTTCACTTTCCCAACATAAACCAACACCACCAACAAGAACAGACCTCTTTCAAGCCACCCTCATGCACTTCAGAAGACCACACCACAGTCCCAAAAGGTATTATTATTATTGGAATACTAGTTATTATTAGCCTTTTTTTGTTTTCCTTTTTTCTCATATGGTATTTTTTGTGTAATTCAGGCGCTGAAGCACCTAGGAACAGCTTGGAGTCAGAGGATGGTGATGGTACAGTTTCATCTCTCTCATCAAAAGAAGAAGATTTTAAAATTCCTGTAAGTTTGCATTAGCCTGCCAAGGCTTGCTTTTTCACCAATTTTTTTCTTGTGAGTTTCACAAGTTTATTAGTTTATTTTGAAAAGTGAGTAATGATAGCACGATGGTGATTATTTTGACCACTTATTTTGAAAACCCAGAAGAATATTGTACAAATTAAGACAAGTGGAGGCACAAGAGCAAGTGGTGGAAATTTGAATGACTTGTCCTCAGAACTCACCGGCTCTCCAGGGACAAAGACACCAACTTTGGTGGCCAGGTTAATGGGTTTGGATCTTCTTCCAGGGGCAAACTCACCATCTTTTTCTTCATGTCTTTCAACTCCAAACACACAAGGCAATGTGTCACATCTTCACCACCACCTGAGACACAAGCAACATGTCCAAACCAAACACAGAAACAGCATAGACAGTAGTGACATAGCCTCCACAAGATCTTTGCCTGAGACACCAAGAATCTCCTCAGCAAGAAGATCAGATGTTGATCATCACCACAGACTCTCACTCCAAATCAACAAGGAAAACATGAACCTTGGTGAGGATTTGGAGCTCCCTAGGCTCTCATTTTCCAAAAGGAAGAGTGATGAGAACAATGGCAGGAGTCCAAGCTACTATGCCAGACAAATTGTCAAACAGGTTAAGGAAAGTGTGAGCAGAAAAGTTGGTCAAGACATCACCAACACTAGTCTCAAAACCAGAGAAGAAAATGTAGGCCAATTCAGAAGCAAAAAATCTCCCAAAACATCATCACTGAAAGCAATTGATGAAACTGAAACCAACCCTGATAAACAATCAAACCAATCTCCCTATTTCCCAAGGCTTAGATTCATTGACAAACACAAACCAAACACAACAACAACATCAACACCATCATCACTCACAACGAAAGACCAAAACATGCTGAAACTGCCACCACCTCCTCCAGTTAACACTCAACCACATCTTCCAAGAGTTTTAACAAAACCAAAGGCTCAAACATTGGTGCCAGAGCAGCAAGAGTTTCACCAGAACAACAAATCTGTTCCAAAATGCAAAAAGGCTACAAATGAAAAGTTCAACTCAAGGCTCATCAAAAGGCCTCCACAGACATCAGACATCATCAGAAACAAGCAAGAAGAACCATTCATCATTCTTCGTCCCACATCGCCTACTGGAGCCAGTGACATCAAAAACACCAAAAGCAAGAAAAATCATCATCCATTGTCAAGCAATATTCTCCTCAACAACATCAACAATGTACCAAATCTTCTACCTGTCAAGACAGACCCTTCTCCTCCAGCAACCAAAATTCCTTCCAAACAGGTACCTCATTATTGAATTTTCAATTATTTGTTTAGCTTTTTTTGTCAAAAAAATATTTGTATTTCGAAAGTCAGTTTTAAATTTTTATTATTATATGTGTTTAAGTTTTTGAAAGAAAAAAAATAATCTTAAAAAAAACAGATTTCTTATTATTTTGTAAAGTTGTTTTGAATATTTTCTGAAGAAATTTAAATTTATACTTATTTTATAAAATTATTTTCATTATTTTTTATAGTATTTATAATTACCTTTTAAAAGTAAAAAAAATTACTCTTTATAAAAAAAATTTGTTACATAAATACTCCTAACAAAAAAAAACTTGATTTTACATAAAATATTTAAAATATAAATTGCTTTCTTTTAAAATTTAAACAAACAGAATCCTTTAGTTTGAATCTCATTGTTGGTGATTGTACCCGAAAAAAAGTTAAACAAAAGCAGAACGGAGTCAAAACATGTTAATTTTTCTAAAAAAAATTTATACCTTTATATTTAAATTTTAAATATCTTCAATTGTTAAATTTTTCCATTTACTAGTATATTTTTTTCTTCTGTATTTTTAATTTTTTATTTAAGTTATTTAAAAATATATTTTGTTAGATTTTGATTTTTATATACATTATCAGTTTAAAGTTTCTATAAAAGTTAATATTTAATTACCTGCCAATCTATAACAGGAGGAATATGCTGTAGTTTTATTTTATTTTTTACAATGTTATTATAATATTGAAGAAAATGTTTGATGGATACTTAAAAAGATATTCAATGCCCAGAGAGAAAGAGAGAAAAATAGGAAAAAGTATAGTTACATAAACTTTATGATATGATAAAAAAAAAAAAGAAATATAGAAGAAATGCTTAAAATAAATGATGATTTATGTATAATTATTCTTATATTTAAATTAGATTCTTTGATTTTCTATTTTTGAATCACCAAAATGATTAAAAAAGTATATCCGAAACAGTCACAGGTCTGTGATACTTGTCATCAAGAGTCCAAAAGCAGTTCACAGTTATCTAGTTGTGCGCGCCAGAGGTACAAACAAGAAGGAACAACAACCACACTACTCGCTACCCGAGATAGATCAGAGAACAAGCCTAACAACGGTGCTTTCTCCTTCTCCTCCACCACCGTCGTCCAACCTCACACCCCACAAGAGCTTCAGTACATCACAGCAATCCTAGCCCGTACCACTGCCCTAAAGTCACAGGGTATCCCCACAACACTGTCCTTAAACCAAGGGTGGTTCTCTCCGACCAACCCACTCGACCCATCAATCTTCCACCACCTCGAACACCCAGAAAGCGACAAAGATCGCAACTTTTCCCCAAAAGACCAACTGGGTCACCGTTGGAATCGGAGATTGCTGTTCGATTTGGTGGATGAGGTTCTGAGGGAGATTTTGGGGCCTCAAGAGGGAGAGAGAGAAAAGAAGAGACTTTGGTTTTTGAAGGGTGGTGTTTGTAACCAAAAAGGGAGCGTTGTAGGGTTGGTGGAGAGGGTGTGGGAGAGGGTCGAGGAGTTCCCGCGTGCCAAGTGTGAGGTGTTGGAAGACATTGATGAGTTGGTCGACATGCAGAGAGAGAAAGATGGTGAGAAAATGGAAGAAGAAGGGGAAGGGTTGGTGGCAGAGATTGAAGGGAACATATGGGACACGTTAGTGCATGAAACTGTTGTGGTTATGGATTGTTGGGGAAATGCTAAAAAACAAAAATTATTACTATATGATGATGATTCCAAAATACCATCACATGTTTGTAGTCTCAATCAATTTTAACATGATACATAATTGAGTTTTTGATTTATGAGAAAATATAAGTAATAAGAAGATTCAATTATGTATTGTATAAAAATCAATTGTGATTATGAATGTGGGACTGTGGGGGTGATTTTGAATTACTATTATACAATAAGTTTAAATTTCTTGTGGAAAGTGGGTCCATGTTTGTGCTTGAACTAAGTACGGCGTCGTTTAGTAAGGAAGGGTGTCACGTGACTTTGTTGTGAGGGGTCGGTGTGGCCCACGTGCATGGGGTTTGAAGTTTGAACCCTTCGATTGTAGGGTCACATGAAGAATTTGACCCCTCAACAATTGCTCTATTCATTGGTCATTAAAAGACAAGATTTGACAGAGGAATCCATGCCCCACTTTAGTTACCCATTTACCCATTCTCTCTATTCAATTCAAGTGAAGTACATAATAGTATATTATTTTCTTTGAATTTGTTTTGGTGTTTAATTGTGTTTGTAATGAGTTAGGAACCCGGGATAGTTGCAAAAGAGTTTTTTTTATTTTTTTATTTGAGACTCCCACCAAAATAAATTTAGGACGATTGTTGAGAGAGTATTTAGAGAAATTGATGGTTACGATTAAATATTTTGTGAGGCTTGTAAGATATTATTTCTATGTAAGTATTGTTATTGTTAAATATTTATAGTTTGATGTTATTTCATAAATTTGTTGAATTATATGTTATTCTCATAATTATTGCACGAGTGACTCGTATAAGCTGAATCAAATTACAATCTAAAATAAAAATAAAGAACCAATAAAATAATTTAATTAGCCAAAATTTATAAGTCAATATTGTACTACCAGCGCATACTCTGATGGACAAGTTTATTTCTTTGTGTTTGGTGCACAAAGAAAAATAACCGGGTATCACAAATATTTCGGGTCTTTTTAGTTTTTTAACTTCTAAATATTTTATTTAACTGAACAGATAATGATGATTATGTCATCAATGAATTTAAAAGACATTATTGTTTTTCATGAAAGTTAAATGAAGATTATATCAACAAGTGGTTAAGTTGTTTCTTTTATGTAAGGTCAAGTTTAAATTTTGTGGATGAAAAAAAATAATTTTCATAAGTGAGTCATAACTAATTGGTGATACTATGCACTAATGCCATTTTATATATATAAAAAAAAAAACATAGCATGCATATCTCCATCGTTTATGGCACAAGGCCGCCATTGTTCCTCTGCAGGTCCAGCACCACTGGTTTTGTTGTCATGGCTCCTTTCCAGATCTCGAACACCGTAGCTATTGAAAATGCATAGATCAGAGAAGAAGAAGTTGCAGCATATGCGTCAATGGTAGCCATCCACCATTAGAAAACGAAGTGAGTACCAAAGACTCTCCAAAATTAGTTTCCCACATAAAAACGGTGCCGACGACCGACCATTACATCCACCCCTTAATAGACAACCAATACTCCACAAATCATAATTCATTTAAATTAAAAAAAATCTTAATGAAAGGAAAATTTTATCAAACACAATTACATAAATAATAACAACGAAGGATCGATCACACAAGTAAAAATATCTTAAGACTATTAAAAAATATTTAACTGTTTTACACAAGATTCGAAGCAAAGAATCAAAACATTCAATATTTCTTAAATTTAACTATCTAAAAAAATTGGACCATCATATACAAATTTATTTACTTGATCACGGAAGTCTACACCTGTAATTCCATCACCTCATTTTGATGTAACATGTGCTAGAGACATTTAATATACAACAAACGTTTTGAATATCAACTACCTAATAAAAATCATGTTTCGAATATTTAATATTTACATTAATATATATAGCTGTGTTTATTTCTTCACTATTTTTTGAGATAATTTTGTTCAAAATATTAGTAAACACTAAAAATAAGTGTCTTTTCTTAATTTAAACCGTAATTTATCATGTTAGACTAATTAAATAGATTTTCAAATTCAAAACAATCATTTTCTTTCTAAAACTATATTCAAAATTAAGACTAATGCACGTAAATTTTAAAAAAAAAGTAATACAAAATATTTTTATATTCTGATTAAAATATATCCTTATTTGATACTTATTTTTTAAATTTTTTAGCATCTATTCGTATTTAATAGAGATGAGAAATGATAAGTAAAAAAAGAGATGATAAGAATCACACAATTATAATTGATTGAAATAATTATTAAATGAAGGTAAAAGTAGAAAACATTTATCACACCTTAATTCAGGGAGTTTTTTTTTGTTTCCAAAATAACTTGATTGATTATTTTTAGTTGGATTTTGTATCATAGTTGCACTTTTTTACTGGGCTTGAGTTTGAGAGTTGTCTAAGATATTCCGAGTTCATTTTCAATAAAACTAAATGTTTAAAATCTGAGCTTTTTGCCTTTTTTTTTTTCCAATTTTCTTTCTTTAAATCATCATATTAATTAAACAATATTTTGAAGGTGTCTTAAAATAGTTAGATATCGAGGTTTTTTTTGTTGAAGCCATATTTGCTGAAATAATGATTCATAATATATAAAGCATAGTTTTTTGTTTACATAAAATTTTAAGGAAAGAGAAACTTATTTGAAAGTCAAGAAGACATCTAAAATAACTCAAAAAACTTGTAATATGCAGGATTTACGTACCAAGAATATATAGGTAAATGTCAAAATCAAAAAAGTTTTTGGTTGGCACAATTTTTTTTCAACAGTGTACTGTTCGATGTTATCTAATTTACCGAACCCTCGTTGATTACAAGTGTTCTGTATACACACGATAACACACAGGACATAAATGCTTACATCGCTTTTTGAACACAAAGGATAGGATAGAAAGTAGAGAATATATCACATTTGGCTCTTACCTCATGGAAGTTTGAGATTGTAAGGTACGTAGAGCAACCCTACAGCTAAGGTTTTCTCTTTTAATTTTATAATAAGGTGATTATTTTGCATGGAGACATGAACTTTAATGCCACCTTTTTCTTTTCTTTTTCTTTTTGCACAAAAGAGTGTTGAAAATGAAACCCGAGACAACGACTTTTTTCACTTATTTTTCTGTGAAAACTCAACTAACGAAAAAAAATCACATGAATGTTCTCGTCCAAGTTTCAAACGTTCAAAAACTTCGATCCAAAAGCTTGAGTTATATATATATATATATATAACCAAGTTTGATGTTGCTATCTATTACTTTTTTTTATAGTGGATAAGTAAGTGAAAACTTTTTTATTGAGAAGTGTGATAGTTGATGTTACCAGTAATTTTTAATGATTTTATTTATTTATTAATTCCTTAGGGCACGGTTGGTAAAATCCAATCAAATGTAAGATGTATTAGAATTTAGGCTTTTGTTGAATAAATTTTCACCACATAGGAATTGATAATATAAATTTAACTAAAAAAATTATTGAAATAAGTTGAAAAGAAAACTTATTAGCTAGAATGATAATTAATTTTATAAGAATAATAAATACGTTTCATAAACTCATTCAAGAGTCCCTTTTGATGAGTATGTTTATAATAATATACATATTTTGTGCTGTGCAAGAAAAAAAAATACACATTTTGTATTATTGGATCTTGTTAACCAGTTTTTGTTTAAATTTATAATAAATTTTTTTATTAGGAAGTACAGTAACATTGCATTAGAAATGACAAGACATGTGCTGCCGTGCTGGTAATAATTTTTCCATGAAAAATTTCTATATAATACTGGTTAGCATTTTCTTTTTCTTATTCTTATTTTTTTTCTTTTGGTTTTGGATCAACATGTACTTTAACTGTCGACAAAATAGATATGTAAAGAGAATTTTCTTTCATATATAAATTCTTCTGTTTCATCAAATATTTTCATTAATTAACATCAATGATACATACTACTACTAATAAACATGGTATGGCAGCTGAAGGCAAACGTGTTAGTGATTACGACTTCTGAAAGAAAATGAGCGGCAAATTCAAACACCAATACAATAAAAAGCTTAAGTAGTTAATACAGTGACATGTGGATTTAACAATGTCTCAGCAAAAATAGCGGAAACAGGGAAAGAGAGATTGAGATAGCTGTCTCCATTCTAATGATGTTTAGCTGTTAAGGATATGGCTTGCTGCATGTGGGTCTTTCATATATACAAATTATAATTCATCCACATATTTTAATACTTTTTTATTCATACATGTACATATAGGGAAATAGGAGTGGAAAAAAAAAGTGTATGAAAATGAATGTTTATTTATTTTTACATATTATTTTAAAAAACAACATAAAAACAATGTAATGAATTGAATACGCTTACAGATCTGTTTGTTTCTGTGTTTCCTTCTTCAACTATATATAGGGTTTGTGATTTCTTGGGTGCTCTAATTATAAATTTATACCTATTTTTAGAATCTGAACTGAAGTTTGCTGAGATGATATGAATAAATCATTCTATAATAATGAGTTATTGATTGCGAAAAAGGCTCACTTTGGAAAAGCCGACACCCTTTAATTAACGTTAAAAGGACAAAATAGAGTGCAATGGCTCTAACTTTTTTGTTTAGTGTGAATTAATGCAATTAAGTTTATAAGTACTGCTCTCAAATGGGGGATCTTTCCATACTTTATAGGGTAAAACAAAATTGAAAAAGCTCAAAGGCAAATCTTGCTCCGAATTAATTTCAACCTAGTTAAAAGCTGTTCAAATATTTTCTCTGAAAAGATAAACGGATCAACTATCTATTAACGACCTTAAGCAGCCTTGAAAGAAAAACGACAAAAGATTAGAATAGTTTTAGTCCTTTTATGAGATTCAATCTCGAATTTGTCTAACAAATGATAAGTAAGGGCAATGACCAACCAGTGGATCATTGTGTTATATGCATAAATGAGTGGAAGTATAGAGTAACCAAAAAGAAATAATAAACCCTACCTTATATTTTTTTTATCAGTCCTACCTTATATAAAGAAAAGTAAAAAGTAAATGTAATAAATATTTTAAAGGAAAAAGAGAATAAAATATAAGAGGATTGAATGTAAAAGTTAAAATACTACTTGAAGTAACATCTCACAAAATACTACAAATGGAAGTCATTAAAATAAACTTATTTATCAAATATTATCAATATGGTTCCTTTAAAAAAATCAATATGCTCAAACAATTTTTTTTTGCTAATCATAAAAGCAATAAGCTAGTTTAAAATACTTGCTAAAATACTCTAAATATAAAAACTATTAATAAATAAT
Organism: Glycine max; assembly: GCF_000004515.6. NCBI lineage: Eukaryota > Viridiplantae > Streptophyta > Magnoliopsida > Fabales > Fabaceae > Glycine > Glycine max. Next base: position 37,697,338 of record NC_038245.2, read on the forward strand.
CAATGTGAGTTGAAACAAATGATTAAGAATTTGATATAAATTCTCGAATTTTTTATGGGTGTGAGAGTGAGATCAAATTCTCCTTAAGGCCACTTTCCTCACTTAGTGTGCCAACAACATTTAGTATTTGAAGGTACTTCCTTATTTTACCATTTTTTTTATATATGTACCACTTTTTTTTGTGAATGACAAAAAAAGAGAGGCCTAAAAGCCTCTAGGGAAACGAACATGAGCTACGTTAGCTCTAAGGGCGTTAATACTACACTGAGGAGGAAAGTCAAAAACTTGAAAGGGAATTAAAGCCATTATAGCTTGCTTTGCCAATACATCCGCTACCTGATTTGCTTCACGAAAAATATGATTGCAACATTCCCTTGATATGCATGCACTGCATGATTGATAGTACAAAATAAAAAATTGATAAATATATATTTTTATCAATTATTAATTTAATTGAAAATTGATTTGGATAATTGATACGATAATATCTCACTGTAATTTTGAGATTGATGGAAATCATACTTACAAGGAGCCGTGTAAATTTAGTGTCGTTTTTAATAACTGCTAAATATTAAGTAAAGTATCTTGAATGTTGTAGGTGCAGCTTAATTATCTTCATCTATAAAAGTTGGTTAATTGATAAGGAATTAAGGATATACTCATATCATATAATAAGAAAGTGAGTTTAAGTTTCGTTATTAATATAAGAACTTCATTACACAAATTATAGACACCCCATCTTATCTAAATTTTTTATACACACACAAAAAAGGTGCTGCTTATCATCCGGGTCACTGAGGTACAATAGAGGGACAAGCTACCAGACGATCATAATTGCAAGAAACAGAGTTAAGTAGAAATGAGTAAATTCTTCTGAGAAACGCAATTCAATCAGCAATTTGATGATGAAAACGGCTTGCCCCCACCATCTGCCAGAATTGAAGAGACCCATTTTGAGTACAATCGTGTTTTCATCTTCTTCCTGGATTCCTCGAAAAATTCCAATGACATTTACTTTGAAAAATGTCCACAATTTCAGTTTCGAGACAAAATGGGACCAATCTGAATACTCCCCGCATATTCGCTATGCAAGAGAATAGCCATTTTAATGCTTGATGTAATAAGTAGGGTAGAAGTCTGAATTTTAGACCAAACTTTTAAGTTTGTCATCTAAACTTACTTTAATAGGTTTGTGTGGTCACACCTAGATAGATAGAAAGTGTGTTGAAAGTCCCACATTGTGGATAATCACGAGAAAAATAAAATATGTTAAAATCTCACATCGAATAAATATAGTATCGAGATAAATTATATAAATAGGGAATAATCCTGACCTTACAAAATAATTTACTTTTTAATTTTTTAATTATTCAAATTAGTTTTTAAAAGTACAAACATAGCCATTAAATTTATCTTTTTCATTTGGCTACTTCATTATACATTTATCTTTTGTTCTTATCAATCAAATATGATATGATATTTTATACCATTTTTCTTATTTTTTACCGTTATAATAGTTCTGACTTGATACATGTTATATATGCGAGTATATCAAATGAGAATAGTTCTCATTTAAGAATGCAAATTTTTTAAATTTGAGTCATTCAACTATACATGAATTATAAGATTAAAAGTTATTAAATAGTCACATAACAACTATAAAAATTCATATATATGTATTTTTTCTTTTAATCCTAACTATTCAAATGATAAAGTTTAAGATCTAAAAGTGTATTGTTTTCATTTTTCGTAAGGAGAACTTTTCTAATTTTATATATAGGCATACCTATTGAAAATGGTTTTTATGTAAGAATGAGAAAAATAAATATTAATTTACAAGGTTCAACTTAGTTAATAAATTTATTAAAAAAAACTTAATTAATAAATAGTTGAGTTCTTTAAGTATGTTGGGGATAATGGGATATCTTTGGTGGAAAAAATGAGCGAGAGGGAAGGTGAATAGCTGCAAGAATATCTCATAACTCTGCTTGAATGTCGCAATACTCCAAGAATTTTGAGAAAGGTGAACTAAATTCACTTTGGTTATTTCAAACAACTAAACCGCGAGCTGTTTTTTGGAGGGTATGATTGACTGCACCATTCGAATTATATTTAAACCATTGAATGATTGATAGAAGCTTTACCATGGGCTAAATGATTTATTTGTAACATTACTAGCCTTAGGTTGATTGACTTCTTAAGAAACCGATGTTCGCTAATCTTTTTTAAGTTTTACTTCTCTCATTTTTATCTTTATTGCACAAAAGAACAATCTAAACAAACAAACCCAAATACTTTAAAGTATGTCCACACAATGAATTCCCCTCATGCTTGGTTCAAGATTTCTATCAAAATCAAGTTTATTAGTGTTGGTTCAAGAAATGTGAGTGTGGACTTAAAAGGAAAATTTTGAAAATTTAGGAACCAAATACAATAACAAAATTTTAGAGGACTAAAACGAATATGGGTCAATATTTATTTGTGCACCAAAATCATATTTAACCATTTTTTATCGATTATATTCATAAGTAGAAATTTGGTACAACTTGAATGGGTGTGGTTAAATCACACGTAAAACCCAAATGTTGAAAGGAAATGAACGGATCGGATCCCCCCCTTGAAAAAATATAACTTTTTTTCAAGTTTTCTTCGGAAGCTTTTGAACCAAACACGCACTGCACCTTCTAGAGATGTCTGTGAAGCAAAGGCAGTTGTTTCGTTTAATCAGAAGATTATCATAACATTTGTCAAGAACGAGCGAAAAAAGAGGGCGCGGGTCAATCATCAGTTCAAAACAAAGAAATTAAAATTGAGGTTTCAGCTTGCATACTCAGTAAGTCAGAAGGACGAATCCACCTTGATGAATTTATCTGTTCTTCCATGAAAATATCCTATCCACAAGTTTGTACAAGCAGTCTAGCACAAATAAATCATCAGCTCAGTCATTCTGTGTCAACTGTCAACAAACTGTTACAGAAATTGAGGGGAATTGAAGCTGGAACAGTTTGTTATTACCTTGTGCAGACCCTAATGACTTCTCAGCCAAAAATGTATTTAGTGCAGTAACGTATTACCATAGTACTCTCAGGTTCTTCCATCTGCATTAAAGCTGGAACCATGTCAGGAGTTGAAGACCTAGTTTTGGGCACTGCACCAATCCCTTTTCCTCTTCGAAAGTTAACTTTCTTTTTGTTTCTTCCTTCTCCTTCACTAGGAGGCTGCAGTTTATGCTCATTGGTCACTGGAACTTTCTGACCATTATTTTGGTATGGAACATTCCCAGCCGTTCCTCCATTTGATTCCCTTGTGCTGGAAACAGTGGAGCCATCTTGGATTGCACTATCCTGAGAAGAACTTGATCTCCCATCCTAGCATAATTCACATGCAAGGTTTTAACATTCACCATAAAAATATGAATGATTCATGGGACAAGTACCACGTATAGGACAGAAACAAATGATGCAAGATTATCTACATGTGTAGTCATTAGTCAACAATAAGCTGGAAAGAAAAATATTTTTAGTGGAGAAGTCATGCAACCAGTTCACATTCTCTTGTATATGACAACCCATTTGATGATAAAATCACTACAAAAGTTTTCTGGCAGTGATAAACCGTTATAAAAAACTGTAATGTAAGGACTAAATGTCTAAAACTTATAGTTTTCTTGTATCGAGACTAAAACTTAAAATAAGGATAACTATAGTATAGGGACAAAGTGAATAATTTAAACTAGGTTAAAATATGTTTTTCATTTTTAAAAATATTGAAAAGTTTAAAATTCATTCCTGTAAAAATTTTGATATGTTTTTTGTCTTTATAAAATTGAAATTTATTATTTTTTTGCTTGAAATTAGACTTGGACGAATCCAAAAACCTAAGTGTCATTTTTTAAAATTTAAATTATAAAAAACAATTTTTGAAGGTTAAAAACCGCCAAATATTGTAGTAAAAAGAAATAAAATTGTAGTATTTTTTTTTTTTGCAAAATACCCATTTCTCCTGAACCCATAACAGTCACCTCCCTTTCTTCCGTCGTGCCATCACTTGCACCATCTCCTCCACCGCGTGCCACTACCTGCACCAGCCAAACACCACCATAAAATCTGGTGGCGTTGGGGTCGGCAGCAAAGAGGGTGGCTCATGTGGGTAGTGGTGTGCAGTAGAAGAGGTGGAATAGGTGGTGGCGAGACGCAGAGGAGATGAGTAGGGTGGTGGTTGGTTGCGCGTTCGGAGTTGCAGTGGTTGGTCGCGAATGGTGAGGGGGTGATTTTTGGGTGCAGGTTGGTGACAACTCACATGTCTAATTTTTAGTTGACACACATTAGACACTTAGGCTCGGATTCATCCAAGCCTAATTTCAGCCAAAAAAACAACACATTTCAATTTTATGAGGGTGAAAAATATACAGAAAATTTTGCAAGGACGCATTCTGAATTTTTCGATATTTATAGAGACGAAAAATATATTTTAACTTTTAAAATATTGTTAAATCAATTTTGTTGGATCTGTAATGACTTTGATGTACCTTCTATTTTAATGGTTTGAACAGTACCTTCTATTTTATATGTATTCATGATTTTGATCTTGGAGGTAGGTTTGATAAGACTGAGAATAGACATCCTCATAAGACAGATGCAGACCAGTAAGTATAAAGAAGGTACCTCAGGTCAACTACCAATGTAAAATTCCTTAGGCTATCAGTTACATAATGCCATAGCAGTTAAAAGCTATTGACCATATAGATCTGAGAATGAGGAGTGTCATAAGAATAACATACACTATGAAGACTAGTTGAACATCGATTCGGATTCATAGCTTCCAATCGTCTTTTTAATTCCTCTAGCCTAGACAACTGAGAGTTATTGCTCTCTTTGACCTATAAAAGAATGTTACCATCAAAACACAAGATGAAAATGCAGAATATTATGATTCTGTTTGGATAAATTTTTCCATAAACACTTATTGCAAAAGAAAATAAGGGAAAAAAATGAAACAAGCTTAGTCTATATGATAAAATCAGCTTCTGCATATGTTAAAATCAACTTTCTGAAGAAGCTAAATGAGAAAAGCTTCTCTAAAAGACTGGTTTTAACTTAAGCATAAGTTAATTTTACCTCATGGGAGAAGCTTATTTCATTTAACCTTCTATTTTCTTCTCCTATAAGTACTTAGAAGCTTATCCAAACGGGGCTTATATGTCATTAAGTCTTTGTTTAACAATCTATTTACCAGTTTGCTTAACTCTTCACATAACTTCTACTTTATGGCCTCTTCTTCTTGCACTGCTTTTGATGCTGATTCCCACACCTGCAACACATGCAGTCAACATATACTATAATGGAAAAGGTATTTAATGAAGCTTATCAATGCTTTTGATGATCAATTCTCAACTTTTCCATTAAATTTCCTAGGGCTTAAACCTCTTATCTAAATCATAAGTCATCCATGCTGATTTAAATTTGTAAAATTTATAATTTAAAAATAAGATACCAAGGAGATCAACCGAAAAAGTAAATAATAACTTTATCAAAAAAAAAGTAAAGAAGAACCAATTAATGCATATGCATATGTTGTTGAGACAAAGAATGGTTAAAAAATCTTTATTTTTAATATGCATTTGGTTCAACTTATTTTGAGTAAATAATCACACTTACTTTGGCTTCCTAAGAGAGTTTTTGAAAAGCAAGCTATTATTAAAAAAGTTGTTCCAAACATGTTATTGATCAAGAAAAGGGGAAAACTAGTTAGGTATAAGTAAAAATGTCTTTTGTTTACCATGTAAACTCTCATTTTATCCATAAATCTGTTAATATCTGTTGTTTTAGTCCTTGACCTTGACTTTGCAAAATGGCATTCACTATAGTCTTTTTTTATGCAAAAATAACAGAGGAATATGAAGTGAAAAAAAGACTAAAATGAATGACTTTGTGAAGTCAAGAACTGAAGTGAGAATTTTGTTATGACAAGGACTAAAGTGATACACTCATAGAATTTTAGAGACTAGAATGAGGGTTTATTCTTTATTTACCATTAACAAATGCATTTAGAAACAAGAACAAGTGCACACACTTGTTGAGGTTACATGTTAAAAAACTCAAGTTATTTCCAATTTATGTGATTAAATGAGTTTTCGAGTAAAAATTCATCCAACCCATTTTTCTAATCCCTGATTCTTATTCAGAATGATGAATGCACTGCTGAGGCAACAATTCTGCATTTCTATTAGTCATACTAACTTAAAAGTAAAATAACATTTAAGAAAATCATCCAAGCTATTTACAAGCAGCACAATACTCTGTTAACATTTCTTTGTCCAGCCTCTTTGTTGATCTCATTGTAACCTCAAGAACTAATGTCACGCAGCAAAACGGGAGTTACACAGACATACCATACTACAAGTCACCTATACCTCAAAAATATAGATATCATTAAAGCAGCAGGAAAAAAAGTTTAACATTAGCACATTGAAGTAACATACCTTCCGTGCCTGTTCTTCATTTATCTTTGTCATACGAATTTTCTCGGTTGATGCCTCTATCTTCTCTCTCATATGTTCCAGCGCTTAAAGTAAGCATGGCATATAAAAATGAAGCAAAGTCATTTCACATTTCACTAATTACAACTAGGAGCAGCTCTTAATTTATGCAATGACATGTGAAAACCTGCTTTCTTTGGTCCAGATGTAAGCTTCATCTCCAATCCAAGATTTGCAAGCTCACGCTCCAAATCATGAATTTTAGTATAGTTTTCTTGAATGTACCTAAAAATATTTTAAAAAATGAAGGAAAAAAAGAAGAAGAAGATATTCAGTGATACAAAACAAAGGCCTCTTTAAACACAGAATATAGTTCATTTTCCCTTTTTCAAATACTACATCTGCTTAATGTCTTAGGTCATGTTTGGTTTCCGTCCAACTTGCTGTGCATGAATTCTGTGACCAAATACAATGGTCCACGCAAACTGAACACAAAAGGAAGGGTGAAGATGTTTTTGTAAACTTCAAAACGACGGGTTTGAACCCATTTTTTCTGAATCGGATCCACCAACAAGCCCTCTCTTCCACCACCAACACAACCTCAATATTTTCTTTCTTTCTTTCTTAATTTTCTTTCTAAATTTCTAATTCCTATTTTTTATCCCAAAAGTATATTTACTTATTATTGATTTTTCTAAACATAACATGTTTATTATTTATTAATATGAAAAAGTTTAATAACTTTATGCTTAATTGTCTTGAAAAAAATATGTATTCCTATTTGTAAAAATGAGAAACCTTTATTCTCATTAATTTATAAATTAGCATTTTCAATAATATATTATTCTTCAAATATATTTTTATTCTTTTCTTATTAAATATAGAAAAAAATTATTTTCACTTCTAGTAATATACCAAAAGTTACTTTATTTTTTTAACATATACAATTTTTTCTATTTTTGGATTATTTTTCAAATATTTCTTTTATCTTTTTTTTTTGAAGGATTTCTATTATCGTTTTCCTTCTAGTTACACGAATATAGATGCATACAATTCTTAAATTTCAGTATGCAAAATTTTATTACTTCTTGCCTTTAAAGTGCTATGTATAATACTGGATTTCCTCTTGTCAATATAGACTTAAAGTTACACTGTTAAAATATTAAGTCAAGATCCTGATGAGGTTTTAATCTATATGTTCATTGAATGTTTTCAAAAATAAATGTTAGTAACATTTTTTTAAGCCTCTCTTTGCCATAGACTCTTTTATTGAGTGAAATTCATGTGAGTTTCACTATATATGTAAGTTTCATTCACTATTATTATATGAGAAACTTGAGAGCAAAAGAAAACTTGTGAGCTCAGCTGTTACACATCCCAAAACTTGAGAGCAAAGGAAAACTTGAATTTATATAAGAAAATTACATAGCCAAAAATTTTAATTAAAAAAGGAAAAAAGAATACAGCATCACCTAAGCTATAGCTTAACAACAAATTATAACAAAAATCTGTCAATACTTTTAAATTACAGCTGCTTCTAGTAAGAATTGCAAGATAGCTTCCTTTGTAGGTAGTGCAGGAATTGCACCTCTCTGAGTTACAGTGAGGGCACCACATACATTGGCAAAATATAAAGCCTTTCGAAGACGTTTCTCATCCTGCCAACCAAAAATAAATGCATAAATTCCTATGCAAGAATGATGATAAAAGTATACATATATATAAGTGTGTGTATATAGTTAATTGACTGATCATATTGTTCCAATTCAAGAAACATGGTCTAAAAACAAAAACTATAATATTTTGCAAGGACAAAGAACTAAAATTGCTATATTTGCAGAGATATAAAATATGTTGATAATAGCAAGGACCAAAACCTGTGTGACAAACATTGCAGAGATAAAAAAAAAAGTCAAAATTAGAGACTAAAACATTTGTAGGGACCTTGAACATATTAAATATTTAAACTTTTTTTTTTTTCAAATCTTGCACGGTGCACCTAAACACTATGCCACTTAATTATGAATAAACATCTGGTTTAACGTAAGTAAATCTTCCACCATTGTAAGACTTCTATTTCTATCTAGCACACTTCACCTAAAGAGTATGGCACTAAATAATAAACAAACGTGTGGTTTAAGGACTTCCACCAGAATTCATGTTGCAGCATAAAACATTCTTGAACTGAAGTAATAGAAATCCTGAATAGCAATTAGCAGGAAATAATAATCCAATTCCATTTGCAACTGCTGATTCTCAATAAATAAATGTGATAAAAGTATCTCCAACTTCAGCTTCTTTATTCCTTAGTTATTTCCTTCATCAATTGATTCCAAAAGTAAAAGGATAAAGGACTCTGTCCTAGAACACTTTAGGAAATAAATGGACAACTGGACTGCACAATTATATAGCTTACAAAGTCAACATAAACGGAAATTAAGCCCACAAAGAGCAATATCAGAACATTGCTCCATAAATTTTTATTGTACTGTATGAGATACAGATGGAGCCAGGACAATTTAATCTAAAACCAGAACAAGTCAAAATTAAAAAATACCTGAAAAATAGTTTGGTCAGAAGCTATGCAGTGTAAAATCCCACTAACAAATGCATCGCCAGCTCCAGTTGTGTCTACAGGTTTAACTTTAACACCTGAAACCCTGCCTTTAAATGCCTGCATAGAAATTTTGGCAATCACAATTAGCGTAACAATGATTCACAAGGCACAAAAAAGAAGACATGGGTAAGTCCTAAAAAGAAAACTTCATATTAGTTTTCACTAGCTACTTGTAGTCATTAAGTGTATTGGTATTCATACTCACAAGTCACAACAATTAATTCAGCCCATAACTTATTAGTGTAAGGGACATATGATATTTGTTCATAACTGTACGTACATACAAGCACAGTAGCACACACACACCCACAAAACAAACCAAAGACGAAAAGAGAAATTGTGATTCCAATGAGATGGGTGACATCATAGTCAAATGGTTATGGTAAGCATACCTTGGTGTAATATCTGCAACCCTGTGAACCTTCAGTAACGATTAAAAGCTTGAGATTTGGGTGAAAAAGTTTCTTCAAAACTACATTATCATCATAGGGATCATCACCACCAGTCAAAAATGTAATCTCATCCTCACTTATCTGTACATACATAGGAAGATACCATGTCAGCACTATTAAGGAAAATAGAAAGGAATAACAGGATTCTTATTTTCAAAATTAAACAATATAGTAGAGTAAATTTAAATGGATTAGTCTAGTAGTATTAGAAGATCATTAAGAATATCTTGGTCACATATGTTATACCTTTATGACATCAGCTTGATCCCATATATCCATTATGCCTTTCCGAGCGGCGTCTGCAGAAGGCCATAGAGCCAATCTCAAATTTGGATCATATGATAGAATGCAACCAGAGTTTTTGGCAATGCTCATAGCAGCAAGGTGAGCTGACTTGCATGGCTCATCAATCAAGCTGATGGAGCCATAATGGAATATTCTAGCCTGAAAATAATATGAATATCCTGACTTAGACCAAAGATCTTGGGGGAGACATTTCATAAAATACAAACAGATATTCAAAACACCTTCTTTAGGAGATCTTTATCAAGTTCTGACTCTTGAAGGAGCATATCAGCGCTTGGATTGCGGAAAAACAAGAACTCACGTTCGCCATCCGCTCTAAGTGTAACAAAAGCTAATGCAGTTCTTGCATTAGAGTCAAACCGCATGCCAGAAGTCTCAACATTGTTCTGCTTTAAAATGTCAGCCAACATGTACCCAAATTCATCTGCTCCAACCTAATAAACAGATGACAATGACTTAAGATGTGATTTTCTATACTAGTAGTTCAAGCAAGCATTTTCTTTCCTCCTTTTTTTTCCTTCCAAGAACAGGTGTACAGGAAGAAGGTTTTTCATAACTATTTAGTTTCAAACATAGCATATTACAAATATGTATAAATATTCAGATTTGGCCAAATCATCCAGGACTATGTGCAGATAGATAGTAACAAGAAAGTGAAGAAATCATATAAGCAACAAGACCAATGAACATTGATTGAAAACTACACCTTGCCTATGAAAGCAGATGAACTTCCTAGTCTAGAGATACCAACAGCCACATTGGCAGGAGCACCACCAGGAGCTTTCTTGAAAGCGGGTGCTTCAGCCAGTGACACTCCTCCCACCATTGGAACAAAGTCTATTAACATTTCCCCGAAGCAAACAACCACTGAACTTGTTTCCTTGCAATCTTCTTTTGTGAGATCATTGGATTGACCTGCACGCAAGCAGTATCTTCAGACCAACATGAGCCATGGTTTGTCATAACTTTTCATTAGTAACAAAGTGATTTCAGACTTAAGAGAAAAAAAGTAAAAAAATTGAACACTTCAAGAACTAGAATAATCAACTCAGATGTGTTCTGCTATGTCATGTGCCCTTCCACTCCCATTACCAAAATTCACAAAGACTCAGAACAGATTGTATTTTGAATTTGAATACCACTTGTAAACAGATAGCAAACATGACTTTCAATTCTATTATTAATTCAAATTATGTACTTTCAAAGTACCCATTTAATCTCCCAATATATGCCCTGGACTGAATCACACAGATCCCATGCATACATGACATAAGAAATCTCTTCACCCCAAGGTTTTAAAAAGCGGTCTGTGACCGTGCTTTTCAGCCGCAAAGTTAAGGTCATTGGGCTCTCTGTGACAGCATCGTGACTGCAATTGCAGCCGCATCAGTTGCATTTTTCTACAATTGCCATTTTCTGCAATATCAAGGATTGTGGCAAAAACTACGGCTCTTCGCAACAGCATAGTGACCACAATTCCAGCTGCATTAGCCGCATCTATCTAGAATTTTCCGCAATACCAAGTAACACGATGAAACTGTGACGAGAATCGAAATTTAAAACCTTGCTTCATCCCAAATACAATAAACTGCAGCATAGAACCCCCCATACAAATGCTAACATCAGCAGTGATTACCAGAAAGACCACATCATCATGATTTCGTACCTCTGCATGGAAATCACACCCCAGAGGGGTCATTTCTCATTCACAAAACATGCACAATTGCACACACATTGACAAAAGATAAACAGTCCAATCAGCAGAACAAAACATTCACACCGACACACTCAACAAAGATCTCTCTATTTTGATTCAGTCCAACAAATCTCAAAAAGAGCAAAACCCACCATCCATAAAACCTCAAAAAATCAATCTTTATCTTAAAATTCTAGCTCCAACCCATATAAATAAACAAATAAATAATAACAATAATAATCATAATAGTTACAATTCAAGAACATAAAAAACAAAAAATGTGGGCAAGGGAAGAGAGAGAGAGAGAGAGAGAAGAAAGGTGACAAAACCTGATGATGAGGTGGGGTGAGCCATTTATGAATGATGATGTAATGAAGGTGTGAGATTTTGGTAGCAAGAAGAAAACAGAGGCTATTAAGTATTAACTAATAACTATGTTGTTGTGCTACAAAGAGAGAGGGAAAAAAAACACGAAAGCAGTGAGAAAAGTAGATGAGAAGAAGGAGAGAAATTGGTTGGTGTTTATAACAAGTGATATGGGTTCAAAAAGGAAGTCAATTCAACAACAATCAACGCCCATAGGACCCAGATTTTCACTTTCTCCAATATTTGTTCTCCAACCAGTTGCCAGAACAAAACTTTTCATCATCATCATAGTGTTTTCAACTTTTTTTTTCCCCTTCTTTTCCCGCAAATGTTATACCAGGGGCATGACGTTTTGATACAATTCATGTAGACAATTTATAGAATAGAATTGATAAATTGTGAATTTTTCTTTTGTACCATAATAATAATAATATTAATACGAAGTTGAATTCGAATTTTAGACCTCAGGTAGGTTTTAAGTTGTCGTAAAAAATGGTTTAAGTGGAAAATTATAAATGATCCCTTTTTCTGAAATTATTTATACAATTTGTATGTAAACATTAAAATTTGTACATATATCAGTATTATATGCCCGCTGCTGCAAGAAATTCAATAAATATAACGCTATAGCATATATAGGGGAGAATTCAGAAGAAAAAAATAAACAAAAAAGCGCACATATAGGGGAGTTATATAGCAAGAAAACTTTTTTTTATTAATAATAAAACAAATGTTAATTATTAGATCTTATTATTAATATTTAATATTAAAATATATATAAGTTATTGAGAATTTTAAAACATCTGGACATATAATATTGAAATTTGATTGTCTATTTATAATTATATAACTCAATTTTATTTTTCTTACTTTCGTATCAAAATATATAGTTCTTTCCATCTATATATGTACGGCTTACAAAGAAAGACTTGAATATAATATTTTAAAATAATATATAAACTGTTTTCCGCAAAATATTATTTTTACAAGTCTTACAAAGTATTGGGTTGTAAGAATTTCATTGGAGAGACATACATTACAAAAGTTGTGTCATTTATAGAATAATTTATTCGACAATTTATATAGCAATATTTTTATTATTTTTTGTCATCACCTATCCTATTTTTCTCTGGCTCTCTCTAATCATTGTAAATTTTATTCATTGAGAAATTGAAGGACTACAAATGATAACATTTATTTATTTTTTATGAGGTTACATTTCGTGCCGTTGTCTCTTTCAGAAAAAGCATAAATGTATATATGTTTGACAAATAGTAGGAAGCTCGTGATATAAAGTGGAGCGGTGGAAAATTATCAATTGACACTCTCTCTCTCTCACTTTTTTTTTTTTCTTTTCAAAATTATAGATAGCATCAAATTAATATCATTATTGTAACTTTATCAAAATATATTAACTCAAATACTAACTTTTTTTTTATCAAAATATAGAATCTTTTTTATCGAAGTTTATTTTTAGAGAAACTTTTTTAAAAATATCTCTCAATTGGTTTATGGTTTTTATCTTAATTTAATAGATTTTCATGATATCCAAACAATAAATGCATTCAAAATTGTTATCAATAAATCATTTATTAAAGTTTTCGTAATAATCAAACAAAACAAATTTTTTTGCTCAGCTATAATCAAACAAAATATGTATCAAACCTACTAGAGTTTAGGTGATATGCAAGAAATATAAAGTTCTGATTATTCTCTCAATGTCGTTGTTATAACAAAAATACATCTAAAATAATTATTATCAATAACTTATTTTGTTATTTATAATTTTAAATTTAATATATTTTTACGATAATCAAATAAAAAAATTTTCCAAAAATAATTATAATATATACTACTAGGGCCTAGATATTGAAAAACATGCACTTCTTAATCCTTAATGAACATTTTTTTTTGAAAGAAAATCCTTAATTAACATATATGACCAATAAGTAAAATTAAATCTGATAAAATAATTTAAAGCGCTGATATAGTAAAAAAATACATTGTTATTAAATTATCGATTGTGATATATAATAAATTTATTAACTTTTATTATAATTATTTTAAAAATCATACTCATCATAAATTTTTATTAGTTTATAGTATAAATTTTTATCTTAACATGAAAATTTAAATCATTAATTTTAATTAAAATATAGGATAGAATTAAAAAAAATGAATCCTAAAAGTTGGCCATACAGCCACCGTCAAAGTTAAGAACCTAGGATTATTCATTTCCGCACATAGATTCATGCATATTAGTAGATTCCAAGAATTAAAATAATTGGATGTGGACTCCACTCACATGCACAAAATAATTTAAGCGTCTACTGTATATACACACACTAGAGTGTATGATCTGTGGTAAATATTATTTATGAATGAATATTTTTATAAAATATTTTAAACATATAACCATTTTTTTAATTTTATATTAAAAATTATTTATAATTAAGTTTTTATTTATTTTAATTATGAATTAAAAGTATAATTCGTTTAATTATTATTTATTGTGAAGAGAAACTCATGCCAACTTATACTAAAAGAATGCTCATTTCATTTATGTTCTCTTTGCTTACAAATTTTTCATTCATAATTATTATCTTGCTCATCAACTATATGTATTTTAAAATACTTGAAAATATACTCTCTTGTTTTTACTAAAATATGATATTAAAATTATTTATTCTTTTTGGTACTTAAAATAATTAATTAATAAATTACATATCAGAATTAACAAATTGTCATATCACTACTAATTAGATTTTAATTATTTTAAACTTAATAGTCTTTGTTATATGAAAATTAAATCAAGCTTAATTTAGACCGTGTAACTTGTTGTATACTACATTTCTCTTGTTTTTAAATTCTTTAATTTTTTATTTAAATAAAATATTTTAATTTGCTACTTACTATCAATCAAAATACAAATTAATATATTAAGATTTTTTAATTAACTATTCTGTCAAATATCTTTCATTTTTAAATTATTTTAGTTAACACATTTTTTAGATAAATTTTGTTAACACACAATCATAGTCAAAACTACAATAAATGAAAATATCTAGTAATTATTATAATTATTTTAATTATGTGTTAACTAATATAATTATCACGCAATCAATTCAATTTATACGTTTTTAGTGCGGCCAGTTTTCTTCTTTTTTTTTTTTTTGTTACAAGGCAATCAATTTAAAATGCATATATTTTTAGATCCAATCTCATTTCAATAAATGAGTTTAAAGAATATTATTATCATTCAATGAACTTAAATATGACAATATATAACTTTTTAAAATTCATTTGTCATTATTTTATGATAGGAATTAAATTAAATTTTAGTAATAATAATTTTTTGGGTACAAATTCTAATCATATTAATTTATACGTAATATATAAATTTCATAGAAAATAAAAAATATTAAAATGTGTTATACACTTCAATAAAAATCCTTGCTGGGAAAAATTTATATTATATGATATCCAATTATTTAATGTATTATAATTATTTTTTGGGTACAAATTCTAAGCAAATTAAAAAAGCCTTGCTTGTTGAAATTTTCTGTTTTGCACTTCAATAAAAAAAAAAAGTCGTCCTCAGCAGTATCATACAAAAGTATAATTTTCATTAAAAAAAAAAAGCCTAAAAATGCTATTAATAAAGTACAAAAATGAGATTATTTTGATATCATAAAAATAATTAATATTTGAATATTATTTTTAAATGCTTAAAATCAACCATAAAAAAATATCATCAAAATTACTACATCTAATTATACTAATTCCAACCTTTAAAAAAAATTCCAAGCTCCGCCACAGCCTGCCTACCGCTTTTCCTAATTCCACCAAGTGACCATGTAAAAAATTTATCATATAATAATCATAGTGCATACTACAATAAATGAAAACACCAAGTTTCAGTAAAATAAAATATCAATTTAGCAATTATATTAATTACGTGATAATTAATATAATTATCATGTAATAAATTAAATTCATACTTTTTAAGCGCAATAAATTTTATTTTATTACAACACAATCAATTTAAAATGTATACATGTTTAGATTCAATCACATTGCAATTAAATGAGTTTGAATAATATTATTATTATTCAACAAACTTAAATATGATTATATATATAAAAAATAACAAAAAAATATAATCAATATTCACTAATTTTAGTCAAATTATAATTTAATTAACTTAAAAAGTGAGAAAAATAATACAAAATTAAAACTAACTCATTAAAACGTATATTTTAATAGTTTATTAATAACATTATAATAGGAAAAAATTATATTTTACCACTTCAATAACAGGAAAAAAAACAATTATATTTGATCCAAATTATCATAAAATCAGATTATTATTATTAGTAACATAATGCCCAAGTTATCATATTTATTTTCAAAATAAATTACTTTACCATCTTTTAAGAGAAAATAAATTACCTTAAGAATTAACATTCACTTTAATCACGTTTAAAAATAGTAATGTAGCGGGCATTAAGTAAATTAATTGTAATAATTACAGAATAAATGAATATTTCGATCAAATTAATTTATTTTGAGAATTTTAAATATATATATATATATATATATTTATTTAAAATAATTTATTTTATAGAACTCCCTAAGAAATTCATATGTCAATTTTCATTTTTGAAAATACTTTCGTATGTATATAGTATATATTATTATTACTATTATTATTACTATGAAGTGAGTGAATCATTGTTATATATCAATTATTTTAAACGTAATGCCCAAGTTGTCGTATTTATTTTCAAAATAAATTATTTTTTAAGAGAAAATAAATTACCTTAATAATTTATTTTTTTATTTGACTGAACCTTAAGATCGAATTTATATTCATAATAATCACGTTTAAAAATAGTAATGTAACTACATTTTGGTATTAAGTAGAATAATTGTAAATTTATTATAATTACATAATAAATAAATAATCAAATCAATTTTTTTTAAAAAAATGGGATGTGACTTTATTAATCAAATTAATTGTAAATATATTATAATTACATAAATTAAAACTTAAATCGGATACAAATTTTTAGACGAATGAGATGTCACTTTTTAATATTAGATTCATATGATTATTTGTTCTTTAAATCTTAATATCATATTTAAATTTTAAGAGCAATTTGATAAATATTAATATCGGATACAAATTTTTAGAGCAATGAGATATCATCTTTTTAATATTAGGATGACACGATTATTTTTTGCATTAAAGCTTAATATTATATTAAAAAATTTAGAAAATTTTGATTGCATTTTTTAATATCTGATTGATTTAATTTTTTGTTTGAATTAAATCTTAATATATCGGATACAAAATTTTAGACATTTAAAACTCATTTATTGTTAAGAAGCCAAACATGTTAGCTCATTTTTTAAAATTAAAATTAACGAACACTTAAATTATTAAGAACTTTGGAGAGAATGACATTTGTAAAATTTCCTTTTAGAAATCATTTTTGTGAAAAAAAAATATAAAAAAATATTCTTCTATGTATTGACTATATATAGAGTATAGACTATAGATGGGCTGCCTTCTACTATGGACAAGTATTTGAGTGGTCCTAATTAAGGTAGACCACCTTTGTCATTAGATATATAAATGAATGAATGAATGAATGAGATTATTAACTTACTTGATAATTGTAGATTATTTGGTAATGCGTTTTGCACTTTAATATATAATCCTCCTATTAAAATATTATTTGGATCAATTTGAAAATTTTAGTTAGATAGTTTAGCCACTATAGACCCTAGGAGAGTTTTTTAATTAGCAAAATATTATTGAACGATCATACACTAAAAAAAGGACATAAGCTACTGGTATGCACTATTGTATGAGAAGAATAAAATAACCGTGTTTCAGGGGATGAATGCAACAACCAATAAAGCTTAGAAAACATAACATACAAACAAAGTTTTAAAATGTGTCTTAAAAAAATTAGGCCAAGAGGAATGAATGGGTTGGAAGGGTAGAGAAGAAAAATGTTTTTGAAGCTAAGAAGGGAGAAGGAGACGGAGTGATGTTGAATGAATAAGGAACTATTTTGGGATTTTTGAATTTTTTAAAGATTAAATTAATATTTTATTCTTCTAATTAATTATTTAGGTTTGTTTAGCTTTTTAGTTTTTTTTTGTTTAATTTCATTTTCTTATCTTTAAGATCATTTCATTTAAATTAAACCGACAATATTAGAAAATATATGTTTGTGACATGATAATTTTAAACTATTACAAAGTGTAACTCAATTTTAATGGTAGGTTCAAATTGAATCGTTTTAGAAAATTAAATAATCAAATTAAATTTTAAAAAAATTAAAAAATCAAATTTAATCTAAAAAATAAATTAAAGAAAAAACTAATTTAACCTGTTTTTTTTAATACTGTTAAACATGTGTTTACCTTCTATTACTAGTAATTTTATGATACGTCTTTTATGACAAAGTGTTGTCTTAACTCAACACTTTTAAAAGCATCCTTGTTTAGTTTAATATTGCTAGAAAATTTAGCACTTGTAAACCTTAAGAGGCATGAAAGCACTACTAATAAAGGTCTTTGATGTAGTATATCACAAAATTATAAAATTAGGATAAAATTATTTCTCTCTACTACTAGAAACTGATTACAATGATGACGCCAATAGGTAAAATATCAATATTTAAGAAATTTTTTTAAAATGACAACTTATACAATGATAGATGAAATACACAATTCATCCCCTTTTCTGATGCATAAAATACATAATTTCTTATTAGGAATAATGTGTGTTTAGTAGAAATAACATTTACTTTATATAAACTATTTGTGTGAATACCAATAATGGGCATTATCCCATTAGTTATTGTGATAGGTATTTTTTTAGCATGTAAATTAAATGAATATTCATTACAGCCATCCATTGTTTTTGTTGTGACTGCTTTGACTATGCTCTGTCCTGGTATCAATTGCTTTTTCCTTAGAAACAACTTCTTGATGTTGAAACCTACTGCAACAAATATATATTATTTAATTTAATTAAATGTCAAGAAATTAAAGTTACTATATGATTTACACATAAATGACTCCACAATCTTATAAGAGACATTGAAGAGCCTTCACACAACTTGTATTTTGAAATGACGATGGTAATTTTACAATGAGAATGTAAATAAATCAATGCAGTTAACTGTAAATTATATAAGAGCATTTTGTGTATATAAAATTTGGATTGATTAATTGTGAATCCCTCATAGTATTAGTGATTTTAACATTCATATAGAATCTATTATGTGAGAAAAAGTTACATTATAGGAAGAAAAATATTTTCATATAATTTATCTTTAAGTTATCATGTAAATATGTTATTATAGTAGTTGTTGATTGGGTATTAATTTGTTAGTGTTTTTTTATCCGTGAGAATGGAATCAAATGAGTTAGAATACACATCATTAATCAACAACAATGGTATAAAATATTTATGGTATAAATTTTTTACTTAAATATGTTTTTAGCTTCAAAAATTTAGGATAAATTTATTTTTGGTCTATCAAATTTAAAGTTGATCTTTTTAGTTTTTATAATTTAAAAAATTAAATACTATCAAAATGAATATTTTAAAATAAAAACAAACATGTGGTAGGTGTTTGATGAAAAGAATACAAAATCAAAATAAATTTGCATGTAAACAATTTGAAATACTCCAGCCATATAAGTGAAATTTTTAACGGTTTTTTTAGGGGTGGATAAGCGGGCCGGCCCGCCCCACGTAAGATCCGTCCGCATAAGTTCGCATTGACAACGGACCGGGTCAACTCGCATCGCATTCTTATACGGACCAAATAAATTGGTCCGTCCCCGCCCCGCAGACCCCGCGGGTCAAACAGGCCGGTCCGCGGGCCTAGTTTTAAAAGAATTTCAATTTCAATAAAAATACAACACAATCAAATTAAGTTCAATATAAATGTAAATAAAATCTTAACAATTAGTCAATTACATCAATAAAATAAATAATATCTTAACAAAAGAAAATTCAAACAATAAATCTAAAATATGAAACTTAAACATATTCAACAACAAATGATTTCATATTTGAAGTAATAAAATCTTAATGTGGACAACCCGTGGACCCCGTGGGCCAAACCCGCATAGTCCGCGGGTTAAGCGGAGTGGCCCAAAAATATAACATAATCATAGACCATTTTAAAAAAATTAGTCTGTTACCCGCACGGACCGCGAGCCAGTCCATGGACCTGAACCTGTTTACCCACCCCTAATTTTTTTGGATAAAGGAACTAAAACAAACCTTTTCACATTACAAGACTAAAAATATCAATTTAAAATTTTGGAGATCAAAACAAACTTACCTTAAATTTAAGGACAAAAACATATTTTAACCTAAATATTTATACCAATCAAATTATCTATTAATAATTATAAATTTATTTATTATAGGAAATTAGTGCATATAATTAATCAATGATATAATAGTCATAGACCCAAATTATCAATGCTAAATAAATTAATTTTCATTATGAAAACAACAATATACTAATGATTGTCCGACTAATGACTAATATTTTTCTTTGTTTTGTATTCAAAGTATTTTTTTTAGTATTTTATGCATTATCATATTTATATATAAAAATAGTTATGGAGAAAGAGGAGATAGTCCACCTTGACAACGTTGAGATATATATGTGAAAACAATAGTCACATGCTTTCTAAACTGCAAGGTTGGTGTGATCACCCTTTTTTTTTTCTAAACTTGTTTTGGTTTAGTCTAGATTGGGAGAAGTTGAAAAACTCTCAAAGACTTCAATCTACAAGATACTATTGTCACTAACATAACCATAAAACCATAACCAAGGTAGTGATCATCAACCTATTCTAAACCTAGAAGGCATAAACATCCCCCAACAATGCATTCTAAGCTAAAATGACATCTTTTGTCACAGAAGTTTTTCTTTTGTTTCCTATTATAATGCAATGCTGTTCTAGTATGTCAAAATTGTTTATATCTTCCAAGGTAAATAATTTTTTCAATAGAACAAAAGTTAAAAGGGATGAATTTCAATTTATAATCCCCCTAAAAGATGAGGATGATAAAAAAATGTCATCCAATAATATAATTTAGGATTTTATAGGATCCATCGTAGGTGCAATTAAGCAATTCTTCAAGGCTTGCAAAAAGTTTTTTAGATATGAATTAATCTAACTATCCATTAAGTTTTTTTCCTTTTTTTGTTGTTCTTCGTAATGAGTTTCACAATCTTTAATGAACAAATTCTATACATACCATACATGTGATTATTGATTATTGGAAATTTTTTATATTAGCAAAATAAAATGCTAAGAAAAATAATGCATACCATGTGTTTAGTGCTGTCTCAGACTCAAATTGATCAACTTGTGTAGCATGCATTTGAATGTAATTGTTATTGTCAAGGATGAGACTCGAGAATTCATCTTTTTCCTACAAAATAAGTTTTAAAAATAAAAGTATAAATATATAAAAGGAATTATCATAAAAAACATTGAAATTATATAACTTTTCTCAACTATATTTACATGGTTATTTAAAGAGAAAACCTTGGACTCCAATTGTTTGTTAAGATCCTCCAACTTATGCACCTGCAAATATATATATATATATATATATATATATATATATATATATATATATATATATATATATATATATATATATATATATATATATATATATATATATATAGTTAATAAGAATTAATGACAACTCATACAAAAGTTTTTTTTTTTTTGGTGAGGATGAAGTTTGTTATTACTCAAGTTTCAAATGTTATTAATCTTTCATAATTTACTTTTATTTATGTCGTTAGATGATGAAATAAGGTGTTTGAACATAAAGATGCCTCTAGCTATATATGCATGCAAATTGAACATAAAGATGCATCAAAATTGTTTTAAAAAAAAAAATCTTTAACACTTTTTTTATGCTCATTTTTTTATTGAGTGACATTCACATGAGGCTTGTTAAATATGTAGGTTTATCCCAAAAACTAATGGAACTCACATAAGTTTTAAAGAAATAAAAGAAACCATGTTGGAGAATATGTGGTAAGAAATGTAACTGACACTTTTCTTCTTAAAAAAATTTTATATATTAAATGAAAGAAAATATTTATTTTATATATGTAACACACCTTCTAATTAAAAAAAATAGATACAAAAGAGCCTAAAATTGTTCAGATGTTTAATGTTACAGACTTTGGAGAGAATTCCAAAGTCAATAACTAAAATTATGTTCATTTAAACAATGAGTGAAGTAGTAAAAATATGAATTCTTTGTTTCACAATGGTGACAAGCTCAATTACACTTATACCAAGTTTGATAATTACCTAAGATAAATTACATCTTAGTTCACAATTTTATTTTTTTTTATATATAAACTTGAGGATTTAGAGTTTCGATCTTTGTATGCTTGAAAAGATATTGCAAGCATTTTACGAAAAAAAAAACAACAAAAAAGATAAAATATGTTTTTACTCTCTTTAAATTTTCAAATTTTGATTTTAGTTCCTTTAAGTTTTGTTTCTGTAGTTGACCTAATTTTGCAATGATCAACATTTGGTCCTCTAAGTTATCTAAATCACTTTTCATCCCTCATAAAATGATACGATCTAAATCAGTTAGAGAACAAAAAATGGTGCATTTTAAAATTAGAAGGACAAAAAAAATTAAAGAGACTAAAATTGAATTTCAAAAAATTTAAAAGAACTAAAAATATATTTTATCCCTAAAACAAGGACTAACTAAAAACACACATATGATCTTGAAGGACATATAATTAAGAAACTTCACATATTTGCTCTACATTTTTTTTCCAGAGAATTCCAAATTTAAATATGGTTTTTACTTTTGCTTGGCTAATTATTTTGATTATCATATTGACCACTCTTTGCTATGCCAGTAAAATGCAAAACAAAAATAGAAAAAATTGAACATGTAGAAAGACTAAAAATATGTGGGATCAAGCTAGAAGTGACGTGTGAGAAAAACAAGGAAGGTAAAAGTATCAAAGATTTACATGCTTGTTCATGATTAAAAATTATTCATCATTAAATAAGTTAATAATAAATTGGTAAAAAAAATTCTCTCAATTCGTATACTTTTATAAAATTTCCAACTAAGTCCCTAAAATTTCTTTTTTTTTTTTAAATTGAATTCCTGGATTTTTTTTTCAATTGGATCCTTCCATCTAATTTTAGTTATGATAAAATAATCACATATATTTATGTGGGTTTGGACTTTAACTCAACCCTACAAAATCAACTTGTAAGATAAGAATTGTTCTTCACTTATATAATTTATCTCGATACTATCTTTATTTGATGTTGGACTTTAATATGCCTCATTTTTCTCATGATTACCTGTCATGTGAGACTTTCAACACACTCCTCTATCTAGGTGTAGAAAGTCCCACATGGCGAGGAACCATGAGAAAAATGAAGCATGTTGAGGTCCTACATCGAATAAAGATAATGTCGAGATAAACTATATAAATTAGGAACAATCTTCATCTTATAAGAGAGTTTTGTAGGATTGAGTTAAATTCAAACCCACTTTCTAAATCCTGCACCACACTCATATTCTGTTAATTTCTATTTTTTTCTAACTATTTTAGTTATATAATGTTAGTTTCCATTTTTTTAATTCTATTTTAGTTATATGATATCATTATAATAATTCTAGTTGATTTCTAAAAATGTCTTAACAAGTTGAGTGTTCTCCCTCGCACCGAAAGCAAATAATTTTGTTTAGGTACTATACATAACTCACTTCTTGTAAACTTGTGAATACTTTGGGCATATATTCTTGTTACTTTAAGTATATTTGTTTTGCTGTTAAAAAGCATGGGATACAAGCATAAACAATGCATAAACCTTATTTTCTATTTTATGTTAAAATCTAATTATGAAAGAGAACAAATTATAATGGATGATAGAGACTTGGACGTCTAGCCCCACTTCTTTAAAAAGTATATCAATTTTCTCTCTATAATAAGATAAACAATAACTTTTTTTAAAAAAAAAAAAACAAATAGACAATAACTTCTGCAGCCCCGAGTTGTAAACAAGAAAAAACATAAACATAGAGAGAAATTCACAGAAAAACTTCACACGGAGTAAAATCAAACAAGTTAATTAGCATTTAACAACTTACCTTTTCGCGTAATTCATCCGCTCGTGCCATGAGTTTCTTCGTCTGCAATTTAAAGGTGCACCGAGATAATAATAATTAAAATAAATAAACAAATATGTTTTTAATCTTTATATTTTCATCCTTTAATTTTGTTGTCTGTTTGTGTTCTTCTTCTTATTATTTTTAATTTTTGTTCTTGACGTGACATCCAACTTATTCACTTAATTGTTTTAATCTTTTTAAAATTATAATTTATTTTATGCATCTCTCTTACTTTAAAAGATTTTCATTTTAATCTCTTAGGAAATATCAAGTCTATTTTCCAATCTTTGTTGACCACGTTATCATTTAATAGAAAATCTTAATCGCAGACACTAAAAAGAAACATATAAGATTTTGGATGAGGACAAAAACAAAATATTTTTATAGAGAAAAAACATATTTGTGCCATAAAAAATTGAAGGATAATCAATCAAGACAATTACAGATTACGTATTTATAACCAGAAAAAATGAAACACAAAACAAAAAAACTAACGCATTATCTGAATTTACATAAACATCAATTTGAACATACAAGAAAATATTTTGGCCCTAGAGTGTTTTAAGGTTTTTGTTTATTAAGAACACTACGGTGTTTTACCGGTTTCAATCAGATCATTTATATATTAAAATGCATTAGTGAATACTCATTTAGTGACATTACTTGGTGCTGTCGAGTTAGTGCGAGCGTTATGTCTAGTTGCTTCTCCAGGCTCTGCAAATCTTTAAAGCTAAGTGGCTCAAGGTCTTCTCCTTGAAAATGCCTTCAAACACACACACAGAAAAAAAAAACAATGTAAAGCATTTAGACTTATACAGTACAAAACATATTTATTTGAAGTGTAATACGAGTACTTGTACAGAGGATCAGTTTCTATACCATTAAATATAGGGGTGATGAAAAATTTAAGGGCGATTAGGTTCAATTTTACTTCATTAATGAATATTTTAACCTTCATTTTTAAGGCTACACTAAACTGACTATATAAAATTAATACTCTTAAATATACTATATACATCTCAAGTACCTTTGTGTCCGCTCAAGAGATTCATATTTCGCTCTTAATTTCAAGAATTCATGGTATGCGCTCTGCAATGCACAGTAATACATACTTATGGTAAAATAGTATATTGATATAAGCACAACCTCGTATTTATATAATTAAATTGAGCTTACAACAGTGTTGAACAGCTAGAAATTAAGCGGTTTATGGTTACATTAATTCTAGTCATAGTCACTAACTCGAAAACTTTTAGGGTTGCCTTTTCTTTCCCTTATATTTAAAAGAAATTGTTACACGGGAAAAGGAAGAAGAAACATAGATATAAGTTAAGTTTAATTGTTAAGAGAAGAAGAAAGATGTCAAGAATTTCATCTTCTTTAGTAACAAAACTAATATTCTAATAAATTAACATTTATCAATAAAAAATAAAAAAGAAGAAACCTGTGAATCGTGTTCCAATGAATCACCAGTGTGTGACTTGCTGTAACGACATTGGCGATACCTCTCAATGATTTTGGTAATACTGATAATAAAAAAAAGGTCACTATTAATTGGTTAATTGGAGTAATGCTTGATAAAATAATCAGTTACAATGTACAGGAACGATTGCACTAATTGAGAATCATTTACGCAGAAAAGTAAGTTTATGCCATTTTGAACCAAAAAAGGGTTCATTAAATTGACATTTAGTAGTTGATTCCAATTTTTGAGCCAGTCGAATTCAAGTTCTTAAACATATTCTATAACAAACTAGTCATTTTAAAGATATCAAAATAAACTCTTAAGAATTTAAACTTTAATCTAACTCAATCCTATAAAATTCACTTTAAACTAAGAATTATTTGAATTTTATAAGTCTACGTGACATGTCAACATACTCTCTCACAACAAAGCATATACGAATGTGATCAAAATAGACATTTGTGTAATATGGGTTGAACATACTCCCTCTTACACTTACATAGAAATAGACATCTAAAACATGTAATGGATTGAACTCTCATTTAGTATTTAAATGAGTGGTTCCTATTCACATCTTGTAGCTATAAAATTATTGTCCTATTAGACAATTTAGGGAAAGACACAATGTTGTCGGAAATCCTAGTTGCTAGATAGAGATAAGTTCTCCCTCATTTCCTTGCTCGCAGCTTTCGATCAGAGGTAGTAGTCGTGGAATCAAGGTTCAAACTAATGCTAAATCAAGATTTTGGACAAGGATTAAGAATTCTTTCAAGGCATACACATTATAAATCCTCCCTTGACTAATTTGTGTAATATGGATATGCTATAATTGTACATCATCGTATTTTGTCAATTCCATCAACAAAATCATTATTCTTACTGGGATCATGATTTATTTAAGAATTATTTTGTTAAAAAAATAATGAATAAATTAATTTAAAGTTGAAAAACTAATTTTTTACAAAATGTTGTAAATATAATTTTTAGCTAAAAGATGTTAGCAAAAGGCTGAAGGTTGTCAAACTTACCTATTAAATTAAATATTTTGATTAATTAATTAAATAAATGTTTTTAATATATATGTTTTCGTTCAAATATAACTAATGTCCTTATGTTCTCATATTGATCTATTTGGTCCTCAAACTTTAAAAAACATGTGATTTTTCTCTCTCTCTCTCTTAACCTAAAAAATTATAAATTCTTAGAGAAAATTAATTAAATCCACATGTTTTTCAAAATTTAAAGACTAAATTCATCAATATGAAAATATTGAGACCTTGATTATTTTGATAAAAAAAATATGTGAACTAAAAACCTAATTTTCTTTTAATTAAATTAATTATTAACCTAGTAGACAAAGTAAACCGAATATTAAAATTATTTTTTATATGATTTTTTTAATAAATTGTATTTTTGTTTTGTAGAACAAAAGGTATTTTTCAGTTATTATAGCTATAGGGTTTTTTAGTTGATATGAAAATCTAACTTCATACACACACTAAATATGAAAAATGAACGCCTTTAGCTAAACCTCTAAACGGGTGCCTATCAACATTAGGTACACATGCATGTAAATCATCTGGTATTGAAGATTATCTGTGTATAAAAATTCATTACGTCATTTACATGGCACACTTTTTGTTCAATCAAATTAATTAATTATTCTCTGTACATGTAAGTGTTTATGATGTAACAGTTTACTTCAAAAAATTTATTTTAGCATAGATCGCTATAGCATCTCTGTAAGGTAGAATATGCTGTATGCATATAAAGGTAAGCGTATATAAATCCAATGTATATAGATGCAGTTTTTTTTTTAACCCATAGGTCTAAAGCGTATATCCAATGCTGAATCTGACATGTTCGTTTCTTTCACAATGATTTTTTTGGGAGACTACGCAAACCATTGGGAGTATATGATCTCGACCTCTTTCACAAATCACAAACATAATCTGATGTACTCTCAGCAAGATCTGAAAATTCGAGACCTCTAGCATGAAGCACACGGTGGTGCTTAATGCATGTGTAATTATAAAAGTGAAAATGCAGGAGCAGGACCATATCTTTTTCTCTTTTCATAAAAAGAGAAACAAAATTTGAGAATTATAGTTTGAAAATAAATAAATAGCAAGGTTAGTTATTAATTAACTCAAATTAAGGCAGACCGAGCTTGAAGTTTCTTAATGAAATGCAAATCACACATGCATTCATACCATGTTCACTATATATAATAACCAAAACTGCATAATATTCTTTTGTCTTCACTCTCCAATTTCCTAATTTAGTTGTGTAATTGATTTTTGAATAAAAATTTGGTAGAAAATAAAAACAAACAAGATCAGCATGACCGGAAATTAAGCTGCACCCCAAATATATTTCTTAATAGAAAAATATTAATTATTTTCATATACTTTTAAATTTTAATCAAGTTTAATTCAACTCCAAAAATTAACAATTAAGTAATTAGAATATTCTGAAACTTTATTAATTATACTTTATCAGTAGGAATTAAAAACATATATCAGATAATTCATAATAATACACACATCTTTTTCATTTTCAATCAACTAAGTTGGAACAGTTTAATTTATAAATTAAACTTTAGTACATCTATATAAAATCTTAATTCATATAGACTTTGCATCATCCCCAGTCCCAACCATGTGGGCAAAATAAATCAACAAAGCAAAAGAAAGATGAGAGGGGGAGAAGGAAAGAAAAATTACTCAGTGCTGCTGTACTGAAAAAGCTTGCCACGGCTAGAAAAGATGATAAGGCCAACTTCAGCATCACATAGCACAGAAAGCTCAAAGGCCTTCTTCAGCAACCCACTTCTGCGTTTTGAGAATGTTACTTGACGGTTGATCTTGTTCTCTATTCTTTCCAGAACAACCCTTCCTCTTCCCATGTTTAATTTTCTCTCTCACACAGTAAAATAACTATATATGTGGTTCTAGATATTGCACTTTCTCTTCTCTCTTTATATATTATTCAACTGCATAAGGGGTAATGGATAAGCACATGCATAAGGGGGCAACAAGGATAATAAGATATCAAGATTCCATATTCTACTTCTATCGGCATACTGATGACCACGCTTTTCCCCGCATTATCAGGTCAGAACACTTCGTAAAGCTAAAGTTTTTTGTAATTTACTAACTACTAATTAGTATTCTATTGTTTTTGACGTTGAAATATTGCATTCGTGTAAAACATAAAGGCGATCGAAAATAATAACCACCGAAAACAGGTGAGATAATTAAGTACAATGATAAAATAACTAAAATTTAAATTTTAAATCCACCAACATATGTTATTGGTTTTTTAAAGTACAAAAGGAAGACTTCACATATTATTATTTCTTTAAAATAAAATTTTTTTCTTAATTTTTACTTTAAGTTTCACTTTGTTGTACCGATTCTAACCAAAAATATCTAAATCAATTAATATGAAATTATTTAAATTTAATTAGTGGTTTTCAATTTGATTTTAAGATGTGCAATCCGGTTAAACATTCAAATGAAAGATGTAACCATTTATAATTATCTTGGTCATCTCTATAATAGAATTGTCTCTTAGCTTGCAGAAGATATATGTGGTTCATACAAAACCAAAAGTTAAAAAAAAGAAGAGAAAAGTAGTTATAATTTTTTTAATGGAATATAATATATAGTCAAGATATTAATAATTTTATAAGACATAAATTAGAAAGAATGCAAAGAATACTATGAATCAAGTGCGGAGCACTTTATACATCACTTCCAATAACTTTATTCTGTATAATCAATTGGACTAATGTGCAATCAGAATTTGAATTTAAATGAGAAAGAGATATTGATCAATAAGATTTTTAAATTGCGATCAAAGTCACCGAGTGTTGAAATTGGGTTGTCATGATGATAATTAAAATTGTTAAAAAATATAAATATACACGTATGATTGAGACATTTGACATTATCATTAATTACAATGCGATTATGATTTATGAAGACTCTAAAATCATAATATTATCATTAATAAGAGTGTGTTTAGCCGTTTCAACCTCTATTTTAGGTGACTGAAAAAATTTGTTGGATTCTCATTCATCAGTATTTGAACGTCTTTAGAAACGAAGACTAAAAGTTTAGGTGTATTGTATAGAAGAATATATGCTAGAGAAAAGAAGAGAAGGAGAAATGAAAAAATAATTCATCTGAGGAATGTGCATGCGACAAAATGGTAACCTTGGATTTTCTCTTTTCCACTATGATGCCTTTTCCTTTTTCAAATTATCCACTTTCTCTGGTAGAGACAGCTACGACAGATATTTGTATTTATATTCTTAAAATATTAATATGTTTTTATTTTTTTAATATATTTTTATCATTAAAAAACAAACAAATTTTTGCTTAACTATATCATAAAATATTAGTTTAAATTATTTAATACTATTCACATATTTAACAATAAAAATACCTTAAATTGAAGTGAAAGAGACATTATTAATATTTCCCTTTATATTATATTCACTATTAATTATGACAACAAAATGTGGTTTTGTACCAAAGAAAGGCAATAAAAGGTAGTACAGTAACACGTGTCGATCAACCTGAATAGAACTTTTCACGTTAGCTTCATTTTCAGTCATAATAGCCATTGAAAATGTGTGTGGCTTTTGTTTTCCATTTGGTTAACAATGTTCTCTCAGTGTACAGTGTCACTTCAATCTCATCATCTAATCTATCTATCTATAAGGCAATTTCTACTTTTCTTTGTTTTTTTCCTTTCTTCTTTTTCAACTTTACCCTAGATGTTGTTGGGCCTAGTAAGAGACTTTTATCATTTTGGATTCAATTCCACTGCACTTAGCCACGTTTCAGTGCCCTAATGGCTCTTGTTCTTGCTACAAAAGCTGAGGCTCACTTTACCTTACGTCAATTTCCTATGAAAAGGACGTTCATCCATTGGGAACTCGACACATTGCGGGCTCACAAATTGTGTTACAGAGTAGGGAAGTTCAGTTTTTATTTTTATTTTATTTTTTAAAAATATATGTGTGTATACTTTGTTGTCTCATATGACCATATTTTAGATGAAAGTTGCACAAGAACCCCACACACTAGAAATTTTTTATTCTCTGATTTTTATTCTCATATTTTAAACCTGAAAACTTAAATAGATTAATTAAGTAGTATGCTTATCTAATGTATTAATTTTTATTAATATTTTACGCATTTATCTTTATTATGTATTTTGTTTTAACTATTTTTTATAGAAAATAATTACATGCATGCTTTATACAACTTGAAAAATGAAGTTTAAGATGTACTTGGAACCCATTTAAAGGGTACATAACCTGCCCACTTGGAATATATATTGCTGTTAATTAATTTAATTATTGGTAATATATATACTTTTACCACTAACTAACATGTAACCTGATATAAATTAATAGTCATTATTTAAAATGTCATTTCACTCAAGTTATTATATTTATGAAAGTAGGCAAAGCAAATTTGCTAAGCTCACTCAGTCAGTTGAGCACTCTTGCATTTTTTATATATTACTAAACTTGCCTTTTATTTGATTAATTGCGAACCTTGAGTGTAGTGAAAGAAAGAATAAAAAAACTAGAAATGGGAATCCACTAGATATGAAGTGTACAATGAATAAATACAGAACCGGATCCTCCTACTTCTGTAGCAGAATTCTTTTTCCAGATTTTTTTTTTACTATGGATCACATTTTTCCTTTTCCTTAATTAATGTTATAATAACTAATTAACGAATGAGATTTTATAGGATAGTGATTGAAGAGAAATTCGGCAGGAGAGAATTCCATTAGTAATGGCATTTTACATCACTCTGATTGGCAACAAATTTTCGTTCTGTAAATCAATGGCTGAAGGAAAATCTTATATATAAAAAAAAACGTCGAAAATGTATATCCACTAGATGGCTGTAGTGCCAAGAACTTAAGCTTGACAAACAGAAAAGACATGTTCGCAATATATATCAAAATAATATATGTAGTTTTCTGACCAAAAAAAAAAAAGCTCTAAATTAAAGAAAATTAAGAGAAAACTAAATAAACCACTTCTTTGTCCCTGAAGCTGTTGTCACGTTAGAGCTTGAATTGAAGAAAATAAAATAAAAAGTCTCTGGAATTATAAATTGACAATCATATTAATTAGTTCAGAATTAATAACAGTAGACTAAAATAATAATTTTAACATATGTTTAGATGCTAAAAATAATAATAAGTAATTAAGTTTAAAAACTTATTTTACATCTTAAAAATTATTTAATATTGTTTTAGTTTTAAAGATTAATATGACAGTGTTCACCCCTTTCAAGTGAACGTATACTAAAAAAACATGCAGGTCAACTCAGAATGAAATCATATCAATTAATGTATAAAGTTGAATATTTTGATTATGTTTGATAAAATTAGCTAAAAAGTTAACTTAAGTTGAAAATCTAACTTATTGAATTATAAGTATTTAATAAAATTAGTTATTGAAGTAACGAGAAAATATAAAATGACAAAAAAATAATAAAATCACGGTTTATTTTTAAAAGGTAACAAGAAAAATGAATAAATATATCAAAGATAAAAGTGAAATAAAATGTAGAAAATTAGAAGTTAGAAGCTATTGTTTTAAAAAAGTTAATTCGATTATATTTGACAAGACATTTCAATTATTTTTTTCATTTTTTTTAGTAGCTGAAAAGCTCATTTAGATGTTTGGCAAACAAACTTTGTTAGTAATTTCTCAATAGCTTCTAGTATTTTTTCAAATGCTACTTGAAATATTGTTTTCTAAAGTGTTAACTTCTATTTTCTAGTTGTTTATATTTTTCACTTTTATCCTCAATACATTTATTCATTTTCCTTGTTGTCTTTTTAGATAAATCATGATTTTTTTATCATTTTATATTTTTCAACTAGTTCAATAACTAATTTTTATCAAACATTTATATTTTAATAAGCTAACTTTTTTATTTTCAGCTACCAACTAGCTTTCTAACTTTCAACTAGCTTTGTGTGCTAGTTTTTCTAAACATAACCTTCAGGTAGCATTTCAAAAAATGTTAGAAATTATTAAACAAAATTTACTTACGAAATAATTAAATAAGCTTTTTAGCTATTAAAAAAAATTAAAAATTAACTGAAATGTTTTACCGAACATAATCTTTTATTTGAATAGTGAGTGTGTCCTTTAAAAAAGAAAAGGTAGATAGGGAAAAATGTTTTTGATTTTAGCTAGTTATATTTAAAAGTATTTTACTTTTCTATCCTCTTTAGATAAAATATATTATTTGGCCAAAATGACAATTTCTATTGCTTTGATTATTAAAATATTTTCTTATGTAAATTAATTTTGAGTAATAAAATTATTTAAGTCAATAATTGGTAATATGATAAACTTATATATTAACAAATTAATATTTTTGGAAACCAATTTGTACAATTTACGCTTTCAGGATCAAAACAACACAAACTATTATTTTTCAAGATCAAATTTTATATCAATCCTTTCCAAATTGAATTCATAACTATCTTTATCTTTATATTAGAATTAATTTATTTTGAGTTTTAATTCCTATACATCAAAAGTTTAGTTTGAATTAATTAGTCTGTATAGTTTCAAAACTTTTCATGATTTTCTTGTCAATATGCCAAAATATGTACCTTATAAGATACAATTGGACGAATGTTATATTAGAAGCACCAAAACATAAAATAGGATAAAACTATAAGAACTAGCTAAAAAAAATGAAATAAAATTAAGGATCAAAACCTATAGTTGTAAAACTATAAGAATCATAAACCAAACCTTTAGTATGTAGGATCAAAACTAATTAAAATTACAATGTGTTTAAACCAAAAACATAAATGGACTTGAAAGTTTGATGGGTTGGAAAAGAGAGAATATAGGCTGAATGGATGACGAATAAGATATTTTGCGTAAGGACAAAACTATGCTGACAGATAAAGCATCCTCCACCAGAGAGAAAGGACTTCAAGAGTTTGTGGTTGCGAAGCTACTTCAGGACTGAGTATACAACAAATAAAAAATTCGAACCTAGTATAAACAAGGACTGTTTTAAGGCAAGTGAAAAGTGATCCGATTTAAGGACTGTTTTAATTCTACTGAAGAAAGAAAGAAGACTATTATGAGTTGCACTAAAAACGAGTAAAATTATTTATCGTTTTAAGGAAAAAAACGGGTAAAATTATTATTGCCTATTTATTTCCGTTAGACAATGTTTACAATGGCAAATTTTTTCAGATGGGGTACTTTTAAAAACTAATTCTCCAAATGGAATAGTTTTGAAACAATTTTCACGAGGGGCTGTTTTTCACGTACCATGCATGCAATACGAAGCAAACCGCCATTGTCAATGGTGAGTTCACTGCGGAATGGACGCGTAGCGAGTAAATCGCCAGCATGGTTGGCGACTTCGCCTAAGGTGGATCTTGCCACCCCTACTGGCGAGTCAGCCAGTGGTTTCGCAAACCGCTGGTTTGACTGGCGACTCGTAGGTGCAAGAGGTGCAGGTGCCTAGGCTTGCTTTTCAGGTTGTAGGCTCGGTTTTTCAGTGGTAGGGGTTGCTTTTTCAGAGAAAGGGAAGTTGCAACTCCCATTGGCGAGTTAAGGCCAAGTTGCAACTCCCATTGGCGAGTTAGGGCAGAAGGAATAGCCACTTCGGATGGCGATTTAGGGCCTTTATATACGCAAAAATTCTTTCAATGTTGTTGTGTGCTCACAAGTAGATTTGAGTTTTCAAAACTGTGAGTGTTTAGGGATTTATCCGCATATGATTTCAAATTTGCTTCTTGAGGCTTAAATATTTAAATCAGGTTCGTAGTTTCGAAATTAATAATTTGTGTTATAATTTTTTTTAACTAATTTTTTATAGCAGTTTGAATGTATAGTTTTTATTAATTTTGTAATTAAATTAGTTTTATATTTTATTTCGTAATTTCCAGTAAAATAATTTGTATTATAATTTTTTAAGTAATTTTTTGTAGCAGTTTGAATGTATAGTTTTTATGAAATTTTTAATTAAATTAGTTTTATATGGTTGTTTGTATGTATAAAATAGAAGAAATTTGTTATCAAAATTTTAATTAAATTACTTCGTGTTGGTGTGTGTTCAAAACTAGATTTCAACTTTCAAAAACTGAGAGCATTCTTGAGCATTCTAACTAAACCTAACATACCATATATATAACATAAATAATACCATACAAATCTAAAAAATCTAAACCAAATAATAATAACATACCAATTTAAAAAACTTAAACAAATTCATATTAACAAATTAACTACAACTAATGTACCGTATAACACAAATAATTAGATACCAACTAAAATTATAACATATACATATAACACAAATAATTTTATTATTTTAAGGTATTACTTAAATTTTATTATCAAAAACTAACCGAAAGCACAATTAATACTAATTTAACATATCTATACTAACCTAACTAATATTCTTAAAATAATATTTATAAATCAACTAAAACTAACCTAACATATATATATATATATATATATATATATATATATATATATATATAACACAACTAATAACTTACAACTTACAAAAATCTAACCTAAATAATATTAATATGTCAACTAAAATTAATTTAACATATATGTATATAACACAAAAGTATACGACAAACAAGATAAAAAAAATTAACTTACCTCAAACACGTACTAAGAAAAGCAACCAAACAGTGTAGGGCAAACAAGATAAAAAACTTCACCTATAACATATAAAAAATTTATCAATTAATATTAATATATCAATTATACTTAACATATATATCACACAAAAAAAATTTAAAAGTTTCAGTTAACAAAATGCTTACCAATAACAGAAACGCATAGTAGGAAGACAAGAAACTAGTGCACTGGAAGTATGAATAAGAGGAGAAGAAAGGAATGCAGTGAAGGGAAGGGATCCAAAGAGAAGAAACGAATGCATGCGCATAAGGGAGCAGCTGCCTCGCATTGCTTTATAGCCCAAAATTTTTTTGAACAAGCAAATCGCCAGTACTGGTGGCGAGTTACTTAAAAAAATTATAATACAAATTATTTTACTGGAAATTACGAAATAAAATATAAAACTAATTTAATTACATAATTAATAAAAACCATACATTCAAATTGCTATAAAAAATTAGTTAAAAAAAATTATAACACAAATTATTAATTTCGAAACTACGAACTTGATTCAAATATTTAAGCCTCAAGAAGCAAATTTGAAATCTTATGGGGATAAATCCCTAAACACTCACAGTTTTGAAAACTCAAATCTACTTGTGAGCACACAGCAACATTGAAAGAATTTTTGCATATATAAAGGTCCTAAATCGCCATCCGAAGTGGCTATTTCTTTTGCCCTAACTTGTCAATGGGAGTTGCAACTTGGCCTTAACTCGCCAATGGGAGTTGCAACTTCCTTTTCTTTGAAAAAGCAACCCTACCACTGAAAAACCGAGCCTACAACCTGAAAAGCAAGCCTAGGCACCTGCACCTCCTGCACTTGCGAGTCGCCAGTCAAACCAGCGGTTTGTGAAACCACTGGCTGACTCGCCAGTAGAGGTGGCGAGATCCACCAGAGGCGAAGTCGCCAGCCGTACTAGCGGTTTACCTGTCACGCATCCGTTTCGCACTGAACTCGCCATTAGCAATGACAGTTTGCTTCGTAATGCATGCATGGTACGTGAAAAACAGGCCCTTCCTGAAAATTGTTTCAAAACTACCCCATTTGGGGAATTAGTTTTTAAAACTATCCCATTTGGAGAAATTTGCCGTTTACAAATTTGGAGAGCACGTATTTACAATTTTTTTTTTAAACGCCGAGTGGTTTGTGTTTATACTACATAATGAGTCAAATCTAGTTAATAAATTTAGGGCTAAACATGATTTTGGTCATTAGAAAAATCATCAAATTTAGTTTTAATTCTTAAACTTTTTTGTGATTGATTTTGATTCTCAAATTTTTTAAAATAAGTAAAATTGGTATGCTAACTCTGATGACAATTTTACTTACATGGTTAACAATTAGCACATGTTTATCCTTTGTCACGTGACATAGGGACCAAAAGTAAAATTAAAAAAAAAAAACACACTAAAATCAATTTTGATCAAATTTTTAAGGACCAAAAACATATTTTACTGTAATAATAATAATAATAATAATAATAATAATAATAATAATAATAATAATAATAATAATAATAATAATAATAATAATAATAATAATAATAATAATAATAATAATAATAATAATAATAATTTCTCGATACACTTGTCAATTTTTTTAATATTAAGCAAATGTTCAATAACGAATTTTTTTAATATATTGTCTTGAAGAATTTCTTTGATCTTATGAGAAAATAAAACAAAACACTTACAGTTAAATACATCTAAAGTGTTGAAAATAGTGTATCACACTCTATGAAAGGAAGGAAGATTTTTTCAATGGGGACCCAATGTTGTATGTTGATCATTAGTTCCTACACAGATTCCAATGTAAAAAATTATTGATTTTCAATAAAGAAATTCAGGTTTAATGCAATGTCAAGATCTAACATGTTTATCTTAAACGTCGGAGTCTACTTGCAAAACATGTGACATTCATTGTGGATGTTACATCCAAGCTGTTAGTCATGTGAGTAAAATGTTAACAAAGTTGGAATGAGGGACTAATTTTAATTATTTCAAAAAATTCGAGAATCAAAACCAATGGAAAAAACTTAAGGACTCAAAATGATGAGTTTTTTTTAGGATTAAAATCATATTTAATTCATTAATTTATTTAATAAAACACGGAGTTGGCTCAGGCTCATGCGCTTAAAATTTTCATTTTTTAATTAGTTAACGGGTGATAATAGTTATATTCTATGATATTTAAAAGTATAAAGTATAAATTTAAAATGGTTTTAAAATATATTTAAAATTAAATCCTAAATTCTATACACAATATAAGATTATTGTTAATTGTTGTGTATCACTGCTACTAAGGAATTCGGGTTCGAGGGATGTTTTTAGGAGCTTTGTGTTAGGGGCTGAATGGTTCTATGTTTGTTTTTATTGGTTTTTCTTTCCTACATCCCTCTTTCATTTTTATGAAGGATGTGTATGTACTCTATGTACCTCCCTACCCGTTCATTTAAAATACTTTGTTTATTTCGATTCTTAGGTGTGGATTTTTTTATTTTTTATTTTTATAAACTAAGAATGTGGAGACAAAAATATATATATTCGGATGTTTGTTTGAATATGATATAAAAATATTTACAGACATAATTCATTTTGTACATATTTCTTTATTTTCTTATTCCCTTATAAACGAATGAAAATCTTATATTCTCATCAGATGTTTAAAATAATTTATTATTTAATCTTATTTATTTATTTAATATTTTTTATTTTTAAATTAAAATAAATTTAAAAATATTTTCAGGAATTAAAAATATGTATCAAACATCTTTGATGAAAAACCAGGAATATTATTCCCAAAAATATAATCAAATTCATAAAACATACACCCCTAAAAATATAACGTAACTAATATTTACTTGTTTGGAAAACTAATTGAATGACATATTAATTGTTATATACACTACTGTAAAAAAAATCATTACATACCTTAATTTGTATGCTTTATCCAAAAAAATCTTAATTTTTATGCTTTTAATTTTTAGAAGATATAAGTTAGATTGAAGTATCTTCTTCTACAAAAGATTATCTATGCTTACGTTACCCGTCACATTTCTTTTATAATATAAAAGATGCATGAATTATGTAGGAAAAAATGTGTTCCTTACCTTTTAAAAAATGTCAATATTTTTTTTATAAGTAGAAATTGAACACGGTATCAAATAATTTACAATATTCACATATTTTGTTCAACTAATGGAGCTAAAATCCTTAAAAAATGACAATATGAAATTATTGAAATTTTTCCTTAAAAAATTATCTGCATACACTTCTTTTTGGAAATCTTAACCCACAAACACTACCTCAATTGTTTAAGTAAAATTATTTATTTATTTAATCAATTTTGAAGTAGAAGCAAATTTATTTCACTAATAACTGAAACCCAAAAGGCTTACAGGCCCATACCTAGTGAATACAATTGGTGGGGAGTTTTGGGACAATTACTTAAGTCATTCTATTTTTTGTTTGTTGCACCTATAAATTTTCTAATATCCTTTTTTATCCTTCTTCTTGCAAACAAAATCCTAGTCACATCTCTCTCAAACCTCCATGACCATCACACTCCACCTCCACCCAAACACCACCTTTGTAGCATCCAATGCCTCCACACTACACCATACCCACCACCACCACACGAATCGTTGTAAGCCACGAACCTTCCACTATTAAAAAATGATTTTTTACGACACACCTTTTAAGACGGTTCTCATAAAATCGTCTTAGAATGTTAAGTGGTGATAATTTTGTAAATAAAAAAAGATGTACGACGAAAATTGTATAAAAATCATCTTAAAAATTGAGTGTTCAAAGACGATTTTAATAAAACTGTATTAAGAATCAAGTATCCGTATTTGAAATCACTCTCACTCAGTTCTCTTCACACACACCCTTTAATTTATTTGTGCCCTAACCTCACTCAAAATATCTCCTTCCACTATTTCTGTTTCTGTCTTCTCCTTCCACGAGCGACAGCGATGAAGATGAGCAACAGCGACGAAGACGAGCTCCTCCAGAGCGGCAACGAGATGTTAATGCTCCTATTTCCTAAACCTTAGGTTGGATCTACTTCTTCGTGTTCCCATTTTTCTCTATTTCCCTCTCTTTCTTTCAATCTCAAACCATAACTATGATCCTTTTTCACGGAATACAGAGCCATTGACTCTTGAGAAGAAAACACGTGTTTCCTTGAGTAGTCGAAAGGAAGCAAGATGGGATCCAAAATTCTTACAAAATGGGGAAGCTTGCATAATGGGAATCGATGAAGCTGGAAAAGGCCCCGTTTTAGGTTCATTCCCTTTTTCATTCTCCACTTTCCCCCTTTTTTCTTCCTTTAAACATATTTTCGTCATTATTTCAGGGCCTATGATCTACGGTTGCTTATAGTGCGCTCAATCTTATCTGAAGACCCTATCCACGTTGAGTTTTGCAGGTACCATACAACCTCATTTTCTTTTTATTATTTTTTTGTTCTAAACTTTTTTTGGTTCTTTGATTAGGGTTAATGAGGCTTTTGACACAAAGGAAATGGAGGCAATGATGTAAGTTCTTAATTATGGAAGCTTATATACGAGTTCTTAATTATGGTACCATACCAACCTTTCTTTGCTTTTGGTTTTAACTTTTCAGGCAAGGAATCTTGATACATTAAAACATGGTAGAAGCATGGAAGGAGTATGTGCGGTTAGAGTTTTGAGTAAGCATAGATAGTGCCTAAATGTGTTTTTTATTCTCATAGGCATAATGCATCCTTAGTACTATTTTATGTTGATTGTATATATGAAACATTATTCTGTTAGAGATATGTTTTTAGGACATTTCATTTTTTTGTTAAATTTTTTTTAACAAATAATCTTTTTCACTAATAGTTCTGAAAATCCTTTTATAATTAAGTTTTGAGTAAGCATAGATAGTACTCAGTGTCTTTTATTCGGGATAACTTACTTACTATACTTTTAGGTAGAACAAAGCATGCAAGAACTGATTAAAACAAATCTGAAATTCATTATTGTCAATAATAATCAAGCAAAAAGTTTTCAAGTTCTGAAAAGAGACGTTTTATCCCTCCACACCAATTTATGTACCCCTCTTATCCTTATAAAAAATGTAATACCAAGAATCAAACTGAAAATAAAATGGGACAGTAGTATCCTTAACTGAGAAAACTAAAAATCCCCCATTCATAAACCACAATTAATGAATATAAAATAAAAACCTTGTTCAAAATCATCTTTATTTTGTATCTTACTTGTATCTAGTTCACAAATAATGCAATATTTCAAACTAAACTAAGGCAATCTTATGCGTTGCTCATACATTTTTATCCTAGTTCTCAGTTTACTCGTTCTGTGAGCCAATTTTCCAGGCTCATGCTTGGCTCAAGTTAGAGTCATGAGCTACTTGAGTCGTCACAATAAGCTCAATTGGGTTAAGCCAAGTGTACTCTCAACATTTAATGACCCAAATAAGGAGTTCCGGAT
The DNA here is from genome assembly GCF_000004515.6 of Glycine max. Lineage (NCBI taxonomy): Eukaryota > Viridiplantae > Streptophyta > Magnoliopsida > Fabales > Fabaceae > Glycine > Glycine max. The sequence continues at coordinate 37,738,169 of NC_038245.2, forward strand.
TGCATAAAACTCACTCAATGGATAAAAAACTATTATATACTTAGAAAACCATTTATGTAGTTTCTCCCAATGATTTATTTTGGAATAGATGATTCATGACATGTTATCAAATCCTGCATGATCAAGTGGTCATTAGTTTGATCCCTATGTCCATAATCTTTTAAATAAAAAGTTAAATTTTAGCACAATTTATGGTGTGTTTGAGCATTATTAACACTTCAAGCATGGAAGCCCTTACAAGAGGGGGCATGTTAGATATAAAACCATTCACATATTTTTACCTAACAACTTAAGCTTTTGGGATAATAGTGTTCATGACAAATAATTTATATGATAAATGTATATGTTTTGAAGATGTGTATGTTGTGTAGTTCATGAGCAAATGAGTTGAGCACTAAGTGGCTTATGCTTAGCTCATATTTTAAATAAGCCATATATTTTAGCCCATGCTAAATTCATTTGCTCGTGAGCTTAAACTATTGAACCAAAACTAAGTTGAATAACAAGTTGCATGCTAGTGGCTAGGTTTATTTTAACCATTGATTGCTTTAATTTGCACTATTAGGCCCATCATTAATCTTGATTTCCAATTTTACTAGCTAATAACGCGAAATTTGAGTTTAATTGATAGTCAATTTTGATTAAGAATGATTAGAATTCATCCACTTTACTGTTGTTTTTAATGAAATAATGAGGAATTTAATATCATTATAATTTTTTACCAACAGGATTCAAAGGAAGAAAATTTCAAGTGCTTTGGAGGAAAAATGATGTAAAAAATTGAAGAAAAAATTGAAGATTGGAACACTTCGCTTAGCGCACAAGACAGGCCCAGCGGCGTGCGTCTCCATGCTTAGCGGCCAGCTTACACTTAGCGTGAAGAAGGCCCACGAGAAAGTCCAAAGGCGCGCTTAACACGAATCTTGCGCTAAGCGCATGATCACCACCATACTCGCTAAGACCAGAGGTCCACTTAGCGCGAGGTCGTGTGAATTTTAAGCTACCTTAGGCCTATAAAAGGAGTAGGAAGCAAAGGAAAAAGATAGACTGAGACTCAGAGCTCTCTAATGAATAAATCTTAAGCTTGAGTGTCTCAAATAGGGGAAACTTTCTTTCTATGTTCATTATCCCCTTCTCTTCCTTTATTCATCCCTTCTCTTCTTCTATTCACATCAGCCTCTCTAAAGTGTAAAGTCTCTCATGGCAATGAGAGGCTAAATCCCATTGTTGGAAATCTGGCAAGCCAACTCTTGTAATGTAATTCTTTCTTATTATCTATTTAATACAATCTAATTTTTATTGCTCTTTATGTGTTTTATTATTTACTGATTATGGTTTGATCACTCATGCTCATGTATTGTTTGGGAGGTAATGCATTGAAAAAATGGCTATTTTCTAAGAACTGGAAAAGGCATCTAAATGAAATCATTCCTAGAAGTAAAGTGAGATTTGTTTAGCCTATTTATTCATCTTTTGTCTTAATGCAATCTACTGTTTTTATCTTTGCAAAAATATTTGGAAGAGAAAAATAGATAAATTAGATTTTTCATGCGGGAAACCAAAGATAAAATATCATAGTAAACGTGGGTGGAAACTGGGATAACATTAAATAAAGAAAATTTATTACATCACAAGTAGTTTTGACATGTTAGGTCCAACATATTTGTATTCTGAATTCATATTTAAGCATTCAATTATCATCATCTTTATCTTCTACTTTTCTTATCTTTTACATTAAAATATCTTATCTATTTTATCTTCTACTTTTTTTATCTTTAAATCTCTTATCTCTTTAAATTTTTATCTTATCTCCTAATTTTTTATTTTAAATTTCTTGTCTTTCTTATTCTTGACTTTTTCTAAATTTTACATCTAAAAATTCCTTATCCCTTTTACTCTTTCTCTTGCTTAAAGATTGGGATATACACCAACTCAAAAGTATGAATAAAATCCTTATGGATTTGACATTCGAACTTTCGAGTAACTTTACTACTTGTGGCAATTGGGTGCACTTGCCAATGAAACATTGAGATTTGACTCTTTAACATATTGTTAGCAAAATTGCTCACCTCGACATATATGGTTATGCAAGAAACCTCTTATTCACCAGTTTTCTTATGCAAGTTTATGAGGTGCATCACAAATGTATTACAAAATGCAATGGAGAATGACAGAAGAAGCTTCTCGAAAGGTTGTGCAAGAAGAAGAGGAAAAGCTGATCTTGCAGAAAGCTCCATTGCAAAAAAAATTAATTGACATATGTCAGTGTCCTATTTGTGTCATACCTCTTTCCATCAATTTTAGTTCTTTCCTTTTGAGTTGATCTAGATATGTGCTAGGCATACAAAACCTTACTGGCAGTGGCCAAGTATGGCTTCAAGGGTATGAGCAATGATGTGGAGAAATGCTTGTCACTGGTAAGATTCAAGCAATTTTTCACTTTTCATTGCAATTGGTTTACATGTAATCTTATGACTGAGTAAATGTTCGGTGTGCGGAGGAAAGGATGCGTGGGCTGATAAATAACCTGATTAGAATATCAAAACAGGTCAGTTGATTTTCGTAGCTGCTCACACAAATAGTCTTTCATAATTGTATAAAATTTTCTACTTACAAGAACTTTTCTACTAGAGGGTTGATTTTGAGAAAACAAGACATCAAAATGTTGTCACTTCAGATGTTCGGCACCAAATCATGACAATAAATAGGAAAGTAAGGGAAGAGTGGGATAAAAAACAGGCAGAAGCAAAGAAGATTCGAAAACTAAATGATGTTAGTTCCAAATATTGGAATTATAATATTTATTTTTCCTTTTCCCTTTGATCTTAGAGTACTTCAACCAAATTAATATTAAGCAAAATGGATTCTTAAGATGATGATATGAGTTCTGATTATAGTCATTACACTGATTATGTAAAATTGTCAGGGAGCTAAAAAAATTGCAGTTTCTTTAAAGGAAAATTGGTCAATAACAACATTGAATTTGGTAAGAAGAGATCTTTTTTTGTTACCTTTTAGTTTTCACTTTGTACATGTTCTCTGCCATGTTACTATCCCTGCTCTGGCCATTAACAAAAGAGTAAACAAAAAACACCTAGGCAATAATTTAGTTTATCATATTTGTTCTGTTTGTCTTTTCTAAACACCGACAGATTTTATCTCATGGCTCATGCTTAGCTATGATCCCGTTGGACCAAATGGTGCCAAGGCCTTGGCTGAAGTTCTCAAGTTTCATGGGAAAAAGTTCTCCAGGTAAATGCAAATAGCAAGATCTCTGCTCAATTTTTTAGTAACTTATTTAATTATCTATTTACTATATAAAAACTGTCCATCAGTCGGCATGTGTTGGCTGGACAATGCTCCACTTATTTTTTTTAACATTTCACTTTCTTTTTTCTATCTCCCTCTTCTTATACTTTAAAAATTGTGCAATGCATGGCCCCACTCCTAGTTCCATTCTATTGTCATATAGAAGGTAAGCTTTCCCCAACTTCCAGGAGTCTTTTTTTCCTTCGATACTGGTCTTGTCTAGACTTATATTTCTTATCCATATAGAGAGGGGATCAGGAAAATCTTTTTAGTCCTTATTGCAATCCCAGCAACATCTCTCACTAACACTGTTTCAACAAATATATTAGTTATAAATAATGATAGCAAATGCCCTAATACGTATTTTCATTAATACCAACTTAAGAAAGAGGGGAGAAAAAACAAATATGAGATGCATAAGTTGATTAGCGCTGAATCAGAGACAAAAGATGGTGAATTGTTGTTCATATCACTAGTTGTTGTGGTCTCTTTCCAATGTTGTTTATCCCACTATTTATATGTTCATTGTAGCTATTGCAAAGGAAGACAAAAGAAGCTTCCTGGCCACAAAAAGGCTGAAAGAACTTTTGGAATTTAGAAAAGCTTCCTCTAGTGAAACTAAGGGTTAGGAGATTTATTGTATCATGTAGCTTTTTTCTTATTTTGTCAGCTTATTGATAACCAGCAGTGTATTGTTTTATACATAGGTGTTGGAGGTGGGAATGGCCCTGGAGTTCAGTTATTGGTAACTTTATGATGAGTTTGTAAATTGCATACAAGGATTAAATAATTAAATGGTCTTAGACATGCTGGACTTATTAAAAATTGTATAGCTTTTCTTGGAATACTGACTCAGACTTCGCATCAGATTCCATGTATGCTAATAAGTGGATGTTTTGGCATCTAGTACTTGTGTTTTCTCTTTAAATGGCTTTGATGAAGGCAATTGAGCATGAGATTGAAGTAAATGTCCGAGTGCACGAAGTTCGTTCAGAATGTGAACATCAAAAGTAAGTGTATGTTCCCTTCCCCACTTTATGAAAAATCGACATTCTGGGTCTAGTAATGATGTTGATTCATTGTTTGGCAAATTTAAATCAACAATTTCCTCTCCAAATGTTTCTACTGCCTTAACTGTGATTACTTAGCTACATCTAGTTAGATTTGAAATTAAACAAGACATTTGTAAAGCATAAAGGCTTTAATATTACCAACCTACCTAAGAACAATTTTTAAGCGCTTGCAAGAAAATACTCTCAACCTACATTGATTTTATAAAATACAAGATTACACAATAAAATATGTCAAATTGGGATCGATAGCTTGATATTCCTATTTTCAGCAAGTATCTTTGCTAATTATAAAAGGAATCAATGAATATTATTAGCTAATCAAGCTATATCAACACTATGTATAGTTTGTATATCATTCCTCTTATATCAGCTGAATGCAATGCATATAAATTCCTTTACTCTATTTTTTAAAGGCTAAGTGTCAATTTAATATAGATCAATGTCAATTTAATTATGTGTCATGTGGAGATTGTTTGAGACCATGGTAGTCCTAAATCATGTAATAATTTTTCCAATCTAGGAGGTTGTAGGAGTATTAGTATGTTTTCTTTGTCATTTCTTTAGCCATTCTCTCTGTCTTTCACAGGAATTTCCCATCGGCAGCAAGCTAGATCCTATTGTTTATGGCCCTCCTGAATCGACAATAACAAAGGAAATTCTAGAGCAAGAACTTAGTGGAATGAGCTTGGAACAGTTTAGCTCTATATTTTCATGCCATATATCATGTTATATTTTCTTTATTAACAAATTAATACATTGCTTCATAAATTACATATCAGTTTCTTCTCTTTATTGAGTCAAAAAGGATTTATAATGCATTCAGTAATGATTAAAAATTCTATTTTTGATGGCACTATTGTATAAGAAACTCAAGGATGAAGTTTTGGAAGGACTATATCTTTAAGAATTTAAGATATCACTTCTTTAAGTAGTATGGTCATAGATATGATACTCCTATTTAGTGTAAGCACAACTTGTTTTCATTTCATGATGATTTGCAGTCACAAACATTGGATGGTCTAGAAAGTGGAACATAAAGAACATTGACTATTTTTTGTGTTTTGTGCCTATCAAGGTTTTTGCAACACAAAACCCCTAGCTTAACAAACCTTGAAAGTTAAAATGTTTAATGTTAAACTTTCCTCTTTTCTGTTTCTAATTTCAGCATCAATATGCCAATTTCTCTAATCATGGTTACAAGAACACAGAAAAAGGTTCCCTGAATCTTCAGTTGATTAATTAGAGATCTGACTTTTCATTTGCGCTTTTCACGGGTGGCTTAACAATGTATGCTCATACACTCTACTCTTTAATTTTCCTGTTTATCAAATTAATGGATATATGATGATTGTAAAGATTTTCCAATTCATGGAAACTGTTAGTAGTTTGGTTTTTAGTTTTCGAAGCTTTTCTTTTCCCAATTGATTTTATGAGAATATATTATTGACCAATATAGCTTTGTGGTCATCATGAAAGCTTGCAATCATAAACAATATATTATTGACCAATATGACTTTTTAGTTTTTTGGAATTTTAATGTAGTTTTCTTGGCTCCTTTTGTAGGACCTGGTTGCTCCTCTATTGGAGTTAGAAGTTTCACTGATCATGATTCTTTGTCACTAATGATAACTTGTTTCCTGTATATGATTTAGAAGTTATGTTTTAATTATATTTAGTTAGCTGACAATTATGGCACAAATTTTTGTTGTTGGTTTAGATAACTTTTTAATTATATTTAAATAAAGATAAAATAATTTCAACTTTATATTTTATTTTCAATATATTAAAAATAATGGTTAAATTTTTTAATTAGAAATGTTTTATTTTTAAATAATCAATTTATATATAATAAACCTCACTTTCTAAGACAGTTTTTAAAAAAACGTATTAGAAAGTGAATTTTCTAAGATGGTTCCTCACAAGATCGTTTTAGAATCTTCTATTCTTTAATTTTTTTTAAGAAAAGATATTCTAAGACGGTTATACAAAGAATCGTCTTAGAGACTTTCTAAAGTGATTTTTGAAAAATCGTCCTAAAATCTTTGTCTTTATTTTTTTTTTAAAAAAGAAATTTTAAGACGATTTTTCAAAAAAACATCTTAAAAAATTGACTTTCTAAGACGGTTTGGGGATAGTTGTGGAAAGTCTTGACTTTCCACGAAGATAATTTTAAAGATGGTTAAAAACTATTGTAAAAAGCTCCTTAAAATCGTTGTGGAAAGCGTTGTTTTTAGTAGTGCTCATACTAGTCTAAAGTCATCGTTGCGCACACCGCCATAATATAGTTAAAATTGAGTAATTCGTAATACACTTGTATTGCAAGTTACTCAATCCATAATACATTTGTATTACACATTACTCAATTTGTAATGTATTTGTGTGTATTAGGAATTGTGTAATCCAAAATACACATAAAGAATTACAGATTGAGTAATTCATAATACATCTGTGTGTATTATGGATTATTCATTTTATAATGCATTTGTGTCTATTATGGATTACTCAATTTGTAATACACATCATTTCCTACTTTCACATTGTTCCTAACCCTGGCCACTATCTCTCCAAGCTCCTGAGACTCAAGTCGATAGTCAATTGCCTCATGCTCTTCAGCCACAGTTGTCACTATGGTGGAACCATTCTTTGCAAAGCCAAGAGACATTGTCGAGAACAACCTCGATGCATGTGTTCTCACCTTTGTGTGTTGAGACCATGTTTGCTTCCTTTTTGTGCTCCTAGTGTTTGGTGATGGTGCTGCCTACAGTGAGGAGGAAGATGACGAGAAGAAAAGACCGAATGAAGTGAGAAGGGTAAGATGGAGAATTTATAAATTTAGAGGGTGCACCAAGTAAAATTGGGTTGCATCAAGCAATTGTACTGTGACAACTAACAAGAAGATGCAAAGCTACAATGCGCACTTTGATATGGCAATAAAATATAATTAAAAAAAATAAACAGAAAAGAAAAGATGAAACGTACTGTGACAAGAGTTGTTAAGTGTCCTAAAAAATATTGATTAAAAATGTAGTATTAAAATTATAATAACTTTAAATTTTGAATCATTTTAGAGAAAAATAATTATGTATTGATAATTTAAATTTTTTTACAGAATCATCCACTAACAACTTATTATATGTGATAAGTTTGTTGATTTTTAAAATAATTATCTTAAAGTAATTCGGACACTATTAAACTCAATTTTAAATCTTTTTGCAACAATCTCTTATTAATACTTCCATTCTTTTTTTTATATAGGAAGTATTAAATAGTTCTATATTTTCAAAATATTATATTTAGAGGAATAGAAAGGTCAAGCACCCAAGCATAGACAGATAGGATTAGGGTTGTTTGCGGTACAGTTTGATGTAATTTTCTGACATAAAATTAGTCTGAATTAAATAAGAAAATTAAATGTGATACAATTTGGTTTGGTTTAAATTATTTATTAAATTCAATTTGTAGTTTGGTTTTTTGAAAATTTTGTTATTAATTGAATGACATTTTTACCAAGAGGGGACTTTTTTTTTTTGCATTTTTCCAATCGCTTTTAAATAATTTCCCAAAAGGGGTAAGTCGTAACAGGTGTTACAACTTTTGAGCCAGGAGTCGTAACATCTATTATGACTTTTTTTTTTTAATGAAGTCAGTCAATTTTATTTATGACTTTAAAGTTGTAACCTTTTTTTTCGCTTTTACGACTTCAAAGTTGTAAAACATTTTTTTTAAAAAAAATTAAAAATTGTTTTCATAAAAGTTTTGTTTTTTAATAAGTTTTTTTAATTTTTGTACGGTTATTTTATTTTGTTTTCAAATAAATAATTTTTATTTTACTTGTTAATAATTTTATTAAATAACATATAAAATGAAACCATAAAAAATATACATCATATTAAATAAAAGTATTAACAAGTAAAATTAAAATTATTTATTTGACAATTAAATAAATATATTTTTGTATAATTTTTAAAAATTAGAAAACAAAATAAAATGACTGTAAAAAATTTAACTCTTTTATAAAAAAACAAAACTTTTACGAAAATAATTTTAATTTTTTTTTAAAAAAAGAAGGTTTTATGACTTTGAAGTCGTAAAAGCAAAAATAAAAGTTACGACTTTAAAGTCGTACAAAAAAAACCAAATTTTTAAAATTATTTACGATTTTAGTTTAAAAAAAAGTCGTAACAGGTGTTAGGACTTATTCTCTTTTGAGAAATTATTTAAAAGGACCCCCAATTGAAAAAATGCGAAAAAATACCCTCTCTTTATAAAAAAAAGTCTAATTGAACAAAACTTGAATAATAATTAGGTAATCAATCAACATTATAAATGAACAACAAAAGTTTCAACAATTGAATTTTAAAATAAAACAATAATTATTTTTAAGTTGAATAATAACCATTCAATTTAAAAGTAACCATTCAACTTAAAAGTAAAAATAATACATAATACTTGCTTTCAAGTTTCAACCATTGAACTTAAAAAAAATAATAAAATAATATTCATAATACTTACTTTCCACCATGACAACTTAGAAAGTAAATATCTAACAGTAAAACATTGATTACAACAATAATTTTTAGGAGTGTTCGTGGTGCGATTTGGTTTGATTTGATTTTTGTGTGTCAAATTGTAAATTAAAATGAACCAGGTGATTTAGAAAAAGAAAAAAACAACCAATGATCATCATTTTTTATGTGATTTTGGTTTTTTTTTTGTTGATTTTTGATTTTACATATAATTTGGTTTGGTTTTGAACATCCCTAAATAAGATGGGTCTAGAGAGATCCAAATAGGTGATGGTTTAAGCTTTAAACTTTAAAGATTAAATGACCTAGATATCATTTTTTTTAATATTATTCAGTTTTATAATAAATTTTTTTATAATAGTAGATGAGTGATAACCATTAAGTTATATATATTATATTTCTCATTTGTCTACCATCATCATTGAAGAAATATGAAGTTTATTTTATTTTTCTTATAACTTTAATGGTAGAATTTAGAAGTAACGTGACAAAGCTCATTTACCATCCTAACATAGACCAAATGTTAATACCCGTTCATTGACCTCTTCCATCTGACTGCATACTTATCTCTACTGAAATGGTTATCGCCATTGAGCTATCACTCACTAATGGTTAGATTGCCTTCATAGACAAAACATATATTGTAGCTCGAAACTTACACCACTGACTGAGGAGATAAAACCATCATGACTAGAGGCTATGACCCTTTGCAATTTCAATTAGATACGCGTTTAATTAATATCACAGACACTATCTTGTTGGTTGTCCCCACTTCACCTCAGAACAAAATGCATTTACTTTTTATTTAATATAGTATTTTCTTTTAAGTAAGATGATTTGTAGGAAGATATATCAGTTGTCTATTCTGAAAATGTATTATTATACACCTGTTTTATTATAATTTCTACTGTTAATATTTGATTAATTGCTATAATTACGTTTTTAACCACTAAAATAAAATCTCTCTTAATCATAAAGACGTGGAGGAAAGTGTGCGTTAGGACTGTGATGAGGATACGCAAGGGAGAGTGTATGGATAAAAGCAGCATGCATGGAGTTGCACGTGTGAGGGTGTTAGGAACAAAAAAATTGTAGCTGAAATTATACGATTGCAAAATGTGAGGGGTTAGTTTTGTAGGCTCTCAAAGACTCAAACCTTCCAAAATATTGTCGTTTATCTTATAATAAAACTTAAATATGTTTTCATCTTTAATAAATAATTAATTTTTATGTTTGACTTTTAATAAATTTTTGTTTTTTTATTAAATATAAATCTCTAATAAAATAATAATTTTATTTTTGGTTAAAAAGGAACTCCAGATATTTGATATCTTTCTCTTTGAATGACATCTCAATTTCAACAATGGTTTCATTAGATATCTTACAACTGATGGAAATAAATTTATATGCTCACGATCCAAGTCATTATGTAATCAATTTTAATTTTAATAATAAAGTATTATTTTATTTTCATTGTCATATTTTATTATTTGATTAAATGGTTTATTTGATAATGTCATTGATTAAAATTAAAGACTTGTTATTATAATAGAGATTATGATAATGAGAAACAAGTTTGTTCTAATTTTAATCTAAACCGTTCTTGATCATAGGATTATTGTAAATAGGATATCAATAATCTGGATAGATTAATATATGTGATATTATTTATTGGATAAATATTAATAGATCTCATTTATTAATTTGCATATATAGATGAGTCACATGTTGATGTGATCATTGAACTGACTCAATTGAAATTTTTTAATGGTTAAAATTTACCATAAAGTGTCAATAGAAAATTCTCAATAAAAGGTATAATAATTTTCTTTGACCTGAGATTGTCATAATACTTAACATGTTATTTGTTGTATTTTGATTTCGGACACCTAATGCTTTAGAGCACTTGTTGAATGGATATTGTATATGATTAAATACCTGTAGAATTAATGATTAATCAAGATAGAATTCATCAACTCTTGGTAATGAATTTGAGCTCTATGAATAAAATTATATCTTGGACAGGAAAATTAAATGAAAGAAGAAATGAGTTTCTTAAGTCATTATGAGTTAACTCAAAATGGTTTGATAGTAATACCATACTCTAGAGTTAACCCAGAGCTGTAAAGATGGAAGAAATTATAACAGTACTCTTCTAATGATTCTTGAAAGTAAAATGCTACTTCATGCTATTCGGACGTTAAGGAGTGTTGTTAGACGTCTACCTTGATTAGTATATTAATTTGATTAATATATTACTGGCTTAGTATTGAACCTACGGGGTCACACACAAACGAGTGTTCTAATCTATGTTAAAGAAATTATTTTAATATTTGATGATTTATTAAATTAGAGAATTTAATATGATCAAATGATTAATTGATTTCAAAAAGGTGAAATATTATTATATTCTTGTTAAACATGTATGATTTTGTATTTGGAATTTGACTTGAAAAGACAACTAGATACAAGTTTGACTTGGTCAATTATTATTTCAATTTAATTGCTAAAAAGTTAGCAATAAAAGGTAACAAGAAATAATATAGTTTAAAAAAAGGATACTATCAATAGTGATTTTGATTTGATTAGAAATTTGGTATTCTTAGGGTGCTATAAATAGAGCCTTGGGCTACACATTGAAAGAATAATAATATCACTTCTCTACACTTATTTTTTCACTTATCTAAGTTGTTGACGAATATATGTTAGTCTCGGTGTGGATACACGTAGAGTCTTTACACTATTGAATAATTTTTTGCTTCAGGAGCTCATCAATAAGTACACTTTCTGATATATCATTTGTTTATAATATAATTTAAATACAAAATAAATCTTTTTATTCCGCAATGTGTGTTTTTTGAACACCCTTTTTCTTACAACAACTAGAATCACTCTTTTTTCCTTTCCAGTTCCTCCACCACCGTAAACCCCAATTAGATTCAGGCATGATATACTTTTTAGTTATTAGGAGAAACCGACGGATCCAGGAAATAGTTCTTAATGTTTTGTTTTAATTACTAATAAATTAACAAATTTTGTATTTATTTTTTAATATATTAGGTAATTTTGTTTTAGTCTTATGACTAATAACAAATGAAAAAAATTATCATAAAATTTATTAATTTATCTAGGACAAAAAAAAGTGTCGAAGAATTAAAAATAAAATTATTATTTTATTAGATATTAACACAAAACAAAAAATTATTTGACAACAAAGATAAAAATCAAATATTTACTTGAAATAAAAAAAACATATTTAAGTCTGACAATAATTGTTATGTAGTATTTATTTTTTTGCTTTGGCCCAAATTCCTTCAATTGTATCAGATTGGAATTGAATATTTAACAATTTCTTCCTGCACCTCATCTTTGCTTTCTGCACCTAATCTGTAAAATTACATTCACCTAAATTAGCCTTTTTAGAATGTAAAATTTTACATTCTGAAATAGCTAGCATTTCTGGAAGTTTAAGAAGGTGCAGAAAATAAATATGGAGGTGCAGGAAGCAATTGCTTGAATATTTTGATTTACATGGGTGCAAGTCCATTATTGTATTGCCTTAAGCCTTAACTGTATTTTAATGTTTGCTGTATAAAAAACTGTATTTTTATTTTATTTTATTTACTTTTGCATTTATTTACATTGTTATAGTTATTGAATTAGAATCAATTAGGGTTGGTCAAGTGGTAATTTTGAGGTAGTATGCGTAAAATTATAGGTTGAAATCTCAATGGTCGTTGCACTAAAAAAATTATCTATTGGTTTGTGCCACTTTTCAACTTTCTTTGTTCTTTGTTTAATTAAATAAAAATAAAATAAGTAGAAGATTTATACAAAATCAAATATTTATAAATTAAGTTAATTTATATTTGCAATTATGTATGTGAATATTATAAAGGAAATTACATAATATTAAATTATAAAAATAATTTTATCTATGAACATTCATTTTTCTTAGACAAAAATTAGATACAATTCCTTAAATTTTTTATGTTGTCATTCAATTAGAATTAGATTTTTTTATTATAGTAAGCTGCTGAATAAAATTTTATTTTAAAAATCAATATAGGTTATTGAAGTACAACTTCATTTATTAGTGGAAAACAACATTAAAAGCACTCAAAACTGTATTTAAATTGTCTATTTTTCTACGGTTTTCATGCAAAATTTACCCAAACTTCAACTAATTGCTCACAACAATTTCCAAAATACTCAAACAATTTGTGTCGAAAAAGGGACTCGGCTAATGGGTCCTAAGCTACTCCAAAGAATGCTTAATGTCCAAGCGTGAATGAGAGTTTGATCTTCCGTGCGAGTAAAAGATAAAAGCTATAAAGAAAGTGATAAAAATAACATAAAATGATAAAGATAAATGCAGGGTAAAAATAGATATGTTTGATTGATTGGATTGTAGTCCTTGTAAAATTCAATACAAGATCTATTTATACCGCAAGGAACTTAGATACCTAAATCGTGGTTTGGACCTTTGTTATTTGATTTTACAATGATTCAACTAATCCTAGAAATCTTATTCGACTAATTTATGCGAATTCAACTAATTTTTGCTTGTCTGATAATCTAATAACCCTCTTGAACCACATCTCTTGATTGGCATGGTCTCCACTTCCTCTACTAATGCTTATGTAGCTGAATACATTTCCCTCAAATGATACTCCAATTAGGATTTGTTTAAATAAACTTATCTAGAAGTATTTTTAAGAGAAGAAAAAAAATAAATTTCTTTATAAGTTAAAATTAACATACACATGAGTTAATTTGTAAAAATTCTTCTATATAATTTATCTAAAAGATGAAAGAACTTCTACTAAACTAATTGTCTTCCTTTCTTGACCAAGTTCACTCATCTTGCGGCTATTTTAGCTAAATGCCAACATCTTCTTTACAACAAAGCACATCAAATTATTGCTCTTGTTTTGTGGCTTCTTAACAAAATTATGATTTTGATCGATGCGAAAGCAATTACACTTTAAACTTATCAAATATGTTTGATACAAAAGTCCGAAGCACGTTTAAAGGCTCAAATTTGATCGTACATTTTAAAAAGGGCTATAATCATAATGATTTTAGTTAGGGTTTGCAAATGGCTCAAACAGGAATTGTAAAAGGAACATCAATGAAAGATGTCTAACAGCATTTAAAGGATTATTATTGTGTGAATAGGCTGTGTTCTGGGTCATTAATTATCAGGCACTACTATTATGGTCGTTCCTTTAGAAGCATGAACCGCATTGGAAAAGACGTGCGCTATATATGATACCACAAAATTAAATGTGAAGTGCGTCACAATATATATATGAATAGGGTTTCTTTTGTGGTAAAATTACATTTTTGGTCCTCCAGTTTATCTTCAGTTTTGGATTTGGTCCCCCAGTAATTTAATTCACTAATTTAGTCATTCTATTTTGTAAAATCGTGCAATGTTAGTCCCTCAGGCCACAATTGGACGTTGACCGTTAACAAGTGATGTTGACTGTCACGTGTCACGTTCTTATTGGATGATGACTGTCATGTGTCATGTTCTGATTGGTCAATGAAAACAACAATGCATTTCATCTTTCATGGAATTGACATTCAATCAGAACATGACACGTGACAATCATCATTCAATAAGAATGTGACACGTGACAGTCAACATCACTTGTTAATGGTCAACGTCTAATTATGGCCTGGGGACTAACATTGCACGATTTTACAAAATAGAAGAATCAAATTCGTGAATTAAATTACTAGGGACCAAATTCGAGACTAGAGATAAACTGAGGGACCAAATTTACAATTTTGTCTTGTTTTTTAAAGGGCGGTGACTCACTATCTCTCATTGAGTTTTAGTCTCAACTGACAACTTTTGTGAGGATGCCTTTAATGTAAGTTTTTTTATATGAGTTTTTTAATATTTTTTTGTCTCTTTAATAATTTTTGTGATTGCGATTCTCATAGTGTCTTATTATTTTTTAAAAATTTATACAAATTTTACTTCAATGTTAAAAAATCGCAAGAAACTTCAAAAAAATCCACACATTTATATTTTTTTATTATAACTTAACTATTGCTCAAATAAAATAATTAATTTATTTTTTCGGTTTTTATGTATACAAATAGTAAATATTAATAAGTGAAGAAAATTTTAAATATCAATTAAAAAATAAAAATTATATAACATTGAAAGGAAATGCATAATAATAAAAAATACATTTTTACATAATAATAGAGAATTAAACACAATAACATTGAAATAAAAAAAACATAACGATGAAAAATATAAAATATTACATAAAATTAATTATTTTTATTTTCATTTCCGAAATATTCTCAAATATGCTTAATTAAATCTACTTGAAATTGGTGGTTTTTTATTTGTCATGAACCTCTGCTCTTCTTTGGAGGTATTTTGATCTGATATTAGGGTAAACACCTAAAGATACTTTGAATGTTGACGTACTATTACCTACATTATCCTAATCAATATTATTTTGATATGTGTCACGTTCATCCTCAACAATCATGTTATGCAATATGATGCATGCATAGATGATATTCTCATTTTAGCAGCATCCCAAAAACGTGTTGAACCACATATAATTGTGAATCTAGATTAGAGCACTCCAAACGCTGTTCTACATTCTTTCTTGCCGATTATTGTTGTTGTGTAAATAATTTTCGTTTTTCTCCTTGTGGCATTGAGATGGTCTTCACAAATGTAGTAAAGTCTAGATAAATGTCATCCGCTAAATAGTATCCTATATTATATTGAGTTCTATTCATTGTATATTGCACTGCGAGCGCACGTTCTGACAAAACTTCATCAAACACATTAGATCCATTTAACACAATAATGTCATTATTTGAATCCGCGGTGCCAAAATATGCATGTCAAATCCATAAGTCTTGTGATGTCACAGCTTCAAGAATGATTGTTGGGTTGCAATGATCACCTCGACAAAATTGACCTTTCCCAGTGCACCTAATCAATGGAACCTAACATACATGAAAATTTATGTGTCGCTCCATTTGTAGTAGTCGCTCGGTGTCTTCGTTATTTGGTCACCAATTAGAACATATTCATCCACACTGTCAGCAAGTGAGCCATAAGCCAATATACGAAGAGCAATTGTGCACTTCTGCAATGGAGATAAGCCTTTTCGACGTAGTGCATCGACCCTCATTTGAAAGTACTCATCATGATTGTTGAACCTATCTACAATTTAGAGAAACACATGTCTTCACATACAAAACCTTCTTCGAAACTAAATCTTTGTGTACACAAGATTTGCTGAGAAATAGTCATTGAACAATCGATCATGACCTTCCTCACAATTCCAATGTACCACTCTTCTTCTTTGCCTACGCCTAGTGGTGTTGCCATCTAGTTGTTGTTGGCTCTCAAGTATTAACCTAATGATTTCTTCATTGTTGTTGTCTTCCAATTCCTCATCTATCATTTTATCCAAAACTTCATCTAAATCGATGTTTGGATCCATTATATGGTAACTGAAGTGTTTGAAATCAGAGAAAAATATTATGTAATTTGTATGAGTACATGTGAGAATAATGAAACATTGGACATTTATCTAACTTCATTCATAACGGCTAGTTTTCCAACAAAGTTTTACAACATAAAATTTTGAATTTAAGATATAGCAACAACCTACACTGCTAAAATTAAAGATCAAACACAACATTAGCACAACATTTGTACATAAGAACTAAACATTTAATATCCTAGTTTTTTCTTAATGTGGTTACAATACTTTTCATGGTCTTGGCGTTGTTGTTTGGACATTTTGGATGTATACTTTATAAGGATTTCATACTTCGTATGCATTTCCTGTTCTTGCATACACCTTTCCTATGCCTCCTTTAACTGAATAAGTTTTGATGTGTTCACATTTTTGTCCTTCATTACACTTTCTATGCCAAATAAATCGAGAGTGTTAAAAGCTTCTTTTCCTTTGTTTTTCCTTTTTGCTGCTTTTTATCCAATTGAGTGAGACACTGGCGATGGCGTATCATATTCTTTGACTTCAATGGGTATCTCTGGGTTAGAAGACAACGAGTAATTTCCACTAGCAGAAACCTTTGTTCTTTTTTAACACTTCGACATAAATTCTGCATCGAATTTTAGTTGATCTTTCAACAATAATAAGGCATGCTCAACCTCAAATTTTTTACCAGTATCTTGTAAGTAAATCATATGAGCATCAACACTAACATCCTTCTCTGAACTTCCACTTCTCCTATGTTTAACTGCTTTTTTGTAGCTACCGTTAAACTTTTGAACTGGAGGGTGGATCCTGTTCCACTGAGATTTCAATTGAGTTTAGCTTCTTTCATAAAATTGTCCGCTTTAACGCACATCATCATTGTTGTACGCATTTTTCATCCTTACCTAATATTGTTTTGATGTTTGGTCGACTCCTATAATTGAATCCTTTGACACATTGAGCGATGATCAAACGAGAATCACATCTTCTGTCACTAAGAATGTTGTATGAGTTTTTTTTCCACTAGAATTTTGTTCTCACTCATCTAGTTGAATACTATCTAGACTGATTGGTGATTCAACTTCATTGCTAGAGGGCTCAATATTGGATAAAGAAGACCTATAACACGTGTTTGGGTTGGTAGAGGGTGATGGTTGACTACAAAATTATGGATTTTGATAACTATCATTGGTAGGTGGCTCTACATTGGATGAAGGATGCATATACCACATGTGTGGGGGTGGTGGATACATAACATACTGTGGTAGATTTTAAGAATTTTCACTGGTATGAGGTAGTGATGGATACATAACATATTGCGGTGAGTTTTGAGAATTTTCATTGGTATGGGGTGGCCAATACATAATACATTGCAGTGGATTTTGAGAATTTTCACTGGTAGGGAGTAATTGATTTTGTAAATAACCATAGTAACATTGATAAGTATACTGATTGGGATCCATTTTAGAGAGAATAAAAAAGATTGAGGCTTGATAAGAACAAGAAAAACAATAGGAGTAAAAATATCGTGTGCAAAACTTTATCAATAAGACCCAAATTTATAGTGAACATTATGTAACAGTAAAAAAAATTGTTTCTCACAACAGTAATATCTTGTTGATAAGCAATGGTAATATCTCTATCCATAATTTTTTTTAAAAATAAACATAAACATTTTGAGAACAAAAAACATTCCAAATCCTTCCCCACTAAAGTATCGTTCTCTTTTCTCTATTCACAAACCTTTTTCTCCAGAAACTTCCCCACCAACCCTGCATCGACCTTTCTCTATTTTCTGTCTTCACACGTCCAAACCTTTCTCTCCAAAACCTTTTCTCTCTTCACGCATCACCAGCGTCGCTCCTTGCAACTGCAGCCGCTGGTGCTGCTCCAAGTGACTACAACCATTCTCTCGACATCTCTGTCCCTTGCATCGATCCTCTCCACCATCCACCAGCAATGATCCTCTCCACCAGCCACCAGCATTGATTCTCTCCACTACAGCTCATAGAGTCACCAACGCTAGTCATTGTGCACCTTGCGTCGACACCTCCAACCATCATTGCGTCTCCATCGCGCTACCTTCACTAGGATTGGAAGTCGACAAGGTCATCAATGTTGTTGGAGATCTAGTTTTCCCCCTTCCTCCTTTCCTGAAGATCTCTTCAATTTGGTTCATGGAGACCCTTTTCCCCCTTTACTATATTGTTCTGAATTTGGATCTAAATGAGATTTTTTTTTGTTTAACTTTTATGAATTTTGAGATTCATTGTGGTTGTTCTTTGTTCATTTGAGTTCCTATTCTTTTTCTTCTCTTGGGGCGGTTATTTTCCCTCTAATATGTGCATGTGTTGAACCTGCTAGCTTGAAAGAGATCATTTTCTTAATGCTGCAATATCATTTCTTATATAAGAAACGAATATGAAGAGTGAAGGAATGCACCCTGCCACGTGGGTTTTCTCCAGTGACAAAAAAAAATTAGGAATGATTTCTTCACACTAAGCACCCCAAAAGAAACCATGGTTGGAGATGCTTTAATTAGTTTTTTTGACATCCATAATATCTTTTTATTGCTTTTTAGCATCATGCATGATATATCCGATCGAAATTGTTTTTTCAGCGTAGAAAGAATGTCGCAAAATATTGAATTTGGGGCACTTGTCCCATCAACAAAACTACAAAACATAGAAGAATTGTGCAATGTTGACCAAAGATTAATGATCAGATTGGCAATGAAGTGTTTGCATTACCTGACGTGTTTCTAGTGAGTCTAATCCAAATTTGATTTTGCAAGATCACATGTTCACTACAAAAAAGGGTATTTCCAATGGTACAAATCCGTTGGTAATTTAGTATTGCCGACGGACCAAAATTCATCGGTAAAATACTCGTGGGAAATTTTAACCAATGGAAATATCCGTCGAAAAGAGACCGCTGGTATTTTCCGGCAAATATATCCGTTGGTAATTTTCAACGGATAGATCCATTGGTAATTTCCCAAGAATATATCCATCAGAATATGTTAGTGGATGTTGTCTGATTTTGGCTATGTGCTTAGCGCGCATATGTTGTTTTGATAGTTGTGCTAAGCCTGCACGTTGTGTTAAGCCCAAAGAATCCTCTATTGGTGCAATCTCGTTTTTGGGCTAAGTGCACAAGTCCAGGCTAAGCGTGCATGGCCAACTCGCTAAGCCTACATGTTGCGTTAAGCTAAAAAATATCTCTGTTTGGGCTAAGCGCACGGGTGTAGGCTAAGCGAGCCACACATTCTCGCTAAGCGTGCACTAGTCGCTAAGCGAAGTTTGCAGGAAAATTTTTACCTGTAATTCTCACTAAGTCGGGCAGGCGCACTAAGTCCAATGATATCTTTGGAATTCTAATTACGTTAATTGGGCTTAGTGTGCAAGTCCGAGCTTAGCGCGTTCTTCGTATTGTTAAAAAAAAAGACACAAAACAAACATCTTTCCTAGCATAACTCAATTTCCTATGTTTATGTGTGAATTTACACAAATTTTCTACTTAGCATATGAAGCTAAAATAGCTTAAGCCCAACAAAACTATACAATAAAATCCCACTACATCCACTGGTGAACAAATGAACTTAACTGAAGGACAAACTCACATTATTCCTTAAAAACTAGTAATGTGTAAAAATAACCCTTTTTTATTATTCCTACTTTTGATACACTACCATTGTAAGTTGTATAATTATTATTCTTCTCTTATTTATTTATGCATGATATTATTAAATTTTTGTTATGGAGCATAACTTGAAAAGATTCTTGAAGACCAACAAAATCATAAAAGCTTACACTCTCATTCATCTTATCTTGTCTTAGAGTTTTCTTTCCTTAATATGAATGAAACATGCATTAACTTCTAAGGGTCACATACTAATTTTCTCACACTTTCATTCTTTTATTAACTTAATCATCTGACTATCTTTTGTAAGCACATTCCAACTTAGGAAACCAATCAGCCATGTTACTAATCTTCTAGTTTGCATTAGACCATACTTCTAACATTTCAAAATCTTGTTTTGGGACCCATGTAAGTATTAGTGCAAATTACATGTGAAGGACTTCATTTACATATTAGACACCTAAAACTAGCTTAATCCTTAAAAAAATCAAATTTGAACCTTTTGTGTTTAAGCTCATATTTTATTTACTTTTAGTATCCCTTTGAGTTCATAACCATATACTTCATATACTTCATATACATTAATTAAAATCAAAATCAGTATTAAAGTCATTGAAACCTTGTGGCTTACCAATTATTCCTTTTTAATTTTCTAAACCTCTATGCCTAACATATCCTAAGAAACATTTGAGTAATAATTTCTCTCTACATTATGTGTTTCTATGTGTAAACATTTTGAATTTCTAAAGCTTAATACATGAACATTACAGTCATATGTGATTAACAGGAAATTAAAAGGTTAGGGAGTCATGTATTTTAGCTTTTTGGTTGGACATATCAGGCAGTTTAAGTCTGTCAGTGATTTCTAATAGAAAATTCATCAAAATTATCCTATAGAGTACTTATATATCCCAAAACCATCAAAGATACCAAAGAATAGTATGGTTGGTAACTAGAAGTTCTAGCATTTGACAAATTAGACCAGAAAAGACATCAAAAACTCCAATCAAGTTAAAATTAAACTTGGCTAACCAAACTAGGCAATGAGCATGCTTTTCTCTTTTGAAATCGATTTCATTTAAGCCCACGTCAACCATTATTGAACTAACCCCACAATGTCTTCACCAATAAAAATTATTTAAATAAACTAAAAACTATCAAAAACTACAAAATGATGTATAATTATTGAAAATTATTGAAAAAAGAATGTTGATAACTATGGTGGAAAATGATGTATAATATAAAAGCTACCAACAACTGCAAAATGCGGGACAGGGAGGAGATTCTGGAAAGCAAACATTACACGGACAAAGGGTGTATATGGGTAAACAATTTAGTTAAGTAGTCATTCAATAAGCTTTTATTACATGATAACTTATAAATTTGGCCATGAAAATTATTGAAATAAACTAAAAAGAGCTTATTTTGACAAACTATACCAAGAAGTCCATTA
This sequence comes from Glycine max, assembly GCF_000004515.6. Lineage (NCBI taxonomy): Eukaryota > Viridiplantae > Streptophyta > Magnoliopsida > Fabales > Fabaceae > Glycine > Glycine max. The sequence continues at coordinate 37,759,674 of NC_038245.2, forward strand.
ACAAGTCAGAAGCCCTTCTAGACTGGAGAAAGAGCGCTTGCATTAATAACGTAAGTGAACAATTGCTATGGCTTACCACTCACAATGATCATTTAAACAAGTAGTAATATTATATTTACACACGGTTACATACATGTAAATTATTAGTTCGCCTCATTTATCGTTTGCTTAATGTTTTATGTTCATTAACATCTCAATTACCAAGAGAAATCCTGGTGTAGATATAACATTACTGTTCAACAAATAGACAGTGGGGAATATGAGCCAGCTTCAAAACCACAAAACGCATAGAACATTCTATCATCAACCCAAACTCAAAATATCATTTCCCCCAAAAGGATGAAGCCTCAAAAGCCCCTTAATAGCCATGCCAATAACACAAGTAACAACATACATGACTGGGTTAAGAAACCACTAAAAATAGAATAGAAAAAAAGAAGTTTTCAATCATAATTCATAAAGCTACTGATTTCATTGAAGAAGGACAAAAATTTATATCACTGGAAATAGGTATTGAAAAACCCTTACAATCATCATTAATCTTAAACAAAAATTAATCTTGACATATTCAGGAGAACGAGCAAAAGGATTTGCATAAAAAAACAAATACGAGATTAAAAATAATGACAAAAACAAAACCCCCCAATAGAACCTACTCCTAAAATCACAGACTCGTTGTTCCACATGCATCTTCAGACAAGGAAGGAGACTCAGACATTGAATCCATTTCAGTTTTTTGAATTCTATGAAAAATATTTTCATGAATAAGTAAATGTAAAAATCGAACAAAAAGAGCATAGACCAACAACTCCGCGAGCACAACAATAACTGCATGACGACGTGTGCGATGGTCGTTTGGGCTCAATGGTGGCGGCACAACCATGTGGATGAGAAGACGCATGCTAACATCAATGATTGAGAAAGGCAGCGATGATGCGACGATGTGGCCATGACAAAGGAGGCGTGGGCCTGATGGCGACGCGGGCGCAAGGGTGAAGTGGGTGTGACAGGTGACTCATGCGACAGCGGTGTTCAGTGGTGGACTGACTGAGACGATGAAAAGCACCATGATGAGTGAAACGTGAGTGACTAAGATGACTAGGGTTGGTTTTTTTTGTTTTGGGTGATTTTTAATTTCTGTCAGAAAATTTCGTCGAAAATAAATCCATGGGTAAAATCCGTAAGTAATTAATACTTTCCGATAGAAAATTTGTCTGTCGGTAATGTTAATATTTTCGACGGATTAGATTCCATCAATAAATTCAGTCAATAATTCATACATTTCTGACGAAATATATTTTGTGGGAAATATTCCATAGGAAATAATGATTTTTAGTGGTTGAAATATTTTGAATTTTGTTGTTTCATCCAAATACATTCACTAAAGAGAAAACATTTACCAACAAATCATAAAATATTAAGCACTAAGACTAAGTTTAATGGCATAATTTTTATGAAGCAGAAATCAAATTGCCAATATAAATATTTTTAGTTAATAGAATAATGATTGTATTGATATTTGAGATGTATATAGAGAAAGAGAGAGCATTTTCTCTATATCACGAATATAATCAAGATTAAGACATATAAATTATGAGAGTTTTTCTTTAAGTGATCTTGTATATAAAACTTGTAAGTTTAATCATATATGTATGATTGTGCAGTTTATATTTGATTTTCCCAACTCTCACAATGCCCCCTGCCAATGGAGGGTTGGATCTACCAAAAGGATTAATCTTCACAATGTAAAAGGATACAATTCGAAGAAATACTCATATATATATATATATATATATATATATATATATATATATATATATATATATAGTAATTAGAGTGTGAGAGGAATTAATTTTTATATTTAGAAATTTATCTATTAATATGACATTAGGGGTGGCAAAATGGGTTGGTCTGCCCTACCCCGCTATCAACCTATCCCCCTACATTTTATATATAGGTTTCAAGTATTAGTCCATCCCATTTTTGTTGGGTCGGTGAGTTGGCCCGTTGATCCGTCAAAATTAAAATATTAAGAAAAAAATAATTTATAAATATATTTAATTAATTTTATCTTTTATAAATATTAAATAATAAATACTTATTAAAAATTGAATATATTATCTTAAATTTTGAATAATAATTTATTTAGACAAAAATAAAGTAATTAAAAATTAAAAAATATATGTATAAAATACCAAAATAAATACTGAAATTATGTTTTTAATAAAAAACGAATTATGAGTTGATCCTCCTTATTTTCCTCTCAATTCGTCTTTTAGCAAGTTAAAATAAGATGGTTAAAGAGTTGAAAACTTCAACTTGGCCCGCCAAAAAAATAGACCATTATGGGTTGGCCCGACGGTTCAACCTATTTTTCACCCTTATATGACATTATATTATTAAGATAAATCTATTATATTTATACTAACAATATAATTTTTTATTTAAAAATAACATATCTTGATAGATTAATTAAATTTTCTTCAAATACTATATGACAAATTGTTTAAGACAAGACTTACAATTATTTTTTCAGTTTCAGCTAAATTTTCTACTACTCTCTTATCAAAACTAAAATTTTATTTTAGTAATTTACATAAATTTTTATTACATAAATTACCAAAACAATAACCAATTATTTTTATAAGTAAATGTTTTTATTATAGAAATTGAGCACAAGTAGTGCAAAAGTGTGTGATACATATGACCCAAACGTAATACAGGCAGCACTAATTAAGAACACCTTCTAAGGTATACAAAATTATAAGTAAACCTCCCCCACCTAATATAATTGCCACTGGTGTGAAGATAAAAGAAAATCAGAGGAGATACAATTCATGGCTAAGCTCCATAGCCGAAATAATATCGAATTATGTTAACATTACATCACCAAACGACTTGCAATGTTGCACAAATTAAGTTTTGTCCTTTTCTTTTAATAGTCACGGATGACACAAAAGTATGACAATATCGTCATTATTGTTGAGTGACTTGTCTGTGGTCTAGGCCTTAAGTATATCACATTCATGACCACATACAATTTGGTGGTTTTGTCTTTTGAAGACACGAAACTCTGCAAGATCAAGGGGAAAAGGAAGCCCTACTAAGATATTCGATCTAGCTAGCTTCTTTCCCCTTAGGTAACACTATTTTAACTAGTTGGAGAGCATTTTATTCGACAGAGGTTTTAGCAATAAACATTTGCACTGCAGTCTGCAGTCTATTAAATATAAGCAATAAACAATGTTTTTTTTTAAAAAAAAAAAGATTTGAGTCCTGAAATACTTTCTATTGGCAAGAGGCTTTGCCGTTTCAAAATACAAAAAGCATACTTACTCAATATGAAATTGAATTAAAACATTTCCTAAATTTAGTTTAGGTTAAATCATTGTGCATGCAGGTCCTTTGAACTTTTATCAATTTTTTTATTAGATATTTAAGTTTTTAAATTGAGTCTCTGAACTTTATTTTTTTTAATTAGATCCCTGTCCGACCTAATAAAAAACAAATAAAAATTTAGAAACTTAATTAAAAAAACAATAATTCGAAGACCTGTTTAAAAATGAAAAATAGTTTAAAGACCTAATTAAAAAACTGAGTCTATGTGGCTTGTAGGTCAGTTTTTTTTACCCTAAGTGGAAGTTCTAAACTGGTTGAAGAACCTGAAATACCAAGTTTAGAACCCGCGGAAGTAAAAATATTGGCTTCGAGATGAGAGAATATTATTAGCCTGTAGATGTTGGTAATTTTTAATTAGATCCTTAAATTATTTGCCATTTTTAACTAGGTCTTTGAATTATTTTATTTCAACTGAGTTCTTAAACTTGAACTTTTTTTTAATTAGGTCCTTGTTGGCCATTGAGTTCCTATAAGACATAATTAAAAAATAAATACAGTTAAGAGACTCAATTAAAAAATTAATAACCTAATTAAAATTTTGGTAAAAATTCAGGGACGCGGAGTAATTAAACTTTTACTTTACTTTCATTTAAGATGAGTTTTTATGCCTATTTGTTTTACATACTTTTCATTTAAAAAATAAGTATTGCAATTAAGAAAAATTGAGACTAATTGCAAATTAAATATTAGTTTCATATTAATTACAGAATAAAATATATTTTAAATCCCAATGAATATAAAACTAATTTAATTTTAATTTTTAAAAGGTAGTCTTTATTGTTGTCAATGATGTGGCATATATAAAAGTATCATACCCAAGTTAATCTATGATAATTACTAATGTACATCCTTGTAAATGATAATAGAAATTTATTTAAAATGTATGATCATTGAAAGTAACAAATTGCTTTTAAAGAACTAAATTTAAATCAAATAAGTAATTATAAAAGTTAAAAGCGTATCAAATTTATAAATATATCTTAAAAAAATGTTGCAAAAGAAATTAAAAAGTAATAAATTCTGTCGTTGAACTTGATCCATGATCTGATAGTCACACAGCTTTCCATATCTAAACACTAGCCAATTAAAGCTTTCCGACCGGCTTATGTGGGAACTGCGTGTACGACTATGATTATGTCAGCTTATGCTTCACAAAACAAACCCCAATAGGACAAAACTACCCCCTTTACACTATTTTATTCAAAATTAATAAAGTGCATAAATTATCTATAAAAAAAATTAAAATCAAGTCATGCATATATTAAATTATAGAATTTATATATCTCATTTAATTTATCTAAAATATGATTTTAACTTATCTATAAACTAATTTTAATTAACTTATAAAAAAACTTAGTTCGTTTTATCATTTTGTTTTCTTTTTTTTATAAGTCCTTATTTATATTTTCCAAATAGAATTATAATAGCATATGTTTTAAAGACTAATTTAACAACAAAATTAAAAAAATGTAATGACGTGGACCAAACAAAAACCTTTACTCAATTTTTTTTTATGTGAAATTAAATCAAAGTGAGAAGAAATGTTTTTTCATCTCTAGTTCCAATTGTTATTATGACCTCGTAGTCGTTGATAATGACAGTGCATAGTGTACAGTAAACTTGGAAACCACTTTTATTTTGAGAAATATATATATATATATATATATATATATATATATATATATATATATAAGTGTGTGATATATACTTGTAGAATATACAAAGCATTTCATTATACTAATTCTTCAGTATCTTAAATATTTTCACACTCTTTGGTTAAAAGAATAAAAAAAAATAAAAATTAGGTATTAAGATTGTCTGCATAATATGGAAGAATATAAATTTATACTAACAATATAATATATTATATTGATAATATAATTAATGATAATATATATTAATATTTTACGTCAACCTACTTAATTACATGCTAATCTGATATATCTTATTATTATTACTTTGTAATGCTTACACTAATACTATATATAATATCGGTTACATAAAAAAAAAATAAAGCAACAGAAAGCTTAATGCCAAAAATCATTAATATATATGATATATATTTTATAGAATCGTGAGATTATCAATTTTTCAATACAAAGTAATGTAATATACATTTTACATAAATGACATCTTTAGCTCTCCACTTAATGTTTTTCCAAAAGCGTAGTTCATTTATTATTATAGGTAATTCTTTATAAACACTGTCTACACTAGTTAAATATAAATATCTATTTGTAGAAGAAAAAAAATATAAATCTCAAAGAGAGAGACAAGAAGATAAGAAAGAATATAAAATAAGATGATTGATGTGTGATGGAAAAAAATAATGAATTTTTTTATGAATAATATAATTCAATAACATATACATGTGTTTCCCCTGTGAAAATAGATATATTCCCGTAAATCCTTAGGTGTTAGCATGATGTATTTTTATGAACACTTAATTGTTTTTTGGGATGATATACAGATATGATCAAACTGATCTGGAATTTTAAGCTTTAACATGAATGAGTGTATGGATTGTCCATCTTGATAAGGTATGTGGCATGGGGACTATTGTCTGCAATAAGGATAAAAACAAACAGTTTAATTTCTCTCCTTTTTTAAATATTGGACAGGATAGGATCATGCAATTCATGCTCTTAATTGCTCTCTCCCCTCAGGGTCCAATCATGCATGCCTTTCTTTTCGTGATTTAAACATTAAAGAAATTAAAATATACATTGATACGTAAAAAAGTTTATGTTTTTAGATTCATCCAAACGCTTTGACACACGAGCACGGTGAGAATCAGGGGCGGAGCTAGAATTTTGAATTAAGGGGCCAAGAAAAAATAACTCAATAACGAAAATTATATATATATATATATATAGCTTTTTTTATTAAAATAAATATATCATTAAATTTGTTTTTGATTTTGATATATAATTAGATTGTGTATAAGAGATATCGATTAATAAATGCAACTGATGACATACAAACATGTATTGACTAGTAGCAAAAACTTAGAAGTTGAAAAAAAAAACTAGTAATACATTTTGATCAAGAGCCTCACATTAACGGTGTGATTTAAATATATATCCCTCGGAGATATGAATGTAGTCCTTTGAACTATTTTTTATGACATTATATATATTTTAGTCGAATAAAGTTAACCAATACTTATGACACATTCACGGGCTTCAACATGTTTGGATATAATGGATAACAAAATTGAATTCTCTTTAATATAACTCCTACATCATTTTGAACAAGATTTAATAATAACAAAAAAAAATTATCACAAAATATAATGACTCATTAGATAGAATTCTCAATACCAGTAAATAAACAACACATATATCAATATTTAACAATTAAACGTTTCTATTTTATTTTTAACTTAAATATGTTTTTATTTTTCATATATATGTTACTTTTTACGTTTGATTTCTGATAAATTTTTTCCTTCATATCTGCTTCCTGGTATTTGAATAGTTTTATTTTAGATCTCTGTTAAGAGTTAAGTGATGATGTATCTATTAAATATTTGATAACATGATTTATGGTGACTCAAAAATCACTAATATTGTTTCAAAATCAAATTAAAAATGAATTTTTCTCTCTCACCTTTTCAATCCTTCTTTTTTGCCTCTCTCTCTTTCACCCTCTTCTCTTTCTTCCTCCTGGATGGAAATTCCAAAAGCCACCTAAAAACTACAACGACCTGTGATTTGTGAGGTCGTTGATCTTGTTCTGTGAAACCTGCTTTAGCAACTGGTTGAATTTTGATCCTAGCAAGAACTTTGACATGGTGGATGGCAATAGGTGGATCCCCTCGCTGTCAAAATCTTCATAGTATAACTCAAAGTTGCTCTCCTTGTCTTCCTCCGGTCCCCGGAGCATAATCACCAGGTTGAATGTTGATGGTGACGGAGTCACGCGTTGTTATGGTTCGAAGGAAGCCGCGCCTAAGTGAAAGATGAAGAGAGCATTCCAACGGCTTCTTCCTTCACGCGCCTTCTCAACTTGCACCCCCCTCGCACTTAACTAAGTCCTAGCCTCCCTTAGAAGGTGAAGTGCTTCCCTGCCACAATTTTCCTCTGTGCCCAAACAGAATCTCACATCGCCCCCTGCCACATCACCCTCACCATCATCATCAATTGCTTCTACCACATGTGCAAGGTTGCTCTTGCCTTCTCAGTCTTCGGGGAAGCTTCTCAAGCGCGGCCTCCCCTATGACATCATCACGCTCAACACCCTCATCAATGACCTCTGCCTCAAAGGCGTCGTTTCCACCACACTCAAATTTCACGACAAAATGGTCATGGATGGCTTTGAATCCAATGAAATCACCTGGTGGAGGAGATGGTTTGGAAGGGTGTTTTTGTTGATGTTTATGTGTTTACTGTTTTGATTGATGCGTTTTGTAACAAGGGGATGGTGGGAGAGACACAGGAGGTGTTTGATGAAATGATTGAGGTTTTTTTTTTTTACTTTAATTGATTCTGACGGTTTTTATTCATAAGAAAATTTAAATTTGATTTTGATACAAATACTGACGATTTTTATGCCACCACAAATCACATTAACATTTAATGGACACAATCTCACTTAACTGAAGACAATAATCCAAAATAAAACTTTTCAAATACTAAGGAACAAATATGAAAAAAAAAAATTATCAGGGATCAAATACAAAAGTTTGGTATATATCAGTAATAAAAAAACATCTAAACCTTTATTTTTTATGAAGTAATGTGGGGACAAAAATAAAATATATTTAACAATATCACTACACTTAAAAAACTTGGGGGTGACCATGGTCTCATTGGGTCACCCCCTCCCTCTGCCAATGGTGACAATAGGCAAAAATACCAAAGTGGGTCACTTTTACAAATTTATTACCAGAGTGGGGCTGTTTTATAATTATTTACCAAGGGGATCACTTTTTTTTACTACAAAGCGTTACCCCTTAAGGCGCTTCCGCGGATTGGTGACACGTGGCAGGGTCGCGATTGGACGCGCCCACGGTTGGCGCCACGTGTCGCGCCCTGCAGGCTGGCGCTCTCGGTCGCGCCTAGCTGGCAAGCGCGAGTCAACGCGCTGTTGCTCGAGGCGCCTTGGGTCGCGCATAGGGCCCAGGCGCCTCGCCTCCCCCCCCTAGCCTCTTCCCACACCCCCCCCCCCCCACCCCAAAATTTCAATAACATTATTATTAATATTTGTTTATCATTTGTACTTTGTGTTCAATTTTTTATAGACTCTAAATTGTATATTTAATAAAAAAATTTAATTTTTTTCATTTTTATTATTAGTATTATTTTTTATTTTTTTATATTTTATTATTCTCTCTTTTTGAAGTATATATAAGTACATTTTCAATAAAATACATTTTCACTTAAAATACATTTTGAAATCCTAAAATGTTTTAAAATGCTTTTTGATTTGGCCATTAAATTACGTTAGAGATCACTTTTGTTTTATGTTTGCATTATATGCCACCAACTTTTTTGTAACTTAATAATTTAATATTTGGTTATAATTATGTGTCATTGACATTATCGTTATTTATTTTTATTTATTTTAAAAGCATTGCACAATAAGATTGAAACGTTAAAGTGGCAATAATATAAAATTAACATGGAAAAAAACCATACAAAGTACATGACAATATTAAAACATGAAAAAAAAAACAATACAAAGTACACGAAAATGTTAAAACATGCGAAAAAAATGTAAACCCATTATTAATCAATCATCACTATGTCTGTGATGTCACGACGAAGTCCCACATGGTCGGTCCCAATTTCTAGTTGTCCTATCAGGATTTCTTCTTCTACGATTCGCCCTTTCATCCACTTGGTCAGCCTCGGCAGAGAAATCATTACGTAAATCGACCCCTAATAAGTCGTCCATGTCGGGTATATCTCCAGGTACATTCCGGACCAGCAAGTGGGGCATTTGGGGTCGATAGTTCACCACTTTGGGTAAATGAAGGAGTTCCCGTTGAAGGAGGAGAGGACCCAAATATGTCTGCCAAACTATACACTGGTTGAAAATCATGTGGGTATGAATACATCAGCGGCATCTGCGACGGTTCTTGGGTGAATGTCGGCGGTGTGTAATACATTCCATGTTGTCATTCTGGCATCGGAGGCAAATTGTACGTTGCTGCATCAACAGTTTCCTGACGTCTTGCTAAGCCTCGAGTCTCCACACTTCGTTGTAGTATATTAAACTGTTAATGTTCAAATTGTGGCTGAGAAGGGGGAGCATCTTCATGTGCCTCAAGTATCCTATCCTCTTCGTCAGACAAAAGAGTGATCTTCTCGATACATGGTAGTAAATCGTCAAAAGTACAAACCCTTCTCCCAACAGGCGACACCATAAAATGTAGTGTTTCGGCGATTTCACCCTGCATAGAAAATAAAGGAATAGTTATTAAAATAATCTTCAATAAGCGCAACATTGTTTTCTAAATTATAATAAACAATGTATACCAATAGTCATCTTCTTGCATGTTTTGAGTCGACATAAACTTTTGTTTTACGCTTGTACCACCTCATATATTCAGAGTTCAGACTAAGGGTCCCTGTTTGTGGCGGCGTTTGCTCTACTCTCCTTTCATAGCGACTATTCCATTCATTAAGCGCGGGTTGCATTAGTCGCATCCAATTTTTTCCTTCCTTTCCCTTTAATGTCAAGTCATGTATGTTGTTGGGTTGCATTATTGGGCCCAGAATAGGTTGCTACATTCCAAATTGTCTCATGATTCTATCTGGCTGGTGTCATTCCACTTTTTGAAAACAAATAAGTGGTATGATACATGTCCATAATACAGACCCAAAAAAACAAACTTGACTCAAATTCATTTCCACATGTCCAAAATAAGGGACCCAGACAAACTGCATGTAAAAGTTAAATTTAATAAATTAATTAAGAATTACAACATCATTTAATAAACAAACATCAAAATTGTTACCTCGTCGCGTTTCATGGCATCTAATTTACGACGAAAATCAAGTAAATTGTCATTGCCTATGTGATGAAATTCACCTCCCAACCATCTTCACAAAAAATTAAATAACAAAATAAAATGTTACATAAAATAATGATTAACATCAACCAACCATATTTATTAATAATCAATTCAAAACAGTAAAGGAAAGTATACCTGAAGGCAAGTGGTGCATTTTGTTGTTGTGGAGGAATAACCGACGGGACTAACGTTGGGCATCGTTCCCATGCCCATAATTGAATCAAGAGAGTGAAACCGCCTATTGATTTAGCATTATAGTCTGTTGCGATGCACATCTCTCTATAAAGGTTACCCAACAGAGCATCTCCCCATGCATAAATATTGCACTCTCTAAGGTCTCTCAAAAATTACAAATATCTCATTGGCACCCTTTTGCTGCTTTTGTCAACAAACATCACCCCTCCTATGAATCTTAAGATCCAAGCACGAACAAATTTTTCAAGCCCTTCTTGGTTGCCTGTAAAATCATGAATATTTGCAAATTGAGAAGCCAGTCAACTCAATAAAAGTGAGTTCCCATCAACTGCAGCATCGTCAGGCATGACACCCAATAATTCATGACACAACTCAAAAGTCAATATTTGTATTTCCAATTAAAGGTCTTCCATCCACAGAAATACCAAGTAGCACAAAAACATCTTGAAGTGTAATAGTTGCCTCCCCACACTTCAAATGAAATGTATGTGTTTCTGGCCTCCACCTTTCAATAAAAACATTAACTAATGCTCCATTTACTTTCAATTGTGCCAATTTCATTATCGGGTACAAACCCAAAACTTGTAATAGAGAAATAATTTCGTCGGGCGGTGCTTCTCTACAGTGGTGTAGCTCGTCGGATTTTTAACATCCTATCATCAACACCATTCCAAATATGATGTGATATATGATTTTTTTGCATCCACAATAAATCATCCTCTAATGGTCCAGATGCCACATCATAATGATTAGAAAATGACGAACTTGCTATATTAAAACTCCTGTATAGAAAGAAAAAAAGTTAATAATCACACATATCATAAATAATAAATAAAGTCTAAGTACGTACACAAACAATATTCTAAAAAAATACATAATTTAAATTTTAGAAACAAACACATAATTTAAGTAAATGAATTATAATGACAGTAAATTGAAATAAAAAATTTCTTCAAAAATATTTAATGTTGAAGGTAGGTTAAATTTTTAAAGAAATTTGATTTTATGGATACATGAAATAGTAAAAATATATATATATATATATATATATATATATATATATATATATATATATATATATATAGCAGCAATTTCAGGAAAGTGGAGTGAGACTTCATTATGCTTATAATTGATACTATAAGCCACTTCACATTGAGGAATTTTTTTCTTAATTTTAACTTTTTATTTTAAAAATTATTAATTATAATTTAGAGTTTGATTTTAATTTTAAACTATTGATATATTGTATCAAACTCAATATGTCTTTCTTTTTTAAATACGCCCAATAACAATATTATAGTAATATTTATTATCAATCTTAATTAAAATTATGAGGATGATTTATTATCAATATGCCCTTTAATCTGAAAGCGCCTGGGTCCTGGGCGCGACCCAAGGTGTCTCGGACAGCAGCGCTAGTCAACGCGCCTGCCAGCAGGGCGCGACACGTGGCGCCCAGCCGCGGGCGTGTCCAATCCCTTGCTGTCACGTGTCGTCAATAGGAGAAAACAGATCCCCTCGGTAATTAACTTCAAAAGAGACTCATTTTGATAAAAAAAAAAATTTGTAAAAAAGACCGCTTTTGATGTTTTTGCCGGTGACAATAGCTGCGAGTAATTTGCTTTATCCATTTTCTCGTTGATTTTTGAAGACTGATTGTGTGATTAGGTACGTTTACTCATACCGTGGCGTAAATGTTTTGCTCCATTGTAATAAACCAGTTTTTGTGCACGTGACTTTCACAAGTAGTACTCGAGAATTGATAGATGTATCCAAATTCCAAATTCAGGATGTAAATACCTTTTTCGTGCTTGTAATATATCAACTGTTATTTATAATCTCTATAATTGTGTTTTTAGGTTTTTTTTATCAGTCTTCATTATTAAAATGCTTTCATGCCTCCATTTGACCTGGTTATATAAGCGTTTTTGTAATTGTAAGGTGATGTTTCACATGTTAATGCCTAAAAATCACGTAAGAGTTTTTTGTAACAGAGAAAAAAAAATATAGCTATTACAAGAATCATAAATAAAAAAATATATTAAAGATTGTTTTTTTTTTTATCTAAAATACATTTTACTTCACAATGCAACTGATTTTTAAATTTCTGATTAAGGAAAATTATTATATGCTTTACATGATTAAATTTTTTATTTCCAATATTTCCATACTAATATCCCACTGGGATTAGTTTAGTTTAGTAATGATTTGAATAGTTTGCATGAATTTTTGTTTAAGTTGAAACTTTACTGTCATCGTATAAACAAACGTATTTACATACTTATGTTGTCATCTTTTTAAATTTTAATATCTCTTTATTTTATTTTTAAAACTTAACAAAATATTATTATTTTTCATCATTTTATTAAATTTTAAAAAAATTAATACGCTTTTCATGATATTGTTAATGACCTCTCATGCCTTTATTATACGAAAACATATAGGTGTAGATAGATTGCTAAAGTGGATAATTTTTTATTTGTTAAGAGGTTGTATTTAAACACTCTCATGGAATCACACCAGAAAAAATAGTTTATACAAATTGTAGAATTAAAAATAACTTAATCTATTTTAATAAAATATATTTATTTTTTGATAACCTGACACTTAAGACCTTTACTTTTAAACATGTTTGTCTTAGATTAATTATGAAATGTGTGAAATTTTCTAAAAAGCATGTGACTAAAGACAAAAATACTTAAAATCTTGTATTAATTTATAAGAAAAATCATTAATCTTTAAGTATTATCGCATGAAATATCGTAAAAATATGAGTTGCCAAGATGGTGGCACTAAAAAATGTTACATTAAAGATTAATTTGGTGATAAAAGAAAAAGGAAAAGAGAAATATTACGTGTTCTAATCACTCACTACCAAAAAAAAATTAACAATTAATATATATCCATAAAAAAGAATAATTTAAAAGAATTATATATTATAACATAAAACATAGCCAAGTAATTTTTTTTAAAAAAAGAGTTCTCGACTAAGGTACCTTACTATTTGATATGACTAGCTTAATGCACTGGAGTATATGGCTCATGAATATCAATTCTCTTCATTTTTATAGATGTTATTATCTCTTTAATAGAACTATTTTTTTTAAAGGCACTAGAGCTAAACTATTACACGTTTCGTTATCTTCTGTATCTGGTTTGTATATAGTTTAAGGTAGATATAATGCAGGTATTCAATTATTTGAAGGAATTCGGATAAGATTTTAATATAGGACAAAACTTAATAAAATATAATATGTAAGTAATATTATTAATCTTGAATCAATATTAACACTTCATTTAATAATCTTTATTTTTCTTTCATCTAAAAAAATAATCATTATTTTTATTTTAGAAACTAAAACCTACTGTAATTAGTGAGACAAAATATTAAATTTTATTAAAAAACAACAAGAACAACAACACGAACAGTATATAGTTATAGTGCTGTATGTATCCAAGTTTCGTGGTTTACTGTGTATACAACAAGTGCATTGAATTGAATTCCACTATGGTAATCCCTCTATATGGACTTGACTTTGCTTCAGTTACATTCATTCAAAAAATTAAAGTGGGAAAACTAAGAGTCACTATCTGCTAAAACAAGTTGTAGATTCATGTGGGTGGCTCGTACCTGTATGAATATGATGGAGCTAGCTAGTGCAAAAGCACTAATTGCAGCATTCTACCCTGCCAGAATCTGAAAAAACAAAAGAGAAAAAGGGAAAGGAGGCAGGGAAGGCAAAGAAAACGACACAAAAATTATGGGCATGTGGCTTAGGGTAAGGTCCTAGGCTATGATTGGTTTCCATTGGAATATGGGTGCAAGGTGTTAGTTCCCAAAACTTAACATGCATTATCGTCATTTGTTAAGGTTTCCCTTTGTTAATGGAAATGGATAAACATTATCAAGGTTGAAAGCAACTTCGTCATGTCGTTTCCCCTGAATAACACAACATACTTGGAGTATCATTGCTATCAAGTTGGCCTTTTGTAAACCAATATCAAAATGGGGATTGTCTATGCCCCCCAATTTCAATCTCCCACCAGACCCACCAACAAATTAATAATGCATGATACAGACATGCAAGGAGCAAAACTTGATATATAATCTTATAGTGCTAATCATAATAAGAGGATGGAACTGTGATTGTCTTAATTGTCGCACAACCTCAAAGCATTAACTATAGTTTTTTGGATGAATTAATTCAATAAGAATATTTCTCAGTTGAAAGTCATTAATTTTTCTCTTAAAATACAGAGATCTATACTGATGTTATCAAACACGTTTTTTTTATATATATATAATCCTAATGATCAGATCTCTAATCACATATTTAAGAAATATGATTATCTATCAATCATATCATATTATTTAATCAATTATTGATGTTGCTAATTGCTAAGATCCAAAATTGAATAGTATGCCAATTTCACGGGAATTTGCTCACTAATTTTGCTATCTGCATGATACTGTGACAACTACACCATCATGTTAGTTGCCTCTACAAATGGACCTGAATGTTGTGCCTCCCTATGTCCCTCTTCTCCACTCAATATCATTTGTCCTGTTGTGAGGAATGTGAGATTTCGGGAAGTTTGAAATTCAGGATAAGTTTGAGAATTTTCGGGACCAATGTTGGCTACTAGGAACTTGGATAGACAGTGTGAGAATCTAATTATAAGTTTCAGGGAAAAAATGGATATTTAGGGTTCTTCATCAGTTGACACATGGACCACTAGATTGAGACGCTAAAACGCAACTGCAAATTAGATGAGTTGGTTGCATTTTTGGAACAATTACAAACACCCACCCACATTCTTTGGGATATGAATTTTGTAAAGATAATTTGGGGATCAATACAAAAGATAAGTCTATGAACAAGTGCTAGTGGAAGCATCATAAAAAAATGGGGAGTTGACGGATTGAAAGGGATTTAATACTAGTAGGTAACAAACTAAAAGAGGTTGACCATCATACTTATACTTAAAACTTAAAAGGGATTCAATTGATGCGAAATTAGTTTAATTAATAGTTTTTTTGAGTTTAGAATATAAAATTTTCTCATATACTTAAAAAATATTATTATTTATATTAATTCATATTAGTTCTATTCAATTTAAATAAAATTATCTTTTATAAAAGATAAAAATACATGTCATCTATATAAAAAAAATAAGTTGAGATTGCTCCTTTATTTGTACTCTACTACTAATTGGGACACCATTGCTTTCATCTCCCCAAAAGTTGAGTGACATGATATCGATGAGTGCTATAACCAGATGGAAAGGCAACAGGACTTAAGTGGGAAATTTAATGGATTGATTTGAGCTTGGGGTATGCTATTACTAATTTTTTATTCATAATCTGATGAATTATTATATGATATTTATGAATTAGCCACCATAACCAATTTACTCTCTTTCCCTTTAAGAATTAATACAGAACTAAAACTCCATTTGGGGTGGCATTATTACCAAGTGTTTTATAGATTCCAAAATCTAATATATGACCCACCATGGTACATGTGGAGACAAAAAAAGAAGAAAAAAAACAGGGGAAGCCATATCAATCAGTGGAAAGTGACATTACATGAACCCTGTTGTTTTCTAAATACATCACATCCATTTTCTACTTTTAATAGTAAAACCCAATGTTCTGCTTGTTGTCATCATTCTTAAGAGAGCACTTAGCTTAAAATTGTATCTTCTATATAAGTGCAAAGGGAAGTGTTTGTTTCACCATTAATACCCGTTTAATTGTGCATATAAATGAGATGATCTTTTTGTGAATTATCATCCAATAACCTATCATTAGTTTTCTTGAAAAAAATTATCATCTTCATTATTGAAGATTTCATTTTTTTTTTCCTTTTTTAATATAGATTCATTATTAGAAATAAATTATTTTACGATGTTGGAACAATCACAATTGAATCAAAACCTTTGTTGTTTCAACGGGCGGTCACAATTTTGTAAATATTGGACGTGTAAATGACAGTCTTATGTAAAACCACCGTAAATACATTCAAAATGACCATGGTTTTGGTCAAAATCGTTGTTAACACATCGCCTTTAAAGACAGATTTGGATAACCGTTATTGTATTCAATGTAAATTATTTAAAAAGCCCAAGTGATGTGACCTTACTAGCGTGCTCCTCCTAGGGTTTTTTCAATTCCGAATCTTCCTTTCTCTCGTTGAGCCGTGTTCCGTCTCGGCTCCGAAGCCAAAGTGTCAAGGACCATGATGGCATGCATGTCAAGGACCAGGCCTTGCTCCGCCATGGCCCAACCGTTGATGGAGTGGTCGTTCCCGCGCACCGCTACCGTGAGGCTCGATGACATCGAAATCCTTGCTGGGGACTTCGGTGGGACATAATTCCTCGACACTGGCTTCAAGCTCAAGTGCTTTGGAGAGTCTCGCTATGTCATTGTCTTGTCTCGATTCGGAATTTTTTTCGTGAACAAAGAGTTCCAGGTAAGCTAGCATCGTCAGCGTTGGTGACCGGTAGTTTCTTTTTTTACTACTTAGCAAAAACTTATGAGTGTCCTTCTTCTTCTTCTACCAGGTGAAGTTTGGCGTTACCTCTCTTGCAATTTACACTCAGGTAATTTATCATTCACACATTGCTTGTCAAGCCATCCATCAAATCATTATGAACATTGATATTGCATCATTTAGATTCTTCAATGATTTTTGTTTTGTGTCAATGTATTCGAGGTTCAACAAAACTGTATTAGTTGTGGTGTTTGTATGGGCAAGTACTTATGTGAGACGTGTAAGCTCTTTGATGATGATGTAAGTTATCGATCCTGGAACTATTTTTGTTCTTTTTCGTGTTTTATGCTTTTATTTTATTCAATTTGTGATATGAGCACATAAGCCAATGTTTATTCTCTCTACTATATGGCAAGTAGTTTGGTGATGGATATTATGTTGATTATAAGAACTATTGAACCATCTTGATTACAAATTTTTTGAATTGGTGAAATTGACACAAGTGCACGAAACTTGGTGATTACAGTATTTGTTTGATGTGTTTGCATTTTTTAATTTTTTTTAAAAAGACATTCTAAGACGATTTTGACTGAAAACCGTCTTAGAAACTTCACATTCTAAGACAATTTTCAAACAAAATTGCTTTAGAAATCTTCCACGACGGTGGCTTTAAAGAAGGTTCTAAAACCATTGTCGAATGGATCCTAGAGCCAACGTTGAAAGCCATTATTCAAATAGTGATTTTATCTTCTCTTTTAATTTGGTAATGCTTGAAGATTTTATATATCTTATGAGCATAAATATATATTTATTTATTTTTATTTTATCATATATTATAAGAAAATTAGTTAGATACTCATTGTTTTCAATTGTATAATCTTTTTTTTTAACATAAAGTTAGTTTTAAGCACAGACAATATGAGTTTATATTAGGCTAAATATAATTTTTTATTATGCTTTAGTGTTTTTTATTTACTTTGATACATTAAATTTTAAGAAAATTATTTTGATCTTTTATGTTTTCAAAAGTTTTATTTTGATACGTATATTAAGTTTAAAAAGATTCATTTTAGATTTTTAAGTTTCTAAAAGTTTTATTTTGAGTTTTTAAATATTTTTTATAAAAACATTAATGATATGTTAATATTTCTACGTATATTAAGTTTTAAAATATTTATTTTAGATTTTTATGTTTTTGAAAGTTTTATTTTAATTTTTTTAATATTTTTTTATAAAAACATCAGTGCTATGTTAATATTTTAAATTTTCAAATAATTAATTATTTTAGTTTCTACTATTTTAAATTTATTATTTTAGTTATATTTAGTATTCAATCAAAATTTTACGAGCGATTAATGAGAGATCAATGATTATTTTTTGCAAGGGATTAGAAATTAGGAAGGGACTATTACAAGGAATAATTAGATGGATTTTGTTGCGAGAGATAAGCGAGGCATATTATCAAAGGTTATAGCGATGAATTTGCAAAGGAATTGCAAGAGTATTTCTATCACTAATGAGAGACTTGAAATTTAACAAACAAAAGGATGGCCCCTAATTAATCCCCTGTGGACACAATTAGCAAGGGATTTATGAGGGAATGTTGCCTTGTTGATCTGCAATTTCCTTAATCCCGTGTTTGGATGGAGTATTTAAATAAGATAATTTATTTTTTTAATGAATTTAAAATACATCTATCATAATTCAGTTGTTTGGATATGAAATTTCAAAGAATTTAAAATGACATCAATTTTTAAAAGAATTTTAATAGACTAAAATGATAGGAATTAAAATTCCACCTAAATGGTAAGAATTTCAAATTCTCTCCTCTCACATAGACCCCTTCTTTCTCTCACACCTAAGCAGTGGTGGTGGTCCGAGTAGCACATCACGACGGAGGAGTTGCTGAGAAAATCCTCTAGCTTCGGCAGTGACGACACATGGCCCACACTCTACATCGAAGATTCAACAAAACTCATGTTGTTGTGGTTCAGATTATGCTCAAACATGAGGCTTTGCGTTAAATTGAACTAGTTAGAACTAAGATGGAAAAAATCTACCGATCGACAATGCCAAGCCTTGAGCGATGCGGAGTCGATTGAGGTAGAGCTCGGCATCATGCTTTCGGGCCTCTTCACGCTTGAGCTGCTTCATCGTCGTGATGAACTGTCTCTCTATTCCATTGCTTTTGGGGGAGAATGTTGAGACCTTTGTGCCTTCCCATTCTTGATTGCTAGCAACTTACCACCACTATAGGGGATTGGGAATGTGCGAATTTATATACTTCGTGAAACCCCAACCTCCGATAGAGAATTAGTGGGGGCGAAAGGTGAGGGTGAAAGGTGAGGAACGCGAGTGTGGTGGACGCAGAAGGTGAGGAGGATGGACAAAGGAGAAGAAGGTGAGGAGGATGGACAAAGGAGATACAAGAATATTGGGTAAGATTTAAAATTTTTTAACATTAAAATTATTTTGATTACTTAATTATTAAATATTAAAAAAATTAATTATTAAATATTTTGTTGCATTAAAATTATTTTGAACATTTTAGTATTTAAAAAATACTAATATTTATTTTTATTCAATATTAAAATTTTATTTTTTTTAAATAAATATTTAAAAATTAAAAAATTTAAATCACGTTGAAATTGAATTACTTTATCTAAATAAAAAAAATTAAAATACAAGAAATTAAATTATTTCATCCAAACAAAATATTTACAAAATAAAAAAATTTAAATCAAAACAATTAAAATGTTATATATTTAAATTTCTTAAAAAAATTTAAATCCTTCATCCAAACTACAATTTGGATTTATCCATGTTTTTCCTTAATAGATTATGCGGGGACTCCTAATTTTATATATTTTTTATGGTCCTGTCTACGTCAAGGTCACATATTTTTTTTTAATAATGAAATGTTGAAATATTATTACTCTTATTTAAAATCTTTATGACTTTGCAATTAGCAATTTAATTTGACTTAGTCAAATGAAAGTTAAGAAGTCTTTAGAAAACTTTCTTAAATTCATGAAGACGTTTCATGATTCATCCCAGGGATTTGAAAAGACTAGAAGATCAGTTATTTCAGATTTAACTTCAGTTCAGATTGTAGGTTGAAAGTATCCATGTACTGTGGAATGACTTTGTATCTATACGTTTATTACATTGTATCTATACTATTTTGTCATCAACTCATCGTGCACATCTTTGACACGTTTTTTCAATTTACGTATTACATTCATTAATACACTAGCTTACAATAAAGAGTATTATTAACTTATCTTCATTTTCATTTTTTAGAAGGACATTAACATATTTTTTAACATACTCTATATATATATATATATATATATATATATATATATATATATATATATATATATATATATATTAATTAAAGTTTATTAAAAAAAAAAATAAAATAAAAGCTCATTAAATGATCAGAATTAAAATCCATTAAGATTAAAGATCTCTAATAAACTGTAGTCAGTAATAAAAAGTATGCTAAGGGTGTTATTAATAACATTTCTCATCTGCAAGCCTTCTCATTTTTGGGCACTTTGACGATTTTTTTCAATGTTACATATACATATTATATAAAATATTCGGACTTAAATGTTAATTAAGCATTTAATATTATAATTTGGTTATAGTAAGTGAGACATTCTAAAGTTCCAAGTGAAAAAATAAGATGTATTTAATGTATTGTAAAAATTGAATTTTTATCATTAAGATTTAGGTTGTTTAAATACAAAGTAAAAAATTATATTTTACTAAATAAATCTTATTTGAATTGATGCATTGACAATTATTTTTGTTTCAACTTTCAAGAAAACTTATTTATTATAGTTGGTAACAATCTTCATTATAAATAGAGAAGATAATTAATGGAGAAGATACACATGAAGATAAAATGTGTGAGAAGAGAGATTGTAAAACAAAGTCACTTTATTGAGAAAAAAATATCTTTGTGTGAGAGTGCTATCTTTTCTTGTAACTATTGAGTGTAGTACTAGGATTTATAAAGTGACACACAATTTAGAATGAGTTACAATCTTGTAATCATTTTTGTGATAGTGAAATACTCTTGAGACGGTTCCGTAGACGTAGACAAGAGGTGTCGAATCACATTAAATTCTTGTGTTCATTATTACTTTTCCTACATTGTAATCTTTGTTGTGTTCTCACAATCCTTTGTGGGTGTAGGTAATTTTGTTTGTGAAAGCGTTGATTATCCAACAGTGGTATCAGAGTTATTGCCGGAACACACAAAGGTTCGAGATATCGTTGTTTGATGGAAAAATAAATTTTATGATTTGGTAGAGTACTATTCAAGACCTTTTGGTGCAACAAGGTCTTGATCAGAGGTTAGAAGATGAAAGACCGACTTCTATAAATGAAACTAAGTGGAATAAAATCCAAAGGAGGGTTGTGAGTACAATTGGATTAGCCCTTGCTCCCGAGATAAAACACAACATGTTGAAGGAGACAACATCGAAGGCCTTGTGGGAAAAGCACGAGAATATTAATGCGTCAAAGTCGCTAATCAATCACCTTTATTTGAAGATGGAGTTGTATCAACTCAAAATGGAGTGTTAGACCTTGTGGCCTCAATAATCTTAAGAGGGATAGGCTTAGAATGCAGAAGAAGCAACAATAATCAATTTAACAATTTTCTTTAAACATACAAGACACAATTGATTGCAACAAAATAAATTAGACAAGGGAAAAGAGAATGCAAACACAATTTTATACTGGTTCGGCCACTTCCCGTACCTACGTCCAGTACTCAAGCAACCCACTTGAGATTTCCACTATCTTTGTAAAATCCTTTACAAAGTCTGAACCACACAGGGACAACTCATCCCTTGTGTTCAGATGCTTTACAACAAGAGACTCACAGTCTCTTAGCCAATCTCATTGAATAAGAAGAATGGAAGAAGAATTCTCTCTTCAAGAAAAGAATATTACAATGAAGATCATGTAAGAATCCTTATAGATTTTGCAAGTGTTTGGCCAAGGATTTCTTTTGAGAGAGCATTTGACCATGAAACTCTTTTGGAATCTCTCATTGTCTTTTGAGAGGATAAGACATTTTGGACAAAAAAAACTCTAATAAAATTCGTGCCCAAGTCACCTATTTATAGGCCTTTGATGGTCATTCACAAATCTAATGAAAAGATGTGACTGTTGGCAGATTTTCTGAAAACTTTCCAGTGAGTCACCATAGTACAATGTTTGTGTAATCGATTACACAGTTATAATTTGAAGGGTTATGACTTTTGAATTTGAATTTCCAAAGTTTCGTTGCTGGTAATCGATTACAGACATATGGTAATCGATTACATGTTGAAAATTCAAATTCAAAACATTTTTCAACATCTATTTCTCAACCCTGTCTTCTGGTAATCGATTACACTTCCTGGTAATCGATTACCAGAGCCTTGCATGTCTTGAAAGCACTTTGTTTTAAGGCAAGGCTTGGTCTTTAGTGAATCTTGAAATAAGGCTTTGTTTGTTGAAGCAATCTTGAATTATTCTTGAAGCAAATGCTTATCATTTGAAGCAGCCTTGTTAGATTCTTCTTTGACATCATCAAAATCATGTATACATACATTCACATGGAGGTGGAAGGAGATCTCCATGACCACATCAACAAGTTCAATCAGCTAGTAAGCCAATTATTGAATGCAGATATAAACTCTCTGATGAGGAGCATGTGTTGTTGTTGTTGGCCTCACTACCAAGGTCCTTCAAAGCTTTGGTTCAAACATTTCTTGTGGGAAGATCAACTTTGAAGTTGGATAAGGTGACTGTTGCTCTTAGAGAAAAATGAGAGAATGACGAGAATTGAAAATGTTGATGATGAATATCATGCACTAGTCGTGGCGGAGTTTGAGCAAGAGAGGAATCATTTAAGGAGATGATGGGTCAAGAGGAAGATCAAAATCGAAATTGTGTCCACAATGAGATATGAGTAACATACAATGTTACTATTGCGGTGAGAATGGTCATGTGCAAGCGAGGTGCAAACAAATGAAGGAGGACTTAAAGAAATTAAGAGATATGAACAAAGATGACGTCAACTCCCAAAATAATGTAGTAAAAAGGGTTGAAGATGAAGACGACGTATTCTTGGCAACAAACGATGAATTTGCTAAAATAAAATGGGCAATAAATTATGCTGCCTCAAAGCACATATGTAGAGATCGAGAGATGTTTGGAACTTTGAAAATTGATGGAGAATTCAGCCATTTCAAGTTAGGGAATAGTGGAAAAATGAAGGTTGAAGGCATAAGAAGCATGAGGATGAAGATTCATGATGGTGCTATTTGAACTTTCTCAAATGTGATGTTTGTACCTTCTGTTGTTGTCAATATCATTTCTATGGGGGAGATGACATCACAAGGGTACTAGTATGTTGGTTCGAAGTGGGGATGCAAAGTGTACAAGAGGAGACACTTGGTGTTTTGAGGACAAAAAAAAAAAGGTAACCTTTGCTATTTTGATGGACAAGCTTTAAAGAGGAACCATGATGGCAAAGTAAAGAAGAAAGTGAAGTTTTCTAATGTTGTAGAAGTGTTGGGAGATACTTCCATTGGAGGGGGGTTTGTTCACTTTCAAATTGATCCAAAGATATTTGTCTTTTGGCTTAAGGGGGAGAATTGTAGAGTTTCAAGTTAAAAGATAGGGTGCATTTAATGCATAGTGTGAATTGAATTTTTACCACTAAGGCTTAGGTGGTTTAAATGTAAAGTGGAAGATTGTATTTTATTAGGTAAAACTTATTTGAATAGATGCATTAAAAGTTGTTTTTGTTTCAACTTTCAAGAGAATTAATTTATTATAGTTGGTGAAAATATTCACTATAAATAGAGAAAAAAATTAGTGGAGAAGATACACATGAACAGAAAGTATGTGAGAAGAGAAATTGTGAAACAAAGTGACTTTATTGTAAGAAAAGTGTTTTTGTGTGAGAATATTAATGTTATCATTTCTTATAATTATTGAGTGGGGTATTTAGGTTTGTAGAGTAATATACAATTTAGATTGAATTATAATCTTGTAATAATTTTTATGATGGTAAAATACTTTTGAGACGGTACCGTGAATATAGGTAAGATATATCAAATCATGCTAAATTCATGTGTTCATTATTATTTTTTCTACGATGTAATCTTTATTATGTTTTTATGATCTTTTATAGATGTAAATAATTTTATTTATAAAAGTGTTGATTACTCAACCCACTTGATTATGAGATTTGTCTCTTGCTCATCCTTTTTATGAGTACGAGTTTAAGGAATTGAGGAATCAATTAAAGGTACTGTGTGTTTCACATTACCCGTTTTTAAGGAGTTTGAAAATATGGTTTGGTCTCGTGTCAAATATAGGATGCAGTACCAACGACTTCTTTGAAGTGATATGATTGATACTAATAGTCGAGTGTAACGTGTTGATTTTAATTTATGAGTTATACTCTTTTAGAATCATATTTACATTGATATTCAAGTTTTATCATATTTACATTGATATTCAAGTTCAACACTAGAGAGTTGTTTTTAGATACGACTAGGAAATATGGAATTCTTCCCACAGTCCACATATTTTAATATAAAATAGAAACTTAAGATTAGTTTAAATAGATAATTATGCTTACCTGTTAAAAGTTAATACTATTAAAAATAATTTTACCTAATTTTAAAATAACGGACCCTAAGAAAAAGTTCGATAGGAGCATTTTTGGAATCTCATTTTTTTTAATTGTCAGTTACACTTTAGTTTCATGTTAATTTATATAATAAAAATAATTTTCTTACACTTTTTTTCTGTGTACAATCCCTACACTATATCCTCTCATGATAAAAAGAAAAAAAAAAAGATAAACTCAATTTTAAGTTACATTTATTTGAGAGAAAAAAATTAATTTTAATTATAAAAATATCATGTTATTTTATTTTTAAATTTATAAATATTTATTAACAAAACAAGAATTTTTATTATTTTAACTACTTTTTAAAAATAAAACTAAATTAAGTGATTATTTTGTAGTTAAAAATAGGAAGTAAAAATAGAATAAACACATTTTTTTCAAAATAAACAGGCAAATAAATTTCTTCCTCACTCTTTTTACCATAAAAGGAGAGAGTGATTAGGGATAGTATAAAAAAAGTGTCAAGTTATAATTTACCTACATTGAATCTTTATAATACTTTAGATATTTCTTAATTCTTGTTGTGTACTTCAATGAAAAGTGTAAAAAAAAAAAAACATTTTCCTAAAATATTAGTATGGCTTAAATTCTTATGAATTATCTCTAATTTTCTTTTTATGCTTCACGCACAACTGTTGTAAAAAAAAATTATACATTAAAAAAATTAGGTTAAGTATATTTTTAGTCTCTTAAAATAGATAAATTTTCACTTTTGATGCTTCAAATTTAAAATTTATAAATTATGCACGTACTAGACTATATATATTGATTAAGAAATTTATTAATATTATATATATTAATAAGATGTAACTACTTTTTGATAATTTATTATTTAAAATTTTTATAAAAACATGTTTAATTTAAAATAATTTCGAGATGAAGTGACCTTCCAAAAAAAATTTTAGTGTGAGTATTTTTTATAGAGGTTAGCTACTTTAATTGAAAAAAAAATTAAAATATTTAACACAATGGCATAATGAGAACTTCAGATCAAGATGACTATTTAAATTGAAATAATTTAATCTCAATTGATATGTTCTTATTATTGGTTAACATTTTCCTTAACCCTATTTTACATGTCATGATAAAATATATGTCCGAACGTACGTCTACATCATTATTAAAGGTTGGCTGCACGTTAAATTTCAAACAATCTTTGTGAACTATCGTACCAAATGAAGTCCGAATATGTGGATAGCAACATTCTTCAAAATCCTCGTTGTCTCAGCATAGTCTCATATGATGTCTTTACTTAATTTATACAAACATTGAAGTTTGTCATGCAGAGTACCACCATTTTTCAAAAGCTCAAACGACACTGTTCTCAGCATTTCTCAGATGGAACCGTACGTAGCTTGCACTGACAAAATCTTGGACATTAGTTCTTTTTTATTTTTACATCTGAAACCTGATTTCTCCAGTCTCAGAAAAAAAAAACTGTATTTTTAAATTATATATACTAATTCAATTAAAATCTAACATCTTGGCCGTTATAAAATTTGAATTTGTTTTGAAATTGATTTTATGATCTTTTGTAACAAAATTTAAGCACTTAAATATATTATTTATATTGGTTTAATGTCCATATATACATTATTTGTATATAATTTTTTACATTGTGAACCAACCAATTAAAAATTATCCTAGCTATTATTT
This sequence comes from Glycine max, assembly GCF_000004515.6. Lineage (NCBI taxonomy): Eukaryota > Viridiplantae > Streptophyta > Magnoliopsida > Fabales > Fabaceae > Glycine > Glycine max. The sequence goes on from NC_038245.2 coordinate 37,786,162, forward strand.
TTTAACTATTATTACTAATTAAGGTCAATAATTTTATTATATATGATCATTTCTAATTAGATAATAAAGTAAAACACTTTTATAGTACCAGTACATTCTAATCAAAGTCTATTTTCATATAGATTGGAAGTTGTTCTCGTAAATTACTGTGAAAAGTTTTAAAAATAACCTGTCAACAACTTATTAACTTATGCGTAGTGTTGGTTTTGGGCTAATCCCACTTTCCAAAACATGTTGAATGAGATCCTTATCTTGCTGTAAATTCACGTTCAACATGCTCTAATGTGAATACAAACATATACCCTATATCATAGTTTTTGTTTTTTTTTTCAAAAGTTCTTTTGATAATTACAAGTACTTGTGACATAAAATAAGTTCAAATTAATTGTAAATAAGTTATTAAAAACAATATAAGTTTCTAACAAAAAAAAGAAGCTATACAGAAGCTCTTGAGCCTTATTCAACTTATAGAACGAAATAAATATGAATATTTTATTACAATGTTTTTAAAATCTTGAGACTTTTCATATCTCTTATCTTAGGGAAATGCATGATTAATTCTTACAAAATTTTGAAATACTATGCCTCTGTCGACCTTCCCTTTCATTTTCCACCCCTCTAAATTTCCAAACCTTCCCACCTTATAATTTGATTAGTACTATATCTTTGTCAAAATTAATCACCACTCTCTTCTACCCATTAATTATTATGAAAAGAGACATATTTCTCCATTACGTGAATCTACGCTAGATTCAAACCCCTAATCATTTCATGGAACACTTTGAATTCTCTGATTGGAAACTCAGCCAATCTTGAAGGGGAAACCTACCCACCACCACACCGACTCATATTCTGTTCATTGTAATCTGGTGTTTTTGTGACATGAAATCCTCTAACTCTATTAGTCATTTTGGTTCTTTTGTAATCTTTTGCTGATACCAATAAAATAACTTGTCTAACTGCCTCTACTCTCATATTGGATACGATTTTCCTCCTTGTTTTTTTGTACGTAGCCATATTGCAATTGGTTCTCCCCAAAAGCTGCCCCTTGATAGAACTTTTGTCACAACATGCATATTCGAATTGCAAGTACCTTTATGTTTTTAATGTCCCATTTTTTCTTCTTCTCTTTTTCTTCCAGCACTTTAACTTTTTACCCTCTTTTTAAAGAATTAATTTCTTACTTGATCCTGAATTCATTCAATCTCCAAGATATTTTATTGACATGCTAAGGTGATGAAGAAAAATGGGGAACATGGTAATCGATCGGAGACTAGAAACATAGCATAGTGGACAAGACTTTTGTAGTTACTTATGCTTTTGCCTTTCATAATTTGCATTAACTTCTTAATGTTGTTTCCCGTAAAGTGGTTGAAGGGACTTTCACAAACTTATGACGTTGGAGTCGTGGAGATGAGTGGGCACTTAAACTATGTTCGTAAATGAGATAATATATGCTCTCTTTTTTTTTTTTTTTTGGCAAAATACTCTTTACTTATTTAATGCCAAGTGAAAAGAGTCATTTTTTCTTTTATAATGTATAAATGTAACTTGAAGAATACCTAAAGTGTATTTATGTAGAACTCATCCCTTCTAAGTCAAGCATGTGTAAAACAAACTAATGAAGTATCATTTTATTAACATAAATCCGAATGATAATGTAGCATGTAGGGTAATATAGATTTTACTCCGTGCTGTTCATGGATGATGGAACTTTCAATTTTTCGTAAGCGTAAGACTCGTCCTTCGTTCTGTGGAGGGTGACACTAGCAATACTCTCAGCAAGAAAAGCCAAAAACGCCATTGGGAAACGCTTTCTTGGCTCCATGATAAAGGACAAATACCATAAGAATTTGGACCGTTACTTAAATAATTAGGAAATCCGAATTCAAAAATACAAAGTAACTGTAGTATTTTTTTTTTACTTAAACGTGAGTGTATTTGATGGGAAGGAAAAAAAACTTAATCACACATTTTATCATTGGACTTTTATTATTTTATAAATTTTATTATCCAATTTTTTGTGTGAATTGTATCATTTAAATTTATAATTTTGACAAATTTTACCACCTAATGAAGTGTCACTAAAAAAAACTAAAGAAAACACAAAAATGACATTGTTACGTTAATAACATAATGGTACAATTCGTGAAAATTGAAAACTTAAATGATAAAATACATATTTTATAAAAAAAAAAGTGATAAAATATGCAAAAAAAAAAAACTCTGAATGATAAAGTATGTATAAACTAAAAAGTTGGATGATGAAATTGGTGAATAATTAACTTGGATAATTGGATAATAAAATTCATGAAATTTTGTGAGTTGTGTGGTAAAATGTGGGATTAAGAAAGAAAAAAAAAAGTGAAATAAGGTTAATAGAAATAAAGAAGAAAAAAATTGAGTGAATGAAAATAAGTGAGAAATATAGTAAAAATAAGAATGTATGATTCAAGAGGAATAAGAGAAACGTAAAAAGTAAAGGAATATTTTTAAAATCACTTTTTACGTTAAATAATCTATATATTATGAATTCTTCACAATCGATTACTTAAGAAAACAACTTATTTCACGTGTGAAAAATGTTGACAATCAATTCTGTATTGGTTGAAGCAGCATATGATGCTACTAACATAAAAGTGAACTAGTCTATGTCTATGCATGCACATGGTTCTGCAGTTGCTGGCTTGAGTCTAAGTGGAGGGTTCTCTTCTCCTCACTCCATCAACCACTTAATGTATTCTTAGACTTGCTCCCACCACGTGAACCAATGAAACCATTTCAGATCTGCTCAGTTCCTCCAACTTGATTTTCGAATATAGCCTTCACGAATTCAAGTCTTACATTGATAATCAATTATTAGTAATAGAAAATGCCATTATTGTACAATGTCCGCGCTGATTTGTTGAGAAATTTCGATTGAAAGGTATAATTGTCATAAGACCTTCATCTTTCTCCCTTTTTAACACTACTTTTTACATATTCTCTTATTAGGTGAAATTAATCTGGGTTCCACTGAATATATATGTTGCCATGCTGGTCTCTTTCATATTTAGTGAGTCGTATTTTGAAACTAGTGTGATTTATATAAATTTTAATCAATAAAAAAATAGGTTAAAAAAAGTGTTAAAAAATATGTTGTTGGCACACTTTTATTTATCAATGTTGAAATCTTTGTATACAGAAAAGATTTTATGAGAAAAAATAAAACAAATTATTGTTATATCTACACATTAAAATAAGTTAGTTTTCTATTTTCAATTAGGGAATATTATACTAACACTAGTTGACATAAGTAGTAGATTTTAGGTTTGAATTTTAGTTTTGTATATGAAATAAATCACGTTGACAAAAATATATTCATCTTATGTGTGACTATGCATTCATTAATAGAAATTAATTCTTTTTTTTAATGACAAATATTTTATACTAATATCATCGTTAGAAAAAAAAAAGATAAAATCCACACCTAAAGGAAAAGACTGATTTGGTTTAATTGGTAGAAAGTAGAAATAGCTAAATAACTTAAGCATGGGAAGTATTTGATTGAATTCTCTAAAGTATTAAAGATAGACAAAATTTACTTTCACCTTCTTTATATCTCAAAAGAAATTATATTTTAACTACCAATTGGGAAATATTTGTAGGTAATGTCTAATCAGATTAGGAGAAATTGTCATAAACACATTTGGATAAAAAAAACTTTTGAAAAATTAAGGAGCTTAATTTTTATAAAAGAAAATGGGAGAAAATTAACTTCTTTCCTTTTTCTAAAGGAACTAATTGAAATAGCTTTTAAATAAGTTGTACACTCTAACCTCCGTCTTTCTCTCCCTTTCATCTTAAACAACTGACATATGACAATGAAACATAACTTTGACTTAAAAGAAACTTTTTAAGTACAACTGTAAAATTATTTTATTTTTAAACTCTTACTTTAAAGTTTAACTTTAAAATATTTTTTTTTAAAATTGAGCTAAACATAGCCTTTGATCCTAAAAAAAACATAGCCTTTAAAACATAATAGAAAAAAAAGAAGACATATTTCTACATTTGAAAATTTATTGGATGATTTTCAATGAAAAAACTAGCACCGTGAAAATGTGCTTTACACTTGTTTATTATTTTAAAAATATAGAACCCTTATCTATTATAAAGAAAAATATTGGTAATACATTCTTAGTTTAACACATTTTTAATTTTTTATTATTGGTTAAACTTTATATAAAACTCATCTCATTCCTTATTTTATGATTTCGACTTTTAATTTATTGAATCGCACATGAATTTAAGATAAAATAGTTTTTGCAATGTAAAATATTGTTACATTCACATCTAATTACAAATCATTATATACAATAAATTTGTTAACTTTTGTAATGAAAATAAAAGTTACATCTATTATGATTTTTAATTAGTTGATTGTATATTTATTTTTTTCACAGTGACAATTATGGACATTAAACTTTGAATTTAAAATAATAATAAATAATGATTTATGAAGATAATATTAAATATTAAATTATTATCATTAATGTATTTGTATACTTTTGTAATTTGAATATAATTTTCTTTTCAAATAAAATTGTTAAGGCATGAAATGATTTTTAATATGTCCATGCATATTATTTAAAAAAGATTTGACAGGAGAACTAAGGTGACTTCTATCATATTCTCTCTTAATGTAATGCATGACCTTACAAATTGTTAGCTTAAAGATAAAACTTAACTATTTGTTTGATTTGCTAAAAACAATATTGTAATGGATAAGACAATTATAATTGTTTCATGTTTGATTTGAAAAAAAAATACATGAAACAATTCAACTTACAAGGAGATGGACAGTATAAAAATTTCAAATTTTATCACTCAAATATATCTTGAGATGATTTTTTGTCTCAATATTAGTACTATCCATTATTTACCAAACAAGATACAAAATAAAAAAATAAACTATTGGAACTTAAGCGTTTATCATGCAATGCTCTCCTTGTATTGTACTTGGTGCGTATCAAAGACAACTTTGTTAGCGGTTCTCTCTCTCACTCTCTTATAATTGTAAAATTATGTCATAAAAAATGAGCGAAAATACGAAAATATATTCCACTTTTTTTTCTTTGTTTTTAACCAAGTCATGTCAAACACATTGTTCTTGGGATATTAATTCTTAATTCTAACAGTGTGGTGATCATAAAACTCTTTAAAAGATTATCTTTTTCAGATTTTGAACTTTTCTCTTCCACATATACTAGGGGTTCCATTTCCACGGCCACACCCATGTTGGTAATTTAATTTGCATGCCATGAGTTGTGAGTGTAAAGGGCATATAGATAGATAGAGAGACCCTGTGCCTATATAATGCTCCAATTCTTCTCTCTGATTTCTTCAACTAGCACCCTTGGCTTTTCTTTCATCCTCTCTCTCGAACTTATTTATCTCTCTCTGTTTCTCTGTTTTGCTCTGCTTCTCAAAACATAACCTTTTATTATTATAGTATTTTACTATTATAAACTAATTTTGCATTGCTAATGCAATGGCCATAGAGTGCATAACAAATATACAATCAATGTCTCAACCACAAAAGCACCACCAAGAGCACAAAGAAGATGAAGCACCATTGGTTTTTGATGCCTCACTTCTCAGGCACCAACTCAACCTACCAAAACAGTTCATTTGGCCTGATGAGGAAAAGCCATGCATGAATGTGCCTGAGCTTGGTGTCCCTCTCATTGACTTGGGGGGGTTCCTCTCTGGTGACCCTGTTGCAACAATGGAGGCTGCAAGGATAGTTGGTGAGGCATGCCAAAAGCATGGTTTCTTTCTTGTGGTGAACCATGGGATTGATGCCAACTTAATCTCTAATGCTCATAGCTACATGGATGACTTCTTTGAGGTTCCTCTGTCTCAGAAACAGAGGGCTCAGAGGAAAACAGGGGAACACTGTGGTTATGCTAGTAGCTTCACTGGCAGGTTCTCTTCAAAGCTTCCATGGAAAGAGACACTTTCTTTTCAGTACTCGGCTGAGGAAAATTCATCCACTATTGTCAAAGACTACTTGTGCAACACATTGGAGAAAGAGTTTGAGCAATTTGGGTAAGTTGGTAACCAAAACATGTCAACATTTTCTTTTTCTTTCTATTCCTTCCTTCTTGTTTGATATCATTTGCTTTGACTCTATGCTAAATTGTGTTTCTATTGAAAAACAGGAGGGTTTACCAGGACTATTGTGATGCCATGAGCAATCTTTCTTTGGGGATAATGGAACTTTTGGGAATGAGTCTTGGAGTTGGTAAAGCATGTTTTAGAGAGTTCTTTGAAGAGAATAACTCAATAATGAGGCTCAATTACTACCCTCCTTGTCAAAAGCCTGACCTCACTTTGGGCACTGGACCTCACTGTGACCCAACATCTTTGACCATTCTTCACCAAGACCAAGTGGGAGGCCTCCAAGTTTTTGTTGACAATGAGTGGCATTCCATTAGCCCAAATTTCAATGCTTTTGTTGTCAACATAGGTGACACCTTCATGGTATGTTTGATCTCTCTTTGAATGCACCTATCTTAATTTGGCAAACAATGATTTTTCCTCGATGATGTTTGTTTTTATCGGTAAGTGTTTGTTATTAATTTTGTTAGCAGAGAGGATTGAATTTGTGATTTTTCTTCTCTTTCCTTCTTCTTTAACCATTCAACTCATCTTATATATCCTTTTTGTGTAATGTTTTTGTTATTCTTATTCTTATTCAACCTTTTTCTATTATTGTGTAGGCTCTTTCAAATGGAAGGTACAAGAGTTGCTTGCATAGGGCAGTGGTGAACAGCAAGACCACAAGAAAATCTCTTGCTTTCTTTTTGTGTCCAAAAGGTGATAAGGTGGTTAGTCCACCAAGTGAATTGGTGGATGATTTGACACCAAGGATATACCCTGATTTTACATGGCCTATGCTGCTTGAGTTTACTCAGAAACATTATAGAGCTGACATGAAAACCCTTGAGGCATTCACCAACTGGCTTCTTCAACGGAAAATGAGCTGAAATGAAATTTTCAAGCACATATGAATGGCATATTATCTATTAGCCTTTGATAGTCTCCTATGAATGAATAGTGACAAGTGTCAAGTGGAAGAAGTGTAATTGATGGCGGAGAAAAGGGCAGCAGCAAAAAGGCACTGAGTTGGAAAAATTGAAAGAAAATTCATGTTTTCTTCATGAATTGAGTGTTGCACGAGTAGTGATTGGAGTAGTATTGAACAAAACAAGGGAAATGAGATAAAAATATTTATAAGGCGTCAATGAGAAATAATCGCCAGCTAATTTTTGTAATTTTTCTTTGGTGATATAGAAAAGTTATTATTAAACTTTCAATGTTTTTTATTTTTTTGTTTGACGTGCATAACGACGTATGGTATGGTAAATCCAACTAAGTAAATTTTCTTAAAAGCGTGTTTGGATAGAGAATTTTAACTGAGAAAAATAATTTATCAAAAAATTTGAATTTCTATAATCTAAAATTTATTATTTGAATGTTTTTTTTTGAAAAATTTAAAATTTTAGAATTTTAAAACAGAATTTTAAACAATTAAAAATTTGAAATTTTAATTTCCTTCTAAAAAGTGAAAAATTGAAATTCACCGTCTTAACATCGATTAAGTGTGAGCGTTGAGGAACACGTATAACTAACACATCAATCATATCTCTTTTTTTTTCATTCATTTTTTCCACCCTCATAATTTTAATTTTTTTTATCCAACTATCAAATTTTAAAAATAAAAGAATTTCAATTAAAATTTTAAAATTTTTCAAAATTTTAAATTACCCAATTCAAACACACCCTACAAAATTTAGAACTATTAAGAAGATAGACTAACACTTACTTTATAACTTAATGGCCCTTAACCCTTAACTTCTCTATGATTCGGAGAAGGACTTGATACTCTGTCTAATCCCAGTTACTCCCAATGTAGATATTTCACTCACTTTTTCCTCATTCCTTCCATCAAATTTTTATTATGTCTTTTGTATAATAATAATAATAATAATAATAATAGCATTTAATTGTCTTTAATTCATAAAATTGTGTAGAATTTTGTGTACCTGTATATTACAGCCTTAACCTTCTTTTATTTATCAAGGGCGCCAATTAAATTTTTATAACGGTTCTGCTATATACTTTTATCCCATCATTATTCGTTTTTGATGCATAGAAAAGAGAAGTGAAAATCACAAGCTAAATTCAAGATTCTGCGTTCATTTTGCAAGATGGATTGGAATTGAACTATTATTAACTTCTCTGTAAAAAATTATGAAACAGTTTTCATAAATACTTATTCAATTGCTCAATAATAACTGAGATTCCGCATTTTGGAACCTCCATTTGAATTAATTTCCAGAATTATTCATTGTTTTTTGTTTTGTAAGGTCCAATTGACTTATTCGAAGAAAACGAAGGTTAACACCTAATGGATCCAAATTGGTACTTAAATTAATAAAAACGATGCTATATATGCTACTGCTACGGCATAAGGCACACAACCAATAATCTTTGTTTATCTTGAAGGTCTTATAAATTGGAACACTATGAGAGAGTAAGGTTAAAAAATCCCAGCAAATACATCCAACAAAACATGTGGCCCACAATTTGAATGATTCGGAGGAATAGGGAGCTAAAATCCATTAAGGATTGGCATAGATCTCTTTTGCAATTTATGCAATATATATATATATATATATATATATATATATTTCATTTTCTGCAACTGCAAGCACTTGTTTTTTGGTTTTATTATCCTGATTTTTCATACCTGGAAATTTGGAGGGTTGTGTTAATTTAGAAATGCAAGGGAATACTCACTATAATCCTCCCAGCACCTGTCTTGAGATGCTGCAACATTCTCCTCACCATATTTTAATCATTTCATTACCCTTTAAAAATAAAATGAATGAATTGAGAATGTAAAACCAAAACAAAGATGATTGATAAATAAAGGGATCTCTCGAGTTCCAATATGATTACTGTAGTAGGTTTGTCTAATTCAAGTTGTAGTGTTTGCAAAATTTGTTATCGCATCTTTTGGGCTTTCTCATCTTTTCTCAAAACCAAACACGGTTTTAGGGTGAAATTTGCAGTTTGTGCATAGTCAAAACCCGTTGGTCACCGATTTATTTGGACCGGTTCAATTGGTCAAGTCCTATTTCTACAAAACTAATCCGATCACACTGGATCCTATTAATTTAATGATTATATCAACGTATAAACTAATTTTATACTATTATAATTATATATTGATATAATTTTTAAAATAATTATTATAAAAATTAATTATATATGTTAAGTTGTAATTAAATGATCATTACACTATTAATGTATAGTTTATTTTGTATTATAATACTTTCAATTCAACAACCAACTCAAACATACATAAATTGATCCTTGAACATGTAGTTACTTTAATTTCCAAAACTAATAAAATTAAAAAAAATGTTTTTAAATTTTTAGTTCGTCATTTATTTTAGTCTAAAATAAAAAAATTATGTAACTTAAAGTGATAATATTAATATACTTTTTGAAGTGATAAACTAGAAATTTATTTTGAATACCTTTATTTGGAAAACTAATGTGTCAATGATTTACCCTTTTAGACATCAAAATAATATGCTGGCCTAAATTTTATTGCTACGAATCAGTTTTGATAAAGTAGACCAAAAGTCTAGGAAATGGAATTTATATTAATATATATTAAAATATAATAATAACTTTTTATTAAACATTATACACTATGATAGTATTCTTCTATTTACAAGATGGCTTATTTATTATGTGTAATGTTAAAAAAAATTAATTTTAAATTGTTATTTAATAATAATAATAATAATAATAATAATAATTATAATGATATCATTATAATTAAGTTAAATTACACGGTTTGTCTCTGAACCATTTAAAAATTATGATGTAGATCCCTAAACTATAAAAAGAAGATAAATTGAGTCCCTAAATTAAAAACAAAAAAGAGTATGTTATTGGGATTAGTTAATGACAACTTGAAACCGTAATAAAAAAGTCAATTTATGATGATTTAAAAACTTTTGAAACTCAATTGAAAAAAATTACATGATCAATATCTAATTAAAATAGAGAGTTACTTAAAAATTCCTAAATAATTAGGGGACTAACTGAATAATTCGATCTTATATTTTAAATGTGACTTTAATATTTTTATAATATTTAACATGAGAATATTTATAATTAGTTTTATTTTAAACTTCCAAATCTTATTGAAGCATTTGATTCATTGGCATCTTCATACCGGTATCTGACAGTTGAAATGTTAAATCGTTCGAACTATACACATGAGAGTGAGACATCCAAGAAGGTCAATATATTCTTTCAAAGATATATGTCCTTTTTTTAAAAAAAAATTGACGCTCTCATTCCAAACACCAAACATTCAAGAAAATGACATATCATAAGAAAAAAATAAAATTATCTTGAAGCAAATTTATTCTGAAATTACTTAAGGCAGATAAGTGAATTTACGAGTGAGTCCTTTGCACTAAAATGAAAAAACAGAGAAAAATCATTTTTTTCCTCACTAGTGTGTGTTTGGTTTTTGGTTATGAAAAGGCACAGCCGCCACAAGTAAGGACAATGACAGTCCCATTCCCGTACTCTCTTCCAAAAGGCCCGCATCACGTGGAAACCATCTGTTGTTTGTTCTGGCATCGCTTCTAATCCAACTCTCTGCATTATATGGTTATGATTTGATAAAACAAAAGAAAAAAAACACCAAACATTTGTGTATGCAACACAACTATGCTCTCTAGAAAAACGACACTTCTTAGGATTTCTGTCACAGATACCTCCTATGCTCACCTATCTGTACCATTCTTGTTCTCTAGTTCTTTTCATAGTTCTTTTGTTTTCTTCTTCATGTTCTGCTTTTTATTTTATTTTTTAAAAAGATAACAATCCACTGATTATGCTCTGGATTCAGTTTGGATCTCCCACGGATTTGGACCATCATATTAACAAATGACTTATGTGGTATATGATCATGTTATGAAAAAAAAGTATAATCATCTATCTAATTTGTTCGAGTGAAACTCAATTTAGTTATTTTAAATAAAATGTTAATTTTAATTTGTTAATAAAACTAATAAATATTTTATATCAAATATCATGTTGATCTAAAAGTCATTTGCGTAAATGAAATTTTTTTATTCATCTGTCCTTTTTAGAACTAACTGCTATACTCATAAGTCATCAAATATATTCCCTGAATTGACTATAAGAAATAAATAAAGGGCAGGACTCCACTCAAACTCTTAATAAGATTAAATCCTTAATTACATTTATGTCTTCATGCCAAATGAGTATAGGGTTATAGGGTATAGTGTTAAGTCGAGTTAACAAGATTTGGCTAGTTATGTTTGAAAAGATATTTTAGTTAATTTTTAATTTTTATTAGTTAAAAAAATTATTTGATTATTTAATAAATGAGTTTTTTATATGTATTTGAGAAGATATTTTAGGTAATTTTTAATTTTTTATTAGTTAAAAAACTTATTTAATTATTTAATAAACGAGTTTTTTAAATATTTTTTAATATTTTTTAAAATATTTCTTCGAGTAATATTTTTTAAGATAATAGTTTCTAAATTTTTATATTTGTTTCATTTTTATCCTTAAACATATGTATTAGATTTTTTTAATATTTTTATTAAAGATAAAATTTTATTATTTTTATTTTTTATATAATTTTAATTTTCCAACTATTTAACATATAATTTTATCAAACACTTATAATTCAATAAAATATTTTTTTAATTTTCAATTATAAGTTAATTCTACCAAACATAATGACAATTGAGTTTAAATATGTAACAATATAAAAATTATCTAATCCCATTGTATGATATTCCTACTGATTAAAGTTAGTGGTCTTTTTTAATCTTTAATAAGGACAAACCCGGTCCTAATCTAAATCCTGGTTTTAGAAAATGGTAGGTAATAATCACTAACCATGCTTCCATTTTCATTTAAATTCGTAACCTTTGAAGTGGCACAAAAATGGCAACGAGTCTCAATCTTGTGTTTTCCACACATCAATGCCTTTTTCTTTTTATATGTTTATCTCATTAATAATTTTTATTATCTATAGACAAGGACAAAACTTTGCTAGCTTTTATTGGTAATAGTGTATTCGTGTTCTAATTTATGAAGATAACACACCAAAGAAAAAAGAAAAACTAAATCAACAATAACAACTGTAATAGACACAATTTAAACTCTTTGCAAGATGACAATCTCAATCTCATTGATTCTCAAAAAATCATCTTTATCTGCTAGCTACCTAGAGCTCTAGGGATACTGCATTTTTGTTGCAGCAGCTGTGCTGATTGAAATAAATGTTTTTGTCCTATCTGATAATTTCCATTGCATGCAAACGACAACTGTACAATTCAATAATTTTTCCATTGCCATCTAGCAGTAGTAAATAAAATAGTATAGATTTTGAGCATGGAAAATAGGAGTACCACTGCAACCTCTTACTCCTGTTGATTGTTGAGATTAATAATTATATATTTAATATGATTAATAGACACAACGAGGGATATAATTATACTTTAATAAGCCAACATCACTTACAAGATTAGCTCACTCTTGCGTTGCTAAGTTGGCCATTTGAGCACCAATAGGACCACAAAACGACAAAAAAACATGATCTGATTCAAGCTCTTGCCCCCCACCAAAATTAAATAGTTAAAAGAGGTTTTATTGATTTTTAACTTGAAATCTCATTCCATAATTACGTGCCAGGATGTCCAACACACAACGGTTTAATCAAACGCACAAAATCTTGTTTCTTCTATGGTTTTGTCGTTTCTTTTGTTAGATTGTGTGGAAGGAGAGTGAAATATGCAACAAGAAAAAAAAAGGTTAGGATATATATATATATATATATATATATATATATATATATATATATATATATATATATATATATATATATATATATATATATATATGAATTTCCAAGATATACATCGTGTGGGTGAGCTTGCGAGAATGGCTTCCATTCGTTGGTTTTGTTTCTTTTCTTGTTTTTAAGATAAATGGAAATTGACTACACGAAAAAGATACCAGTGCAATTACCTATCGCATGATAAGCGAGGAACGTTTATAGATATACAAGTATCTATACAAAATGGTAAAATACGTAATCTCGAAATATTTCATCTTGGGTTTTCTTATATACCTTCCTTTTTTTAAGAAAAGGAAATCAATTATAGTTAAAATACAAGAGATATTCTAACACATCATATTAGAATTATTATCACATGTGTGTATCACAATTTTAAGATGAAAATAATCATAGAAAATGAGAGGGGTGGAGGGGATACGAAGTTGTTTATGGAAACAAGTAGTTTTCTTTATTAAACATATATCGATTAATTATTAGGGTTACTCCCATACGTGCTGCTTTTATGTTTTGAGTTTTGATATATATGATAGAGATGATCAATTCACACCAAATCCTTATTGTTTAATTAACACGCACGTAATTATCACTAATTAACACGCACGTACACTTCTTGATAGAATTAATTTCATATTTTCGATGCTTCTTCTACATCAAAACCCTCAAGAGCAGTATTTTTTTTTTTCACAGGCTCCATGTGCAAGAGATAGATCAATCACTTCTAGAAAACAAGAAGTAATAAACTAATTATACTGTGTTTATACAGTGAATTTAGTCAGAATGACAAAGTTGTTTGGAGACACACGTGATTCTACGCCAATAATAAGACGCAGTAGATGATAAGGCCCGGCTTCAAATAAAAACGAAGTTTTAGTTTGTTTCAAGGCATGAAAAATTATATTTTCTCTGCTGATATTCAATGATATGTTTCATCTTCTTTTGAAAGGGTGATAAATAGACACATGGTTTGTTTGTGTATTAATTGATATCATCATGATAGTGCCATGTTTAGGATACTTAGCTTGTTAAACGCATTAGAAATCTTAATTTATACGCAGCTTGACTAGTTTGTCCGATTTTAGAAAAAAAAACTTGTGGCATTAACAATTTTTTAGTGAGTTTTTAATTACTCATGATGTAAAAGCACTTTTGTTTGTGGGTGAAGTCGACAAAGATATATAAGTTAGAAGAACTTTTGAGGATGCTTGGATCAGTGCAAATGAAAATGCAAGTAATAAAGCATGCTTCACGTCTTAATATCATAATCATTTTGAGTGTTGTTTCTCTTTTATGTAACTATTGCTTTTAACTTACTTCCAAGAGCTCTAACGTAATCCTTAAATGTGTTGGATAATCACGCTTCTATAAATAAAATTATCACACCTGCAAAGGATCGTGATAATACAATAAAGATTACATCGTAAAAAAATAATAACAAACACAAGAATTTAACGTGATTCAACACTTCTTGCTTACGTTTACAGAATCGTCTCAAAAAGTATTTCACTGTCAAAAAATGATTATAAGATTGTAACCCACCCCAAATAGTGTATCACTTTACAAACCCGAGTACTCTACTCAATGGTTACAAGAAATTATAACACTCTCACACAAAAACATTTCTCTTTCAATAAAGTGATTTTGTTTTACAATCTCTCTTCTCACACACTCTCTCTACATGTGTTGTATTTTTTCACTAATTCTCTTCTCTATTTATAGGAAAGATTATCACCAACTATAATAAATAAGTTCACTTAAAAATTGAAACAAAAACAACTTTCAATGTATCAATTCAATTAATATTCATCTAGTAAAATATAATTTTTTTTCATTTTACATTTAAGTCACCTAAACTTTAATGATAAAAATCGAATTCTTAATATGGATGTACTTTATCTTTTGGGTTGAAACTCTAGAGAATATGATAGGCCTCTTAGAGTTGGTTTCTTTATCGATGGTTTTATCAACCAGCTACACGGCTTGACATTGAAAGGAGGATAATGATGAATTATAACATGAATTTTGTTGATCATACACATTCAACTAAAGGTTTTTTTCTTCTTTCTTTTAGCCAATTCCCGTTTGTGGTGGATAAAATCTGAAACAAATTAATAACGATTATAAGTATTATAGTACATTATTCCAACATTTTAGGCAATCTTTATTTATTAATTTGATAGAAAATTTTATCGGCAAATCAAATTATGTATTAATATAGGTACAAGAAGTACCAGAAACTATTACAAGCAGAGAGAGCTGAAATAAGAACTCGCTCATACAGATATCCCTCCCAAAATGAAATGGTTCTGTTCTATTGATGTCAACACAATGACATAAATAAAGCACAACAACTCTTAGGCCACACCAACCACATGTACATATTTATCTATCAACGGCAATATTACATATCCTGCAGAGATTAAAGCACAAAGCATTCTAATTACACCACCACATGCACGTATCACGTTAGCCTTCCCAAACCACACCAAAGCTGTTCCAAATCCAAGCCACACAACTGTTGGAGCTAAAGTTGATCGATTTTTTATGCAGGCTCCAGGATTGGATGACCACTGGGAGAATGAATAAAGGAAGCTAGAATTGTACGTTCTAAGCCACTCCCATGCATGAAACATGATCTTTTGCAAAGCTTCATCTTTATTGAAAGCTTTCCCTCTAAAAACTTTGTTGTTTCCAACGTTCCACAAGGACCAGGCAATACCACACCAAGTTGTTTTCCATCTTAAGTTCACTTCCTTACCAGCAAAAATGTGATGTTGCAAGTATTAATGCATTACAGGGGAGCTTGGAAAGACTGTAACCATGTTAACCCATTCTTTGTTGCATGCATGCATTCTTTATTAAATGCACATGAAATTAAGAATAAAATTAAATTATATAAACCTTATTTAGCAAACAATACTGATACATATTAGTGTGTGTGTGCCACTTATTCTATTTTTTTAACTCACTTATTCTAAAATTAAGTATTGGATGCCTAAACTATTAACAAAGTTAAAAAATATAAATTTAACAAATTTAACTGTTAAATTATATATGAATTGCATGGATGATGATTATATGTACAAAATATTTTATAAAAGTTACACAGTAATAAGCTTATCATTTTATAATTCACATATTACTCTACTATATATGAAAACAAAGTGATTCGATGAAAAATTGACTAGTTTATAAATTATAAAACTTTTTTAAATTCAATTATTAGCTTAACAAAACTTTCAATTCAATAATTACAAATTTTAATCTCCCAAAAGAAACAAAGCTCGTAATACATGAATTTCCCATACTCATGCGCAGTATGTGTATAAGCCGTAATATTGTTATAATCTTTAATAACTATATAAAATACAATATTATGGATAAATTTTTAATAATTATTATTTATTACGCTAATCATTTGTGTTATTTATTGTATAATAAAGAATACTCAATTACTGATCACATACTCTGAACAATTATAAAATAGAATAAAATGCTGTTATTTTTATATTATATATGTATATAATATAAATTTATAACTTATTGAGCTTGATTACAAATACACATTCATTTTCCACATGATGTCGTGATAAAGTTTTTCTTCGCAATCATTACGTACCCATAGAATTTCACAGATCTGAGGATAAAAAAATGCTTAAAAGATATCTTTGATTTATGCACTAGTATCTCGTGGCATACTTTTGTTCATTTGGAGAAATACCTTTCTTCGGTCGGTGAAGAATACTCAAATTTAGTTCCGCTAGATTAATGACTAAATCATATTTTTAATTTACTTTTCTAAGCATGATTATTTTTCTTTTTCTTTTTTATTTATTTTTATCCTTCTAAAAGTAAAAAAGTTATTTAGCCAAGCTTACTTCATGCAGAAGCATTCCGACTTCGTTTTGGGTCAAATCAGGCCCAAAATTTAAATAATTCCGAGGATAGTCCATTATTTTTCTACATTAATCCAATATATTTTTGCCACTTATATGGGCCAATATATAGGAAACTATTATTCTCATAGTGCTTTTGGCACTACCAACACCTGTGCAATCTCTCTTCTTCGTGTGGCCCTGCCCACCCACCCCAAGCCATTTTGTCGTGCCACCACACCCTAGCACGGTCAAGACCAAACTTGTTGCGTTTGGCATGGAGGAAGCGACATCGAAGAAGGCTCTCCATCTTAGAGGAAGCAACATGGCTCGCACTCTCTCTCCTTGATCCCTTTCCTCCTCCCTCCCTCCCTCACCAATGGTGATGGCCTTGACCGTGATTGGTTGGGTTTTTAGGTTTGGAATTTGTGGGGACTATTGATGGGGATGGTCATTGGGGGTTTGCATTTATGGGGTGTTGGGGTGGTTTGGGTTGAATGTGTTTGGGTTTGGAATGATGGGGTTTGCACACTAGTGAGATTGTTGTTGTCAATGGGTTTGAGATGGTGGGTTTAGTTGGAATGGTGGAGAATATGTGTTAATGTTCAACCAACAATAGAAATATGGTTCTCTTGTTGTACAATGCATAATGAAAATATCATTTTAGTCTAATAGAATCATATTTTCATTTTCTTCACCCCAATATGTATTATAGAAACACAATTATATTGTACAAGTATGCAACAAAATCGTGTTTTCCTTGGAAGCGTAATTTCGGAAAAATACAAAAGCTACCCACGTGGGTAGTGCCATTAGCACTTCTAGTAGGGCCAATAGGTTTTCCAATATATATCATTGTTTATAGGCTTAAATACATTTTAGTCCTACAATTTAATGTTTTTTTCATTTTCATCCCTGCAAAAAAAAAAAAAATCGTTCAAATCCTTGCAAATATATTTGTTTTCTTTTTCGTCCTTAAAGTTTTAAATAACATTTTTTCACTATTCAAAGTATTTTCTAAAGAACTTTATGGACGAAAAATAAAACAAACATATTTTGTAAGCAATAAAACGAAATAAAAAAAATTAAAAGAATGAAATCGAAAAAGACACTAAATTACAAGGACCAAAAATATATTTAAGCCTTGTAAATAACACAATCTGATTTGCAATACTGACTTTAACACAATATATCTTTTCCAATGTTGGTCCAAAATAGTCTTGACCGACTTCAGCTGAAAAATCCTAGTCGACTTCTGCTAAAAAAATAGTCTTGGCTTACCTAGGCTTAAAAAAAACTAATTAGCTTCAGCCAAAAACATGTATGGTTGATGTCGGTCGAGAAACATCATTGTCTGACATTAGCAAAAGAACCTAGTCGACCTTGCCTGAAAAATAGTCATGGTCGACATTGGTTGGGAAAAAAACTTTATCAATGTTGGTCGAAAAACATCATTCACCGATGTTAACCAAAAAAACTTGGGTCGATGTTGACTGGAAAAAAAACTAGTCAACATTGGCCAAAAAACAACCTCGGCTAATGTTGGTGGAAAAATTTGACCAACATCGGCCAAAAAACATCATTAATCGATGTGGGTAAAAAACTTCATTTGCAGACATTGATAAAAAAAAACTCTTGGCCAAAATCAGTTAAAAACAATTATATTTTGTGTGGGATGGATTGAATTAATATTCATCTATGAAAAAAGTGTCTCATCCCCAAAATTGCTAGGGTAGTTTTTTACTACTCCCTCCGATCCTTTTTATAAGAAACAAATAAGTCTATTGTTTTGTTTACAATTATAAGAAACAAATGATCAACTTTATGATGTATTACTTGCTAAATTTCTTTTATATCCTTAATTTATTGTAAAATATGCTCATTCATTCTTCATACAAGTAGATGCATTTTTTGACCTATTAACAATATAAACACATTCATTGGTGGAAAACAAATTATAACAAATCACACTAGAAGGGGGGGAGGGGGGGGGGGTTAAATGGTGTGTTAATAAAAATATAAAACATTTTCGAAATGGAAAATGTTATAATAAACAAGTTTATAAAACCCTCGTCCAGTGACAAACGGTGGATTATTGTCCAATGAGATGTAAAACTTGTCTTCAGTAAAAACCTTGTGTGCAGAGTGTAACAGTAATGGATAATGAAATACTTTAATAAGTTAAGAAGAGTAGTAAAAATACTTTATTTTATATTGGTCTACTCAACTTGAGCCACATTCAGTTCTCTTTTACCAACCAATAAAGGGTTTCACTAATCAACCTTGATTACAACAATTATTCTTTCCAGACACTTTTGACTTACAAGTATACCCAAGGTCACTCCTAGCACAACCCTTAGGCTCCCTTTGAATCTAAAAACACTCAAGTATTATTTTATCACTAAGTCACAACTGAATTTCATAAACAAAAGTTTGATATAGAATCAAATATTCTTTACAACACTCAGAGACTGGATTTACAATGAGGTTCTTATCTCTCACTAATACTTTGTATATAACAAATGATGGACTCTCAACAAGTGTTTTTCTTTTCTCTCATTTCTTGATCCATGACTCTTGTCTTTCTATGTATGTTTATCAATGTTCTTCAATTTTTGATTTCATATTTATAGGTAGAGAGACACTTGTAATTACGGAGAGTATCTTCGGAATTGAATGTTATGATCATTGTATGAATTGATCTTGTTTCCTGAATTAAGTGAATATTTTGCTTTTTTTGTCTAATAGGATCATAACTTTCCATATCTGTCATTTATAACTCAATATGACCGTTAAACATATAAAAGAAAATAAAAGTTAGTTTCACATATATGTTCCTTTTAAACAGAATCCTATAAGTTAGAATAAATAGATAATTCAAATAAAGTGCTTATTCTACTTGTTGTTTGGATGCATTAGACGAGTACTTTGAGCTTCCAGTAGATGAGTTATCCAGTAATGGATAGGTCTCTCCTGGTATTGTTTCCCGTCATTAAACCCATTGACTTACATGCAAAAAAGTGATTTCATCAAAATCGTAAGAGATGTCAGGATCGTCCAGTGTCTAACAGAAAAAACACCATCCCTTGCATTATGTGTAATGTCATTAAATATTACCACTACTTTCTATAGTTACTTTTGGAATAAGATATAAATTTATGATATTACTAAGTAAATTAACTAACTTACCTACTTTTACTGATCTTGATGAATTAACTATTTCTTTCTTATATAAAGGATCATAGAAAGTAATTTCCAAAAATATTGTTCTCATGAAAAAACAATTATGTTGTACATTTGTAGAAAAAAATTGTGTTTGCACTATATATGTTTTTCTACACGAAATATATATCACGTAAAGACAATTTTGTTTGTAATTTTATCAACAAAATCATATTTTCATTAAGTAAATTATTTGCACCACCACTTAAACCAACGAAAGTATAATTTCATTGTGGTCAAACAACACAAACAAAATTATATTTTTGTTACATTTGCCTTTTGTCCTTGTCCCTCTTCCTCCTTAAATTCCCTTTTCTCATTGCTATTCCTCTTCCTCATTCATGTATTTTGTAATCACCTCCCTACATGTTTTTTTGGTAACCATGGTATTGATACGACGTTGTCATCGTCGAAAGCAATGACAAATCTTCGTCGGTGACCTTAAGTGCACACAAGGTGATTATTCCCTCCCAACACGATTTATTCCATACGCAAGGACCAATCAAGATTTGAACCCTAGAACACTTGGTTAAGTGACACAAGCCATTACCACTTATGTCAACCATAGTCACAAAATTTCAGCCAAACAAGAGTGTAACAAATAAAGGTGGGTATACATACCTAGATCCGTGGACCAGTTCGTTAAGCTTGTGGACCATGTGGATAACGAACCTAAATTTTTTGAACCCGCATAGTAATCCTAGATTTTAGGCTTGGCCCATTTAGTCTGCGGACTTCACGAGCTTAATTCGCAAAGGCCACAAACTTATCTGTATCCGCTTTAGTTGAAGGTAAGCCAAAGAGACCAGACCATTCTTCCATTCCCATTAGCTAACGCAAACCTAATTTGGTGGAGTTTCATTTTTCTTCTCCTTTGAGAACACATAGTCATCATCGCCCCTCCTCTTCCCTCCCCCCCCTCCCCCCCCCCCACCCCCCGCGAGCCACGACTACAAGTCTGACCACCTTACTACCCCAAGAGCTGCACCTCTTCCCCCGCAAGTCGTGCCTCCTCTCTTGTGAGTCACGCCAAACCTCCATGACCGCATCAGCCCCACCTTGAGTTGACCTCGAGTCCTCAACCTTGCAGGCCTGCACCACTCGCTCATGCTTCTCGCATGACTTGACCATACCCTTTTTCTCTCTTTCATTCTCAAACTTATCAACGATCATCTTCAATCTCTTCATTCATGTACTCTTTTTGAACACCACACACCCTAACCCTCTTCTCAATTTCTTCTCTTTTATTTCACGTTTCACGATGAAAGAAGAAAAAATTGCTCCAATTTTACATTTTTTTTAAAAAAAATCAAAAAGAATAATTTAGGCCTGCAAACGTGTTCGATTACAGACTTTAAAAAAGTTCATTTATTTCACAGATTAGATTTATTTGGCTTGTATAAAACGCAGGCCAAACTTTAAACGGACCGAACCAATGCATATACCCACCCTTAATTACACATATCCGACCAACAAAGGCTTCTCAATGATCCATGATCCACTCAAAGAGACATACGAAACCCTCTCCAAGAGTTGTGCATGATTGAGGACCTCTTCTATGACTCTCTCTTTGTTGATTAAGGAACCAGAATCCAACACCATTGTTGCCTCGATTAGGTGAGGAATTCGTTCATGTTATTGTGTGATGATGTAGCTACCTCCATGTCGTATTGTCTCCTTCTTCCAATGTTGATATTGATGTCTTTTCCTCTGCATCGAACACACTGAAGGATTCAAGCTTTGTCCAACCAAGCTCTCGTCACTGCTCATGTCTCTTGGGCATGATGACGTGATGCTACTTTGATCTTAATTAGTGGTGCACCGCAACAGAGAGGGAATGAGTTGGGCTGGAGTGGTGCGACACGACTTGGATCTTGATGGGGTGGGTGGGGTTGCGTATTGCAACCCATAGGGGAAGGGAAAGATGTAAGGGAAAGGGGTGCAAGAATTTGGTTAGTGGGAAAAAGAAAAATTCCATATAATGTCTGGGTAAGAATAGAAAAGAGTGTGGTGAGAATAACAATGCACTTAGCTTGGTTTGTAATGGATTAAGTTTGAAATGAGTTAACTCAACTTAATTGTGAGTTGAAAAATAATCAATTTAGTTCAATCTACTTAAGGTAGTGGGTACACTGATTTTTTTAAAAGAAAATCATTGAAATACAAAGTAGAGGGATATATATATATATATACAATCTTTGACAAAATAGGGGAGGGGAGGATATATAATTAAGCTTAAGATATTCCATTTAGAATTTTTATATTAGATGTAAATATAATTTTATTGTCATAAGTAACTTTTTAGTATTCAACATACAAAAAATTATATTATTATGATCTTAGATAACCTATTTTTCAATAATATTATAATTTGCAACTTCTTAAGGGGGTTTAGAAGACTTATCTAAATCCACAATGCAGATTAGAAATTTTCACTTGCAAAGAGATTTGATTAAATGAGTGGAGACCAAGAAAAGGAAGTCATACAAGAGAGAAACACCACATGAAAATTTCTTCCTAAATGTGTTTGTCAAGAACAATATGCTTTTTTTGAAGGAAGATCTATTCTGGATAATGTACGTGTTGCCATTGAAATAATTCACCATATGAATTGTAAAGCTAGAGGAAAGTTTGGTTTAAAGATCAACACTATTAAAGCTTTTGAAGTTATAAATGGTGGTACACGACTACTCTTTTATCAAAAATGTGTTTTCGTAACAAATGGAGAGGTTGGATGAGGATGTGTATGGAGACTATTGATTATAATGTCATGGATAATGGTGAAAGAATTGCCCCTATTACTCTAGGGAGTGGTTTGAGGCAAGGTGATCCACTATGTACCTTATCTTTTCATTCTTTGTATTAAGGGCCTAACATCTCTATTGAAAAAATTTGAAGGGAGAAGTGACATTCATGGTAACAAAGTATGTCGAGGAGCCCTTCTCCTCACAAAATTGTTATTTGTTGGATTTATTTTTGGTTTTGCTGGGCCATTGAAAAGGAGGTTGAAACTCTGAAGGATATCCTTGTTTCTTTTAAAATAAAAAATATTTTGGATAAGCATATAATATTTTGTAGGAGTTAATGAATATTTTGGCACAAAGAAATATATGGACATGCGCTCAATGATTGAAGGAGAAAAGAAAGTTGTTTTCAATTATCTAAGGGATCGAAAATGAAAGAAAATCTAGCATTAATGATGTAGCATTAAGAGATTTGATTCAATGGGTTTTAAACTACAAAATTAATTGGAAAAAATGGTCTTAAAATAAAATATTCTCCAATAGAATTCAGTAATAATGAAATGAGTTGACAAATTTTTCATTTCTGTTTAATTTTCAAATGATTGTAAAATCACTGGTTAAGGAAAAAAAAAGGTATTTTAGAATACCTCTTTTATGATTATTTGTTTCGAGCTTCTGCCGTAGTCGAACCCTGGATTCGATGATTTAAGAAATTATCAACGAACCACAAAGCTAAGACAATAATTAGGGTTATTTTGTCAGGAAAAATTACTAATATGAAATAATAATTATTTATTCACACAATATTTTTCATTATTATTTCTAGAAAATACTTACAAATATACACTTCTTCCGTTCCAAAACTATAAATATTTTAACCTTTTCTTCTTATTCTAAAACTATTTATATTTTATAATTTTCAAGTCTTATTATTTTTTTCCACATATATCTCTATTTAAAATAACTATAGTTATTTATGAGGAACATTACACTTGCATCCTATTAAAAGAAAGTTGTTTTCAATTATCTGAGGAATTTAAATTGGAAGAAGATCCAACATTAATGATGTAGCATGGAGAGATGTGATTTAGTGAATTTTAAATTATAAAACCAAATAGAAAAAAAATGTCTTAAAATAAAATATTCCCTGGTAGAATTTAGTAATAATGAAATGGGTTGACATTTTTTCCTTTCTCTTTAATTTTCAAATTATTATAAAATCATTGGTTAACAAAAAAAAAAGGTATTTTAGAATACCTCTATTGTGATGAATCTTTTGGACTTATGTCATAGTCAAACACTGTGTTGATGATTTTAAAAAATATCAATGAACCACAGAGTTAAGACAACTATTGGCGATATTATGTTAGAATAAATTTCTAATATAAAATAATAGTTATTTTTTCACACAATATTTTTCACTATTATTAATATTATTATATCTTAAAAACGCATACTAATATATACTTATTCCTTTCCAAAACTATAAATGTTTTAACCTTTTATTCTTATTCCAAAACTATTTTTTTTTATAGTTTTCAAGTCTCATTAATTTATTTTCCACATATATTCCTATTTAAAATAACTATATTTGATCTTTAAGAGTAACATTACAGTTGCATTCTATTAAAAAAAGGTTAAATTATAATTTTGCTCTTTCATTGATTATTGACAACGCTTATGTAACAATGAGTTAAATAAAATAAAAATTAAAAAAATGTCTTGATAGGAATGAACCCCTAACATGTTAGACAATGACAACACAATAAACCATTATCCTACTTGATTTGTTTGAGTAATTTTATAAACAACATTTTTCTATGTATCATTACGTCAATTGTTATTAATTTTTTTCTAATTATAAAATTTTATAAATTAAACAAATTTATTTAATATAAAATTATTTTTACTTTTATTTTATATAATTTTACATATTTGTCTATCAAATAGTTTATATATTTTATATTTTAATTTTACCAATTTATAATTGAATTTCATAAATTATTATGAAATTTTTTTACATAAATCATTAATATAAAATCTGAAATTAATGCACTTTTGGTATCCTATTTAAATAATCTAAAAAATTAAATACTAAATTTTATTAATTTTTATAATTAGAATAAAAATTATATAATTTAATTGTTTAAATAAATTTACATAATTTGTATAAATTACATAAAATAATTTTTATAAATATCAAATATTAATGTATTTAATTTTCTTAATTTATATAATTGTAATAAAAATTTATTTATTAAATAAATTTTTATAATTAAAACATATATTAACGTGTAACATTTCTATAAAAATAAGCACTAATTTTTTTTAATTTATACAATTATATTAAAAATAATTTGCATATTAAAATTAATTTATTTAATTTGTTAAATTACATAGACTAATTTACATATTAATTTTTGCAATTATATTGATTTATATTATTGGGTTAAAAATAATTTATATATTAAATTCAATTTGCAATTTTTTTATAAATAATATAAAATAATGAATGCAAATTATTTACATATTAATTTATGAAATTCAATATAAATTGGTAAAAATTAAATTAAAATATTTAATGCATACAAAATAAATTTAAAATGATATAAAATAAAATTAAAATGATTTATATATTAAATATTTTTTTTAATTTATGATTTTTTATTTGTAAAAAATTAATAATTTTTACCTAATGATACATAAAAGTATTATTTTTAAAATTTATCAAGAAAAATAAATGATATAGTGATTTATTGTATAACAAGTGACGAAAATTATGGATTCAAAATTATAGGATACTAAAATTGTAATCTAACCTAAAAAAACACAAACAAACAATAAACCACATTTATTTTATATTAAATAAGGATATTTTAGACTAACTGCATTACTATTTAATACTTATTAAATGGTCATTAATTGGTGTACACCAACCTTAAACATCAATGATTTTGAAACAAAGAGAGTATCTAATTAAAATAAAATTCAATTCAATTAAACAAGATCAATTTAACTAGTTTATAAATAATAATGAAAAAAACACCTTTTGTATGGAACTAGTGTCGATTTGTCATTATTTCCAAACAAAATTTATATTTAATTATGTAACTATTTTTTGTTATTCATGTTCTATTTGACTAATGCAATATGACACTAAATCATGTCATTATTTTCCTTTGATGGGGTGAGACATATATAAATATTTTGAGTTTAAGCATCATTAAATTTGTGCGGTTTTTTATATTTTTATATAAAAAAAATCAATCTACAAATTCTTGAACTATTTTAGAATTTTTTATGAATAGGTCCATATATATATATATATATATATATATATATATATATATATATATATATATATATATATATTTGTTAACAAATATTATTTTGGCAGCAGAAGTAGGTCCTATATTTTGAAAGTTTATAATTAAGTCTCAAAAGTCATGAATATTTATTTTTATTGAATTCTTGACTAGACTTGTGTTGAGGTTCCATTACATAAACAAATTTAATTTATCAAATGTGTGAATGCATAGGTAAATATTTGGATTCATGCACCCTGTATAAGCACGACGTTAGCCAAGTTAGTCCCATCTAGACTCAAGTTTAACACTATGTTTGGTACGTATGTAAGAGGATGGGCTAAAAGTGATAAGGGGTGAAATTAATGAAAATGAAAATGGGAATGAAACATGATTGTTAAACATGAAAGTGAACAAGAAGTTTTGAAAGGAAAAAAAGCGGGTCCCATGATACAAAATTTACACACAAAAAACGAGTGGAAGTATGTGAAAGAAACAAAAAAAAAAGAGAGAGAGAGAATAATGTATAAAAGTAGATAGACAAACATAATTATCCCGTGTTCCTCGGTTACACATATATGTAAGCTTTGCTTATTTTCAAACCCGTGAGCTTTGCATTCTCTTGGAATAGATGACACAACTACACATGATGGAATGGACTGCATGTGTTTTACAAAAGAAATTGTTTACAAAGGCACATAATTCGATTATATGAATTTCTATTTTTTAAGAAAATAAATTCTAGAACCTTTCATCGTGTTTCTCATGTACACACATATGTAAGTTTTGCTTTTTCATTTTCAAACCCGTAAGCTTTGTATTCTCTTGGAATAGATGACACAACTACATGTTGTGAAGTGATTTTACAAAACAAATTGTTTACAAAGATTTGTAATTGATTATATGCCTTCTATTTTAAAAAAATAAATACCAAGACATCTAATCGATTATGCTTTAGCATAATTTATTATATTCCTTTTATTTATTTATTTTAAAAATGTTTTTGTATAAAAAAATATTTTTTTGGTGAGGTTAAAACGAGAATTGATTAGCAATAATGCTTATTTTCTTTATCTACCTGACGACTTCAATTCATATATTTTATCTATTTTTTACTTTAATTTCTTTCATCTAAACTAAAACAATTTTACTTTTCACTTTTTTCATGTGTTTTTACTTATTTTCTTTCTTCACTTTTATTCATTTTCTTTCTACTCTATAAAACACAATATAAAATGGTATACAATTAATAAGTTTACATAATCTTGTAGGCTAAATGGGTCCGGTAAAAAAAAAAAAAAGATAAATGGGTCGGTATGCACTTATGTTGGAATATTTCCTTGTTAGATATTTGCTCTGTTTAAAATTTTGGATCTATGTGGTAACATCATAAAACATTTGAATTATACAAGTTAAGCTAATAAAAGTTCACATGTTAACCCATAGTCAAAAACAGAATTTTTTAAATAGTTTATACTATTCCAATTAGTTTAATGTATAAAAATAAAGAGAAATGCTGCAACAAAACATATTTTTTAAAATTGATATGTATAAATTGCTAGTGAAACATATAATCATAATTGTGTCTAACTTAATTGATTAAATAATGTGTGGGAGTTGTTATAAGTTTAATTTTTATAAATAAAAAAATGACATATTTTTTTAAATTGATTTTCTACAAATTTTATTTTATATCTTTCCATTACATCACTCACTTTTCGCACAACTTCTCTATTTTTTTTTCTCGTGCTTCAAAAGAAAGAAAAGTACTACTAGCATGATCAAGGCTAAGGTGGACAAGTCTATTAAATGATTCGTGGTGAAACATTTTTATTGACGGTTGATTCATCTCATGCATATAGGATTGTAATCAATGTTGGAGTATGAATTCATCAAAGAAAAAAAGAATCACGCACATACACGCATATACTTTTCCAAGAACAAGAGAGAGAAAGGGGAAAACAGTTACAACTAATTTTTATTTCTGTTTGCACACAGCTGATACTCCAAGTGGTTCAGCATATAAGAGAGTACTTATTAGCAAAACTCTATATCAATCAATAACTAGCTTATTTTTTCTATTGAATTTTAACACACCTCCTTAAGCTAGTTTCCTGCTATCAACAATATTCAGCATGCTTCTCTGTTTCTTGAAGGTTTCAGATTTCAAGGACTTGGTAAATATACCTGCAAGCTGATCTTCTGATCTGCAAAACTTCAACTTGAATTTCCCCTTCGCAACTTGGTCTCTTATGAAATGAAATTTGGTTTCAATGTGCTTTGATCTTCCATGTGCAATTGGATGTTTGGCTAACTTGATTGTAGATTTGTTATCTACATATAGCTCAACTGGACCTTCTTCTTTGATCTTCAGTTCCTGCATCAAAGTATCAAGCCACACTGCTTGACAAGCTCCCATTGCAGCAGCAATGTATTCAGCCTCGCACGATGAAAGTGCAACCACAGATTCCTTCTTCGAGCTCCAAGAAATTGGTGCTGAATCAATTAGAAAAACAAACCCAGCAGTGCTCTTCCTATCACTTTTGTCTCCACACCAATCAGCATCTGTATAGCCATATAGATTTCTTGTATTTTCACTATGGTTAATGGGCATCAAAATTCCATAACCAATTGTTCCTTTCACATATCTCAATATTCGTTTTGCTGCATTGAGATGTGATACTCTAGGCCTGTCCATAACTCTGCTAATCAGACCAACACTGAAAACCAGATCAGGTCTGGTGTTGCAGAGATATCTCAATGCCACAACAATCCTTCTAAACTCAGTAGCATCTACTAAGTCCTCTTCACTATCTCTATCGAGCCACAATCCAGCTTCTGCAGGTGTTTCAGCACTATTACAGTGTTGCATATTGAATCTATGCAGAATATCAGTAGCATATTTTTGTTGTGTGAGAACAATTCCTTCACTACACTTCTTGAATTCAATTCCAAGGAAATATGACAACTCACCCAGGTCAGTCATGTCAAACTCATCCATTAGATTTTTCTTAAATTCATTCACTTTTGCTTCATTGTTTCCTGTCAATAACAGATCATCAACATAAAGGCATAGCATCATAATGTCTTCACCCCCTGACTTCACATACACTCCATACTCAGACCTACATTTCACAAAACCCAAATTGGTCAAGCTCTTATCTATTTTCATGTTCCAAGCACGTGGTGCTTGTTTCAACCCATATAGAGCCTTCCTCAATTTGAACACCTTTCTCTCATTGCCTTTCACTACAAACCCAGGTGGTTGATCAATGTACACTTCTTCTTGTAAATCACCATTCAAAAATGCTGATTTTACATCAAGTTGATGTAGTTTCCACCCTCTCAAACTTGCATGTGCCACCACCACTCTCACTGTCTCTAATCTGGCCACAGGTGCAAATACTTCTTCATAGTCAATGCCTTGCCTTTGGAGAAATCCCCTTGCTACTAATCTCGCCTTATACCTCACCACTTCTCCTTTGGGATTTACTTTCACCTTATACACCCACTTCACTCCAATGGCTTTCTTATTCTTTGGTAATTCCACTAACTCCCAAGTATTATTCTTTTCTATGGAATTAAGCTCTTCATTCATAGCTTTAATCCATTTCTTATTCTGCATTGCTTCTTCCACTGTGAGTGGCTCAGATTCAGCTAGTAGTGCAAAATGCACTATCTCACCTTCATCATTAATTGCACCATCATTCAACATTTCAAAATCATTTAATCTTTGAGGGACTTGTCTCTGTCTCAAAGATCTTCTTGGCCCCTCAGCACTGCCTTCTCCAGTTTCATTTTCTTGCACAGTCACAGTGTCACTGTCTTCAAGTTGCAATTCAACTTGATTCTGTTTTTCTATCTCTGGTGTGACATTCCACTCCCAATCCTTGCTTTCATCCACCACTACATCCCTGCTTATCACTATCTTGTTGTTCACTGGATTCAACAATTTATAACCTCCAGTTGAGTGATATCCAATCAATATCATCATTTCTCCTTTATCATCAAGTTTAGTTCTCAGTTGGTCAGGTACATGTCTATAACAAATAGATCCAAACACTCTGAGGTGAGACACACTTGGTTTCACTCCTGTCCAAGCTTCCTCAGGTGTTATATTTTCCAATTTCCTAGTTGGGCTTCTGTTCAAGATGTATGCAGCAGTGTTCACAGCTTCTCCCCACAAATATTTTGGTAGTTTCTTGCTCTTTAACATGCTCCTCACCATGTTTAACAAAGTTCTATTCTTCCTCTCAGCTACTCCATTATGTTGAGGAGTGTATGGAGGTGTTACTTCATGTGTGATGCCTTCTTTCTCACAAAATTCAGCAAACTCAGCAGATACATATTCACCCCCACCATCCGTTCTTAATATCTCTAAATTTTTTCCACACTGTTTCTCCACTGAAACTTTGAATTTCTTGAATACTTCAATCACATCACTCTTCCTCTTAATCAAGTAAATCCAAAGTTTTCTACTAAACTCATCTATAAATGTAACAAAGTATTTGTTACCTCTAGGAGTCGTATGTTGAATTGGTCCACATACATCAGAAAAAACAACTTGCAGCTTCCTCTTAGATCTTGTGGATACATTTTGATTGAATGAGTTTCTGGACATCTTGCTTTTTATACATTCTCCACATACATCATTTGGCACCTTGATATGAGGAATTCCTTTCACTATTCCCTTACTCTGTAACCTATTCAGATCAGTGAAGTTTAAGTGACCATAACGAAAATGCCATAGCCATTCTTCCTTGTCAATTGTTGATGCTAAACACTGTTGCACTAGAACATCTAGCTCAGCTTTAAATGTTCTATTCTTTGACAAATTTGCTTTAATCAACCATCTCCTCTCATTGTCATACACCTTCATGGCACAATCCTCCAACACCATCTTGTACCCTTTCTCCAGTAACTGTCCAATGCTCAGAAGATTGCTCTTCATTCCTGGAACATACAACACTCCAGAAATAAAGCATTTAGATCCATCTCTCTTCTTGATCATCACCTTTCCTACACCTTCAACCTTCATAGTCCTGTCATCAGCAAACCTCACCCTGCTTTTGACAGTGAAATCTATCTCAACAAACCATTCCTTCTTTCCTGACATGTGTGTTGAACACCCAGTGTCAAGAAACCAGTTATCACCATGATCACTCTCATCCTTCATAGTCACCATATATAACACTTCTTCTATATCTACCTTCTCCTTTCTCACTTCTTCCACTCCATCATCACCAATTTCCTCCTCTACTGCCATTAACAGAATTTCCTCCTTCTCATCTTCTTCTTGAGCCAATCTTGCATTAGTGTGGCTTGGATTACTATAGCATTCATCGGCAAAATGACCGTATTTCTCACAATTATAGCATTGAATGTGACTCTTATCAGTTTTTCTTCCTCCTCTTCCACCTCTTCCTCTACCACCTCTTCCACCTCTTCTTCTATAATTTTCACTGCTATTGTTCTTTTGTTCACTATTGTAATTATTACTAGAGTTTCTTCTACCAGAGTTTGAGTTACAATTGTTACCTCTGCCTTTTCCTCCTCTGTAATTGTTTCTACTTTTGCCACGTCCTCCTTGACTGTCACGACTTTTGTTTCCACTTTCTGCCATGAGTGCTTGTTCAGTGCTAGGCTTCACAGACTTCCTCTCATTCATTCGTTGTTCATGTGCTTCAAGTGATCCTTGCAGCTCCTCCAATTTTAGCGTTGATAGATCCTTCGATTCTTCAATCGCTACCGTGACATGATCAAATCGTGAATGCACCGATCGTAATATCTTCTCAACAATCTTCTCATCAGACAGAGTTTCACCACACGATTGCATTTGATTTGTCATGGTTTGAACACGAGTGAAATAGGTAGCAATTGTCTCACTCTCTTCCATGCCTAGCAATTCATACTGTCGCCTTAGAGTTTGAAGCCGTACTTTCTTCAATTTCTGATCACCGGCATAGGAGCTCGCGACAACATCCTACGCCGCTTTGCTCGTCTCCGATCTCGCAATTTTCTCGAAAATTGCTTGATTCACACACTGATGCAGAATGCACAAACCTTTGCAATCCTTCTTCTTAGCATCTTTGTATATCGCTTGTTGCGCAGCGGTTGGATTCACTGGCAACGGATCAAGTCCGTTCACCACCAGATCCCACACATCTTGATAACCGAGGATCGCCTTCATCTTCATACTCCACTGGTCGTAATTTCTCCCATCAAGAACAGGAAAGTTCGCCGGAAAGTTTCCGTTCGTCGTTGCCATTGATAAGGTTCCTCACCGCCTCTCGTGTTTTCACTCGCTTACCGTCTCTCGTGTTTAGGTTTCACTCACCTCACTTTCAATCGATGAACACACTTCAACAACCTGCTCTGGATACCATTTGTTGGAGTATGAATTCATCAAAGAAAAAAAGAATCACGCACATACACGCACATACTTTTCCAAGAACAAGAGAGAGAAAGGGGAAAACAGTTACAACTAATTTTTATTTCTGTTTGCACACAGCTGATACTCCAAGTGGTTCAGCATATAAGAGAGTACTTATTACACGTGGCAAAACTCTATATCAATCAATAACTAGCTTATTTTTTCTATTGAATTTTAACAATCAACACTATCGCAATGGACGATTTTTCTCCCCAACTCTTTCTCTCTCCATCCTCCATTGGGTAACACCATTTGTTTACTCTTCTCTCTTCTTCTTTGTGATTCTCATCATCACCATGGTCAATGGCCTTGGTTTTGCATATAGGTGTGAGCCAAGGAAATCCCAACATTAGGCATATGCACATTTGGGGATGTCTAGCCGAAACAATGTCTTATAGGCTGCATGAAGGTAAACTGGACTTAAAAATAATTAGTCACAATTTTTTTGTTACATTTAAAGCTCTCACATGTATAAGTTTTAAAATCCCACTTTAAGATCAAGTTTGAGGCGTCCAAGACTCCTTGAGGAAATTGAGTTTAGAGAGAAAGGAAACATAATAAGTGTTGTATTTAAAGAATAACCTGTTATTGACAATAGATAAGTCTTTGTACTTATCATTGTTCAAGAAACGAATATGGTAATTAAATAATGATGTTACTCCTAATATTATTAAAAGACAAGACAACACTGAGATTCTCTCTCAAGCACCATTTAAAGTTCAAATTTAATAGCCTCAAGAAGTGTCATTAAGAAAATTCACTAGAGAAAGGGAAAATGTAATTTGATATGATTATGTCATATTTCTTGAAGAACATGAATATGATATTAGGTTGATTGAGAAGGTCTAATTGACCTTAGTCAAGTCATGTTGTTCTCTAACTCTTAAGTGAATTAATGTCATAAATGATGTAATAAAACCGATGGTTGAACATGACATTTGAAATATCGTCAAATTGCTTGAAAGTGTGAAACCCATAAGTTATAGATAAATGTCTATAATTGAAAGGGATTGAATGTGTAATAATAAGATATATAAAGTTTATCTTGTCGCCAAAAGTTTTACAAGAAGGAAGATTTTGATCACAAAGATATTTTTTTATTTCTTAGAAAGACTCTCTTAGAACTATAATGACATTGTAGATCATGTTGATAATTGTTTTGCATAGATGGATATAAAGATTAGGTTTCTAAATGGAAACATTGATGAAACAATTTATACGGTGAAACCAGAAAACCTTGTTTAAGATGATCTAAAGTCTATGGTATGCAAACTAAAGAAATTCATTTATGCTTTTAAACAAGTCTCTCGTCTATGGTATTACAAAATTTATCAAGATTGTCTCTTATGGTGTTGAGGTAAATTTGGTTGATGATTGTGTATGTTAAAAGTTCACTGGGAGTAAATTTATTATTTTGGTATTATATGTTGATGACATCCTACTATCATCATACAATTTATTGTCGCAAAACATTTATATTGTAATTTATCATATATGCTTAAGTTTATGTTTTATTGCCCTGAAATAATTTTTAGTGGGAGTCCTAAGGTGATATATGAATAATCTTGGTATGTAGCACTAGGAAGTAGTAAAGTGCATTATGCGTTAATTGAAGAGAACAAGAAACTACATGTTTTTGTATCAAAAGTCTAGAAGTTTACAGATTATTGGGTATTCTGACTTCGATTTTTTCGAAATATTTTAATAGCAATCACTCCACATAAGGATCCACATTTAATCGTGTTAGTGGAGTTAATATTTTGATATGAGTATTATACTAAAATTTATGATTGCTAAATTATTGTAACTAGCTTTCCTGTTGTTGTCAACATTAAGTAGTCATTGGGTGTTTATTGGGACAATATCTTAGAAGTATTATTAAGGATTCAACCGAGTAAAAGTTTGTTGACATAAAGTATTTGGTTGTTAAATAAAGAATTCAAAAAATACAGATTTGTATAGAACATATAAGAACTCATTGCATGTTAACTGATCCACTTACTAAAGGTATGACACTTAAATTTTTTCATGAGCACACTGCTCATATGATTGTAATTCTTGATAGTACCTTAGTTTAGTGGGAGTCTTATTTATGTTCTATATCTTAGGGTTTACGAACATTTGTTGTTTGGATTTTCTCTAGAAATAAAGTTGAAGTTTATCATTTCGCTATAAGTTTATTTTGTTTGCAATATTTATGTTGTGTTTGGATAAATCTCTATAAAGAATAAAGTTTGAACCAGTTGAAAATAGGCATGACTAAGATCACATTGCATGTAATTTTTATGTTGTTTATCCATATTGACCTATGTCATTGAGTGTATTGATGCAATGGTCATTGAGGTCTAGTTACATTTGTTATAGTGACGAAAACCTCAATGATTCCATTATTGATATATGAGATGGACCAAGTTGTTAAGGTGAAAATCTAAAGGTAAATAGCATATAGATATGCTCTTAATTAAGGATTTTTGATATAACTGTTACAATATGTAGTCCAAGTGGGAGATTGTTGGAATTTTCTATTCCAATAATTAATATGGACTAATATTATAAGACAATTATATTAGCTAGTTATCATTAGTGAGTTTTATTTTATGTGGTCAAATTAAGTGAACCCGTTAGACAATTAAATCAGATGATATGGACTTAAATGAGCATATGTCAGCTGGTCTATTAAGGGATAATGGGAACCCTATTAGGTTAACACACTATGAGAAGGTTGTGATCCTCAATATACCGAGTCATCACATATAATTTTTCTTTTCTCCATTTGAAGAGTTACGAATGTCCTATTAACGAATAAAGAGGTTCCGATTGAGGAAGAACCATAAAGTCACCTGTTAGCCAGTTATCTGTTCCATAACAAATCCTAAGAAAAGTAAATAGATCAGAAATCACCTACAAATTTAGATTTCATTGGGTTTGTTTGATTAATCATTATGGATCCATGTATTCCTAAAACTCTTCTTAATCAATTAACGTAATGTGTTCCTGATAGTTATATTGATATTTTATAAGGATCCCCTCAAATACCAACATTATGGTCACCACCATCTTCACCTACCAGATCAATTATGGCAAGTGCATCTTCCACCATCAACTTTCATGTCAAAATCGAAACCTTTGGGCCGGGACCTCCCTGTGATCAAGATCTTTAGGGCGCATAATGAGAATAGTGTGCATCTTCAACTTCGACAATAGTTGTGTACCTTGCCAATAGCTCTTGGATATCGTCAAAGTTGCACACTTACACATTGACGACGTTGTCACCCTAAGAATGGTAAGCTATTTGAAGTCCTCCCCCAAACATGGCACAATTTTAACCTTGTTCCATTGTTGGCCGCTTAAGAGAGTGCTCCCCTCCACCCAATCATGTTCCTCTTTCCAGTGCTATAGTGGCCTTGCACATTCGCAGTTTCAAACCATTAAAAAAAGAAAAGTTTGGGTTTGATCAATTTGAGGGGATTTGTGATAAAAATTGAAACTTTTGTTTTGTGTGTGATATTTTTAGGGATGACTCATATGCATGGTTGTTAAAAATTGAAACCTTCAATGAGTGCTTAAGGTTGGAAGCAACTCATATGTACTCTTGTTAACACAAACCTTCAACTCATGTGATTGCTTTCAGTAATACGTATCAACTTTCATGTTTATGTTGCTTTCATCAATTTGTAAAAGAGACTATTGCATAGAGGAAAAGGCGATGATGGCGAGGAAAGATTATTAAAAGAAATCACCGTTAAAAATGGTCTCTGGGGATGGTGAATGATGATTGGCTAGATAGCGGTGAGGGAGGAATAAATCCAATGTGTATAGCGTAGATTGCAAATGTATGGAACAAATAAATCTAACGGTTAATAAAATTTATTCACCATGAGTCATTTTAAAAACTTGTCCACCTTAGCCTTGGCCCTACTAGCATTTCCCTAGGCTAACTCTATCAACCATATCACAACAAAAAGAAAAGATAAGCATAACACACCAACTAAGATAACGTTCATACTAGGATCTAAAAAAGAAAAGAGAAAAAGCATAACATTCTTACAATTCTTCGGTATAGTACTTATATTCATGAAACAAAACGTTTGACTACCAGGATGAGTTGGTTTGCTTTTGATTCATCAGCATACTCCACCCCATGACAACCATCTATGTCAAAATCACTCACCACATCCACACCCTTCTCCTCCAACAACACTACCAAGTCCTTCTCACGATCAATCACAGGGTCCCCATCATTCCCACTCACCAACACCCTCCACCCTAGCTCCTTCATCATCCCCAATTTCCCAACCCACTTCTCAACCCTCAGATTGCAATACTCGTGATCACGGTTAACGCCAACCGGCAGCGCCAGCTCCCAAAACATATCAATCACACACAGCGGGACAACCTCGTCGTCCTTGAGCCTAATCTCAGATTCGCACCTCTGGGTCCCACCGAAAAACACTTGGCACAATATCAGCCCTCTGATCTTCAACGGCTCAAGATCGCGCGCCATGTCGATCGCGCGTAGACCCATGAAATAGGCAATTGTGGCCCTGACACTGCTTCCCATGAGATAGCAACTAGACATGTTGGCGTGTTTTGTCAACTATTCATCGTTGTTGTCTCGGATAAACTCTAAGGCTTCCACCGTGTCATCGTATGTCGTCGTGAAATGGTGCTCCGGCGCGAGGTGGTATTTGACGGAGGTGACCACGGCGGGGAAGGCGGCGGACATGGGAGCGCAGAAGTGGTGGAACATGGTAGAGGTGGCACTGGCTACGATGAAGCCGCCACCGTGGAAGTAAACGATGAAAGGTTACTTCTTAGGGTTTGGGGACAGTGCTATTCGTGGGAGGAATAAGTAGAGCCATGTGTTGTTTTGTTGATTGATGGTGAGGTCTTTGGTGAGAACTGGGAGAGTGGGGTCTGAAGAGGGTGCGGTGTGGGGAATGTGGCGCAAGCGAGTTAGGGTTCCGTTAAGGTTGAGAACCATGTCGAGGTGTTTGTAGGGATCAATGGGTTGTTTAGACATGGTGAGAGTGGGGACTTAGTTTAGCATGAAGATGAATGAAAGTGTTGCAATGTAGGTAGAATGTAGAGAAGTTGTGAATTGAAGGAAGTTATTCTATTCTTTTATTAATCCATGCATATGTACCTGCCTTGAATTTAATTTAATAATAATGTAAGTCGGTAGTTCCAAATTTCCAATTCGTTTTTTCTTTTACATTTTTTTTATTCATATTTGAGACATAATATAATAGATTCCGGATATGTTCTGATAAAAAATATTATCGATAAGTTTTTTTTTTCCACGCATATGATTTCATAGGTAATTTGTCATTTTCTAACAATAATTTCTCTGTATACACTAGTTAGAATTCAAACTTCTGATTCTGATCATCACATATTTAAGGAGTCCAAACCTATCAGTTAAACTAATTAACCATTATTGGTCTCAATATGATCTTTATGCCTAAGTAAAAGCTTGTTGATTTGGTTCTTATATCCGCAAACATCATCGGTTCTTATATGTTAATTGTTACTCTTGCACATTTTTAATTTATTGTAGGAGTAAACAAGATCTAACTTAGCTGGAACTTGATTTGAACATATATGCTCGGATTTTGAATATAAATCCGATGTATTATTTAGTTCAGTACAAACTTTTTAAACAGTTATAGTACACGTAATTAACAAGTATCGCAAAAATGGATCACTTAAGCCTATTTTTAACCCAACTCAAAAGTAAATTGGTGAAAGAATAAAGACATGGAATTGGGCCACTCAATACATACTTGAAATAAAAACTTCAACAACTAATAAACTGAAATAAATTACATCACAACATCTATAAATAACAATTAACTATTCTTTCAAAAAATTTCATGCCCTAATCATCAATGTACGTAAACGAAACCTTTCACTAACGCAAAGAGTTTCATTGCTTTAGATAGGCTCAAAAAGTTCCACTCCATGAAACCCTTCTTCTTCAAAGTCCTTCACCACTTGCATCCCATTTTCTTCCATCAACTTTGCCAACTCCGTGTCTCGATCCACCAATGGGTCACTACCGTTGCCACTCACCAACACCCTCCACCCATGCTACTTCATCTTAACCAATTTCTCAACCCAATTCCCTGCCCTAAGATTGCAATATTCATGGTCACGTTCTGCACCAATTGGCAGTGCCAACTCCCACATCAAATCGGTACGATACAACGGAATAATTGGGTTATTCTCAAGCCTCAACTCTGACTCGGTCCTCTGAGTTCCACCGAAGAATGGTTGACGCAATATCAAGCCATGGATCTTCAGTGGCTCAAATCATTCACCACTTCACACGCACGTAGACCTGCAAGAAAAAAAAATCAATATTAATTTCTTCCATTAAAATTATAATCTGTGAAAGACAGTGTAACATCAATAGATATAAAATACAGATTATATATGCGTGTAAAATAGATTATGTAATATTTTTTACTCCATATATACATTAGCACACAATCAAGGTTTTAAATGTCAGTTTCACGAGAGATTTGATAATTTGGAGCATAAATTTCAACTTTCTGGTCGTTGGTTTGAAACAAGCATAGAGATCGATATAGAGTCCCAGCAAACATCAACAAAAACCAAGGTATTAAACATTGGTAGTGATCGTGTGGTCGCATTTAGATTTTGAGGATAGTGCTATTCGGGGTAGGAATAGGCGGAGCCAGGTGTTGTTTTGTTGGTTGATGGTGAGGACTGAGAGAGTGGGGTCCGAAGAAGGTGGATGGGGTGTGCAAAACGGCGTCGTCATTTAGGCGAGTGAAAGTGCCGTCGTGATTGCGGAGGATTTGGAGGCAGTTTTAGGGGTCGATGGGTTGGTTATTGAACATGATGGAATGGAGGAAATTATTTTTGTTTAATTGGTGTGAAGATGCAGAAACTGTTGTGTTCTGTGCTGGCATGTCAATGAGATTGTTTGTGTAAGAACTTACCCAGAATGAAAACTTGAAATTTATTAGCACTCAATAATTGAATACTATTGATCAAAGTAGAATAGTAATATACGAGAATGTGTTAGCACCAAAAGAATCCCCCCAAAGCCGACCTCTAAAGATAAAATGATAGGAAAGGTGTCATCACCTAGACCACGTACCTAGGAATTTGTTAATTGCAAGAAGGAGCCATGAAACTTAGCTACGAGAATGGTACGTATTTGTTTGTCTATTGCCAAAGTTTTCCATGTAAAAATATACATATACTGATCTAAACATGCAAATCAATTAAAATGACATATTTAGATCAAACAACGGAAATTAAAAATATTACGAGCGTATCTCCAGCCATTGCAAACTGAACGGGAAGTTTGTTCTTCCAGACCCTTACTCACTCTGAATAGATGGTGTATTTTTTCTGAATAGAGAAGTGGGTTTGG
The DNA here is from genome assembly GCF_000004515.6 of Glycine max. Taxonomy (NCBI): domain Eukaryota; kingdom Viridiplantae; phylum Streptophyta; class Magnoliopsida; order Fabales; family Fabaceae; genus Glycine; species Glycine max. The sequence continues at coordinate 37,826,134 of NC_038245.2, forward strand.
TGATACAAAACTGAGAGCACCCCATCCTATTTATAGAGTCTGTCCATCACAGAGCTTTCAACTTGTTATCAGAACGTGAGATAACTGATGGGTACGTGATTTGTTACTGAATGTGGTTGCAAATATATTTGCAAAGATATGGGTTGAATGTGGATGGAAAATGGACCAGATTCAAAATAACTAAATGTTCCAAAATAATAATAATAAAAAGGAACGTGGAACGTGAATGCAACGTGGGCTTCCAACATTCCCCCACTTGGTCCATTTAACTCAACATCAACCATAACAAGAAACATAATATATGAGTCATGGCGATAGGTCCTCTGATGATGAGTAGTATCTTCCATGTACCACAATATATCAAGTCTCTCAACACTAGCTCTCAACTTAATGAATAAACCATATGTTTATTCTATATCTAAACCGAATGATTTTTCTCGAAATAAATAAATATGTGCACAAAACCATATCTAATTGAATAAGAGTTTCATTGAAAATAACAAATGTACGTACAATGAAATTACATCATGGAACCAAGTCCCATTCGTACTACATGATCCTTAAAATTCTTTGGTGGCATGCCTTTAGTTAAAGGATCAACAATCATTGACTCAGTGTTGACGTGTTCAATGACCACTTTCTTTTCTTTAACACGTTCTCTTATGGCTAAGTACTTAATGTCGATGTGCTTACTTCGACTTCCACTTTTGTTATTTTTAGCCATAAACACCGCAGCAAAGTTGTCACAATACAACTTTAATGGCCTAGAAATAGAGTCCACAACTCTAAGGCCAGATATGAAACTCTTCAACCATACACCATGCGAGGTAGCCTCAAAACAAGAAACGAACTCAGCCTCCATAGTGGAAGTAGCAGTCAAGGTTTGTTTGGCACTTCTCCAAGATACAGCTCCACTGGCTAACATAAAAATATAACCAGATGTTGATCTTCGTGAATCAACGCAACCAGCAAAGTCTGAGTCGGAGTAGCCAATCACTTTCAGAAAATCAGTTTGTCTGTACATGAGCATGTAATCTTTTGTTCCTTGAAGATATCTGATCACTTTCTTTACAGCTTTCCAGTGGTCAATACCTGGATTACTTTGATATCTTCCCAAGACTCCAACAGCGAATGCAATATCAGGTCTAGTGCAAACCTGAGCATACATAAGGCTTCCAACTGCTAAAGCATATGGAATATTTTTCATGTGTTCCCGCTCAAAATCATTTTTGGGGCATTGACTCAAAGCAAGTTTGTCACCCTTCACAATGGGAGCTACACTTGGTGAACAATCTTTCATATTAAATCTCTCTAAAACTTTGTTGATATAGGTTTCTTGAGACAAGCCTAAAATGCCTCGAGATCTTTCTCTATGGATCTTTATGCCTATGACATAAGATGTCTCTCCCATATCCTTCATATCAAAGTTCTTTGAGAGAAATTGTTTCACCTCATATAGCATACCCTTATCATTAGTCGCAAGTAGAATATCATCTACGTATAATACAAGGAAACAAATCTTACTCCCACTAACCTTCTGGTATATACAGTGATCCATGACATTCTCTTCAAAGCTGAATGAAGAAATGACCTCATGAAATTTTAAATACCACTGACGGGAGGCTTGTTTCAATCCATAGATGGACTTATTAAGCTTGCAGACTAAGTGCTCACCAACACTAGATACGAATTCCTCAGGTTGTTTCATGTAAACCTCTTATTCTAGATCACCATTCAGGAACGCCGTTTTCACATCCATTTGATGCAGCTCAAGATCAAAATGAGCTACTAATGCCAGAATTACTCGAAGAGAGTCTTTCTTAGATACAGGGGAAAAGGTCTCTCTGTAATCGATTCCTTCTCTTTGAGTGAATCCTTTAGCAACAAGTCTTGCCTTATGTCTCTCAATGTTGCCTTCTGAGTCTTTCTTTGTTTTGAAGACCCATCTACATCCGATGGCTTTTACACCAATAGGAAACTCAACGAGATCCCAAACTTGGTTAGATGCCATAGAATCCATCTCATCCCTCATAGCATTATACCACAAATTTGATTCCTTAGAACTCATGGCTTGTGAAAACGTCTCAGGATCATTTTCGGCTCCAATGTTGTAGTCAGATTCTTGTAGGTACACTACATAATCACTAGGAATTGTTGTCTTTTTTATTCTAGTAGATCTTCTTAATGTTGTTTGGTCATCTTGCTGAGGAACTTGTTCAAATGGTTCTTCACCAGTTTGTTCAGTATCATCATGTTGTTCCTCACAAACAACTTGATCTACATGATCACTTTCAACAGCTTGTGGAACTTCAATCATTGGTTGTCTAACACCCATTTTAACTTGAGGGGTGGGAATGACTACCCACCTATTACTTGTCCCAGAAGGTTCAGCTTCATAGTGATCCCTTTCAGAAGAAATGTTTTGAAATTGATCACTCCCACTGATCAAGTCATTTTCAAGAAACTTTGCATTCCTTTATTCCACAATCCTAGTGTTGTGGGATGGACAATAGAACCTATACCCTTTAGACCTTTCAGCATATCCAATGAAATACCTAGTAATAGTCTTAGGGTCTAGTTTCTTCTCTTGTGGATTATAAATTCTTACTTCAGACGGGCATCCCCAAACGCGTATATGTCGCAAACTTGGTTTCCAACCCTTGAATAACTCAAAAGGTGTCTTTGAGACAACCTTGGTTGGAACTCGGTTTAATATATACGCAGCCGTCTTAAGAGCATCAATCCACAAAAATTGAGGAAGCTTTACATTACTCCTCATGCTTCTCACCATGTCTAATAAGGTTCGATTTCTTCGTTCTGCCACACCATTATGATCCGAAGAACCAGGCATAGTGTATTGGGCAACAATCTCATGTTCTTGAAAAAATTTCGCAAATGAGCCTGGTGCTTGTCCATCCTCTGTGTATCTACCATAGTACTCCCCACCTCTATCTGATCTCACGATCTTAATTTGTTTTCCACATTGTTTCTCAACTTCAGCCTTAAAAACTTTAAAGGCATCTAAAGCTTCATTCTTAGAATGAAGTAAGTAGAGATACATATATCGTGAATAATCATCTATAAAGGTTATGAAGTATTTCGGACTATTTGCATCCGTGTCTGGACAACATATGTCTGTATGTATAATTTCTAATAAATTAGAACTCCTCTTTGCACCCTTTTTAGACTTGTTAGTTTGCTTACCCTTAATGCAATCTACACAAGTCTCAAAATCAGCGAAATCCAAAGTACTAAGTACTCCTTCATTTACTAATCGCTTGATTCTTTCAATAGAGATATGTCCTAATCTTCGATGCCACAACATAGAGGATTCTTCATTCACAATACATCGTTTTAACCCAACAGAAACGTGCATAGAAGTAGCGTCGTTTTTCAATTCAATCAAATAAAGACCATCAACCAATTGACCACAACCAATAATTTCAGATTTATTTAGTAAATTAAAACCAAAGTCTGTAAAATTAAAATAAAATCCCAAAGGTGCAAGTTTAGAAACAGAAATTAAGTTTTTACAGAAACTAGGAACATAAAAAACTTTCTCCAAATGTAATTTAAAGCCACTACTTAAAACTAAGACGCACGTTCCAATGGCCTCTACATGCGAGCTCATCCTACTCCCTGAGTAGATGCACTGCTCACTTCCCACTGGCTTCCTAAGGCTTTCCATACCCTGCAAGGTATTAGAAACATGGATTGTAGAACCATAGTCAATCCACCATGTATTATGATTCACATTAATCATATTAGATTCATAACAAACGAAAGTCAATGGTGTACCTTTCTTCTCAAACCAACTTTTAAATTTGGGGCAGTCTTTCTTCATGTGTCCTTTCTTTTTACAGAAGAAACACTTTGACTCCTTTTTAATTGTTGGTTGAGTCGGAATCTTTCCTTTATTGGTGCCTACAGACTTCTTCCTATCCTTTCCAGAAGTAGAAGTAGTCAAATTTACCTTCTCACCCTCTTCCATTATCAATCTCTCCTCTTCTTGAACACACATGGTCATCAATTCATTAATAGACCATTTATCCTTATGTGTGTTGTAGGAGATTTTGAAGGGTGTATATTGTTGAGGTAGGGTGCATAAAATGAAATGTACCAGGAAGGATTCAGACATGGTAACTTCCAGGGTTTTCAACTAAGCCACTATGTCCCTTAAGCGCATGATATGTTCATGCACACCTCTCGTTCCAGTAAGCTTAATGGAAGAGAATTGCATAATGAGTGTGCTAGCAAGCGACTTCTCAGAGATCGTAAACTGTTCATCAATGGCTTTCAACAGATCTCTGACCTTATCATGCTAGTCAACTGAACCCCGGATACTAGCTGATATGTTGGTTTTTATGAACATAACGGAGAGACGATTAGATCTCTCCCACTTTTCATAAAGATCAACAGCATCAGGTTCGCTAGTTTCAGTAATAGCCGATGGCTCATCCTTCCTTATAGCATAGTCAATATCCATCCAGCCCAAATGAAGGAGAACTCTTTCCTTCAAAACCTTATAATTATCACCTTTCAAAATGGAAAGGTCACAAGAAATATTCATAGATTGTGAAACTGCAAACAAACACACATGCTCATTAAGAAAATTTGAGACTAAACAAATGTCATGTTTTGCCAATGCAAATCACGTCTCAATATATGAATCTAGTGACACAAAACTTGTCTGTGGGCTAAAGTCCTACTCAATTAGATTCATCATGCAACTTTATGATAAAACTAGTAAATCATGTTCTTTTCCTTAATTCCTATGGGTAAATTAAGAAATATAATTTAATATTTTATCCTAATTAATCATACAAATATAACAAAATTCTTGTGGGTAGATTTCATCACATTACATATGATTAATCACAATTAATATTTCTAATGTGATTATAAATTTAGCATATAATTTTACTCAATTAAAGATGTTGTGGCTATTCTCTAATTTAATAAAATTATATTAATCACTTAACATTCAAAAATAATCTTTGCATAAACATACTTAATAATGCAAATGTGCTCAATATTGAATCATAAAAATTACATGTATACCAATTCAAAATAACATTGTACGTATATCCATTCAACATGTAATAAACTTTAAATGATCAAATCCAATGCATACAAGTATTTAACATAATATTGCATGTTCAGCATAACTTAGAGACACACAATTTTAAACAGTTTGTGCATAAATGATTTATCCTTTAGAAGTTATAAATACACATGAACTGCACTTAATAAACAATTAAATTGCAATAGCTTAGCTGTAAAGGGAGTCCTTTCATGCTTGCAGGGTGAGGGTTCAAAACTAGCCCAAAATGTTTTCGCGTTCCTTTTAATTAATTAAAAACGAAAACAAGGAAGAAAAAGCTTCCACTAAGATTCGAACCCACAACAAAGAGGTAATATAAACCACATCTACCACTAGATCAAGTCAAGCTTTATTTAAAATTGTTAGTTTAAAATGTAGATTAACAATTCCAAGACAGTAAACAAAACCCGCAATTAAAATGACATATTTAGATCAAACAGCGGAAATTAAAAATATTACGAGCGTATCTCCCGCCATTGCAAATTAAACGGGAAGTTTGTTCTTCCAGACCCTTACTCACTCTGAATAGATGATGTATTTTTTCTGAATAGAGAAGTGGGTTTGGTGATACAAAACTGAGAGCACCTCATCCTATTTATAGAGTCTGTCCATCACAGAGCTCTCAAGAACGTGAGATAGGAAGGGAAAGGGAAGTTTATTAGTACGTGAGATAAGAGATAGAAAAAAGGAACGTGGAACGTGAATGCAACGTGGGCTTCCAACATTCTATTCAGCCAATGGAGAGGAAATGTTTAGTGATTAAGTGATTGGGGAAAATCTTGGGGTTCTTAACCAGAAAAACTCCATGCATTATGGAAAGTAGAGGGTGCCTTTGACCTCATAGATGTAACAACGGGTGTTAGCGTGGGGACGTACTGAGCATTTTTTTTAATGTGAAATTCACACTTCAAAATTATAGCAAACCCGTTTGAACAAAATGACTCAACGATCGAGAGTTCTCTAATTCCAAAACTCGTAGATCAATTGCAGAGCATAAAAAGTTAAAAACTTGAAATAAAATAAAGCATGGGAAATCTAGCTAGTAATCTAGAGAGGAGAAGTACAAAGTTAAAATTTAAACCATTAAATGAAACACATACTATGTGCTCAAAATAATCCTATAATTTTCAATTTTCAATTTCGAATATGTATTCTCAACCACCTTAAACTTTGAAATTATCATCATAGATACACACGTTCCCGTCAAATTCAAAAAATTGTGTCAGAAAAATAATCGGTTGTGGAGAAGGTTCTCTTGGGGTTACTAGCTCTCAGTGCCATCCATAAAATTGGTGAATATGAGTGTGATTATTGTAAAAAAAAAAAAAAGTGTCGTTAAGTATGTTTTCTTGAAAAAACCAATTTATCTTTCTCTTATTTATTTAATAGATTCACCTCTTTATATTTTACTCTTTCGACTAAAAAAGTATATTTCTTATTTTATTTTTATTTTTTGTCTCCCCATATTTTTTTAAAACATTAAATCTAGGACCTATATAGGATTGTCAAATCTTTAACAACTATTATGACAAAAAATATAATATTTTCATTTATTGGCGTATGATAACTAGAAAATATAACAAAAAAAATTCTATAATAATGTTGACGCTAATCCGCCAAAAATATTATTATTATTAAAAGTTTTTTTAACAAAATAAAAAGCAGTCACAATATTTTTTCTTTTAAAAAAAGCAGACCATAATTTTTTTTACTGACATAATTTATTATAATAGCCCCTTTTAAGTTTTAATGTTCTTTTAAAAAAAAATAAAGAGACAACAAATAAAAATAATCAGTAGTACTGAATACTTTTTTAATAAATACACGGAATTAGGCCACTCAATTACTACATGAAATAAATGCCTCACTAAGTGACTTTTTTTTTCTCCATAGTACTATAGCATATCTTAAAAAGACATTTATAATCGTGACACAGTTAAGTATTAAAAGTTAATACGGTTTCCTATAAAGATTAAAATAGTATTAATTTGTTACAACATAAGAGAATATTCCTTTTCACTAGACTTAACTCTTACTTATTATAAGATTTATAACACTCAGATCTAATTAATCAATTGACTTAGACTCATATGATATTGTTATTAATTTAAACTTATATTTGTAAATTATTGTTATACAAAAAATAAAAAAATATTGATTAACTATCTGTAACAATAATAAAGCAGTAAAAAATAATTAATAAAAAAGATACCCCTATTAGGTTATAAAAAAATTAATTATTTTATCCTTCAACTAACTCTACAACCATCCCTCAATCACAGCAACAAATAATAAAAATAACTTGTTTATCACAGAACGTATTTATTCACATAAGTCATTTTTTATTCGTTACAAATCGAGTGATTATAATTATTGTTAATAAAAAAGATAACATGCTATGCTAACAATGACGACAACACACTGAAACTTGTGTTTGGTACAACGTTGACCCTAAGCACCGATCATGTAAATGAAATCTTTCACTAAAGCAATGAGTTGCTTCGCTTTCAGTGGATCGAAAATTTCTATCCCATGGAACCCTTCTTCTTCAAAGTCCTTCATCACTTGCACCCCCTTTTCTTCCATCAACCGTGCCAGCTCCTTTCCACGATCCACCAATGGGTCCCCACCATTGCCACTCACCAATACCCTCCACCAATGCTCCCTCATCTTATCCAATAATTTCTCAACCCCATTCTCTGCCGTTGGATTGCAATATTCATGGTCACGATCAACACCAATTGGTAGAGCCAATTCCCACATAAAATCGGTAACACACAATGGAAGAATCGGGTTATTCTCAAGCCTTAACTCTGACTCGTTTCTCTGAGTTCCACCAAAGAATGGTTGACGCAATATCAAGCCTTGGATCTTCAGTGGCTCGAGATCATTCGCCACTTCACACACACGTAGACCTATAAGGAAACAAAGTTCAATATTCATTTCTTCTATTAAGATTATAATGATTGACATGCTGGATTCTTTTTTAATTTTTTGTTTTAGAAAAAGGATATATAACATACTCTATGCTGTTTTTTAACAATTAAAAAATTAAGAATAACAAACAGTTTACTTTTGAATAAAACATCTTCATCATTCTTTATTTTTCTTGAAATCGTCTTAAAAGATAATGTTTAAAATAAAAAAAAATAAAAAAAAAAATATATATATATATATATATTTTTTTTTTTTCCTTACCATGATAATAGTAAGAAGTGACTTTTATTGAAATTAATGACTAATTTTTGTTGGAATTATCAACATGACAAAATAAATATTTTTTTTATCTAACATGATTTATTTCATTTCTAAAGATTAGTCAAAATTTAAATTTGGATCATTTGATTAAGAAACAAAATTTATTATCACTTATATCAATCGTTGTTGATAAAAAAATGAAAATATTTATTAATATTATCTCTATCTTACATCCTATGATTCTTAAGATTCATTAACATAAATTAAGGAGTAGAAAATAAATACAAAATAATGTTATCATGTTTAGAGTAAAATATTTTTATTTAATATTTCATTATTTGTAACAAATTATTGTAATAATTGTTAGGAATTTTATAATTCCTAATTAATTAATATGTGTTACATATTATATTATAACATTTATATTAGTTATTTACATTTAGATAGGTTGATCTAATTTAATGAGTCTATTAGACTGTCAATAAAAAATTGGTATGGCTTAGGAGATAATGAGAATCATAATAGATTAAATACTAAGGTATGATTATGGTCCCCATGACAACAAATCAATTGTTCATGACCGTTGTAAAATTCCACTGCGTGTTGATCAAACTCTATAGATCCAAGTATTCCTTAAAACCTTGATAATCTGACGTAATGTGATTTGGTATTCATTTGATATTTTATAAGATTTATAGATCAAGCTCTATGAATTTAGATATTTATTAAAATTTCTTGATAATCTAACCTAATGTGATTTGGTGTTCATTTGATATTTTATAAGATTTATTGATCAAGTTCTATGGATCTAGGTATTCCTTAAAATCTCTTCATGTGATTTAGTATTCATTTGATATTTTATAAGGTTTATTAAAATTTTCAACACTAATTACTAAATAAGAATATAGTTATAGCTGAAAAATGTGTTGTGAAGTGCAATTCCTTTTTTTTTTTTTTTTTTTCTGTCTTACGTGATCTCATTGAAATCAAAGAAGGGATACGAACATGTCACAGCTAAATAGAATAACTAATGTAAAGAACTCAGTACCGATTATTCCTAGAGCAACAACCAATAGGAGTATTGTCTGAGTGAAAAGGCTACGAAATGCTAGTCTTGTGATAAGAGCAGCGACGCTCGTGGTTGAGAAGAAAAGCAAGAGTTTGGTTAAAAAAAGTAGCATGAGCCTCTCTGGTAAAAAAATAGTGATGGAAATAATTAAAAGATTTAATTATCTATTTAATTTAATTTTTAAACTTATCTATTTTAATTCGTATAATTAATAAATAAATGTTTTAATTCTTAAAGTTTAATAAGTAAATGTTTTAGTTTTTAAAACTTAAGTAAATTTTTTAGTTTTTGAAATTTATATTTTAATTTCTAAAAAATCTGTGGTTGAAATTATTTTTTAATTCTCTGAATTAATCAATTTTAACGCCACAAATCTTTTGGAAATTAAGTTGTAAACTTAAGGGAACAAAAAATATAATTATTAACTATAGAAACAATAGATAATAAATTTAAAAAATTATAAAAACTAAATGAATAATTAAACCTAATTAAAATTAGAAAGTTAGAGAGTCTCTCTAAGAATTATAGGAAAAAAATTAGAAAGAGTAGTAGAGTCTAGTTAGAATTAGTGGTTTAACTGCACGAGTCTCTTTAAGGAACTTTTTTTTATATAAGTTATTTTTTACAGAATTTACAATAAGTTATTTAAAATTTAAAAAACTTTTATGTAAATATTAGTTGGTCCAGAATTTTCTTTAAAGGAAAAAAAATTAAGCTAGGTCAAACACATCCTAAATATATATGTCCTGGATATATATGTCCTAGTGATCATATAACTTTTTATAATATTATTTAATTATAAATATTCATATATGCTAACTTTGATTGTAATTTTTTATACCAGAAAAATATTTTTCATGGTTTTTAATTAGTTAATAATGTAAAAAAAAAAATTCTATTAATCATGCATAAAATTTAAACTTCAATAAAAAATTAAAGTTATTATTAAAGACATAAGATTCATTTAATAAATATTTTTAAGTATCTTAAATTTCTTAATACTAGTATAAAATACTTAATATTTTTACTCCATTTCTTCGTAATCAGGAATGGCTCCTCTCAAATGAAAAATAAAAAAATAAAACAATTATGTGTTAAAATCCGAGGGTATTTTTGTTAAATATATTTTTTATTATAAATAAACATACAATTAAAAAAGTGCAACTACGAATAGAAAACTGACCTGTGTGGTAAGCAATAGTGGCCCCAGCACTATTCCCCATAAGATAACACTTACTATAATCCGCATATTGCGTCAACCACTCCTCTTCGCTGCACGCGATCCACCGCAGCGCCTCCACGGCATCGTCGTACGCCGCCGGAAGCCGGTGCTCCGGTGCGAGGCGGTAGTCAACGGAGGCCACGAAGGCCTCCGCGGTGTTCGCCATTTCGACGCAAAAATCGTGGAACATTGTGGAAGCCGCGCTGAGTCGCACGAAGCCGCTACCGTGAAAGAAAACGATGAGAGGTAGCTTCTTGGGATTGGAATTTGAGGATAGTGCTGTTCGGGGTAGGAATAGACGGAGCCAGGTGTTGTTTTGTTGGTTGATGGTTATGTCTTTGGTGAGAACGGAGAGAGTGGGGTCGGAAGAGGGTGGGGTGCATGGAACGGCGTCGTTTAGGCGAGTGAAGGTGCCGTCGGGGTTGCGGAAGATTTGGAGGTATTGATAGGGGTCAATGGGTTGATTCGACATGATGGTGAAATAATAGAGTTCGTTTGTTTTTGGTTTACTATATATTAGACTCAAAATGACGTTTATATAAGAAGTTGAGATTGGAATTATTGTGTTATTTTTTAATGTCAACGTGGACCACCACCCAGCTCAAGGAGTATTATTTACTCCCAATTAGTTACAAATGGGTTAATCAAAGAACGTGGGATTGTTGCACTCGGATTTGAGTTATGGTGAAAATTTGGAGAAAGAAATTTATCATTCATAAGAATTTTATTAGGCTTTAATAAACTCCAATATATATATATATATATATATATATATATATATATATATATATATATATATATGTATGTGTGTGTGTTTTCTAAAACAAATAATATTTAATTTTAATTTTGTGTTATGGGTCACAATTAACTAAGGACCGTTAGATGTGGCGGACTCGGTTTTGGGTTTTGATCCTCTCTTCATCTTCTTTTCTTTTTATTTTTTTTCCATAATTAAGCTTTTGTGATAATGAATGTAATTTTTTCATAAATTGTGTATCATTTTTATTTTATTTATTATATTAAAAGTTTATGAAATGAAAAAAAAAATGAAAGAAAAAAGAAACAAAGGATCCATTTCTGTCCATAGCACAGCTGATTATACATTTTTCCATAATAAAAAATAAACTCACCTGCTGCTCGTTTTTATTGTCTCCAAACAGTCAGAAGCTTTTGTTGAGTTTGTCTGCTCTCTTTTTAGTGCGGCATGACAGCATTTGGGGTTCTATTTTATGATTTTTTTAAATTTCAATTACAAAGTAAAATATTAAACTTTTTATTTGTTGATCTAATTATTTTTATTATCTACTATTGACAAGGATGTGGGACAACAATAAATTGATGGTGTGCCAACCTTCAAGCTTTATTTTTTTCCACGTTTCATGTTCTGATTTAGTTATTTTTCATTACAAAATTTTGGAAATTTTATTATTTTTGTATCTCGTTCATTTTTCATCCACATTCAACCCCCTTATCACGGTCACCTTTACTAACAAACTCATGTACCTATCCTCAAGCGCACGTTCTGATAACAAGTTGGTTGAACTCTGTGATGAATGGCAAACTTTATAGATAGGATATGGTGCTCTCATTTTTGTATCACCAAACCGATTTCTCTATTCAGAAAAATACACCATCTATTCAGAGCGAGCAAGGGTCTGGAAGAACAAAACTGCCTTCAGGTTCGTGTATGTGTCGCTTCGCGTTCGATTTGCAATGGCTGGAGATATGTTCGTAATATTTAATTTCCGTTATTTGATCTGAATATGTCATTTAAATTGATTTGCATGTTTAGATCAATATCTGTATATTTTTTTTATCATTTGGTATCAGAGTCATTCCAATGCTTCTGTCTTGCTTCTATTCTGCTTCTGTCTTGTTAGGTTTATATATATAAGTTCAAATCCTACATAGCGTGATGATTCAAATCCTACAGAACATGATTCTTGTATTTTTCGAATGATAATTACACTAAAATAATTGAACATTAAAAAATCTGAATTTAATCCTTGTAGATTAGGATTAAAAAAAAAAGACATTAATTAATCAAAGATCTAACGGATCATCTCAACCGTATTGTAAATATGCAATTACAAATAATCCAGCCAAAATAATGGAAATTAAACCTAACACCACTCCAAATAAAAAAACTTCAATCATTTTTATTTGTTCGAACGGTATATATATATATATAAGATGAGGTATACTACACCACCGAAAGCATAAAAGGAAAGCTACGTATATATATATATATATATAATATACGCTTCAATCCAAACAGTTGAACTTTTATATATTAAAATAATATAATAAAGAGGTTGCAGCATGCCAGTTTTTTTTTTTTTTAAAAAAAAAAAAACGCATCCCCTCATTATTGAAAACTAAGCTTTTGGTATGTTACGTGACTGTGCTTTGAATCATTCATTAAGATTAATCCTTTAGAAAGCGTAAACTTATGTTAGTGTGCTTAAATTATTTATTAAAATTAATTGTATGTTTATTTTGGTATTTAAGCATGTAATATTAAGCTAAATAATTTATGCATATTAAATTTAATGGTTAAGAGTTTATATGTTTCAATGATTTATGATTTTATATATGTGAAATTATCTTGAATATTTTATGTAATATTATTTGGTTTATTTATATTATTTAGAATATTATGTAAATATTTAGCTCCTATTAAGATTGAATGTTAAGTGATTAATATAATTTTATTAAATTAAAGAATAACCACAACATCTTTAATTGAGTAAAATTATATGCTAAATTTATAATCACATTAGAAATATTAATTGTGATTAATCATATGTAATGTAATGAGATTTACCCATAGAAATTTTGTTGTATTTGTATGATTAATTAGAATAAAATATTAAATTATATTTTTTAATTTACCCACAAGAATTAAGGAAAAAAACATGATTTAATAGTTTTATCGTAAAGTTGTGTGATGAATCTAATTGAGTAGGACTTTAGCCCACATGCAAGTTTTGTGTTACTAGATTCATATATTGAGACATGATTTGCATTGGCAAAACATGACATTTGTTTAGTCTCAAATTTTCTTAATGAGCATGTGTGTTTGTTTGCAGTTTCACAATCTATGAATATTTCTTGTAACCTTTCCATATTGAAAGGTGATAATTATAAGGTTTGGAAGGAAAGAATTCTCCTTCATTTGGGCTGGATGAATATTGACTATGCTATAAAGAAGGATGAGCCACCGGCTATTATTGAAACTAGCAAACCTGATGTTGTTGACCTTTATGAAAAGTGGGAGAGATCTAATCGTCTCTCCGTTATGTTCATAAAAACCAACATATCTGCTAGTATCTGAGGTTCAGTTGACCAGCATGATAAGGTCAGAGATCTGTTGAAAAAGTCATTGATGAACAGTTTACGACCTTTGAGAAGTCGCTTGCTAGCACACTCATTATGCAATTCTCTTCCATTAAGCTTACTGAAACGAGAGGTGTGCGTGAACATATCATGCGCTTAAGGGACATAGTGGCTCAGTTGAAAACCCTGGAAGTTACCATGTTTGAATCCTTCCTAGTACATTTCATTTTGTGCACCCTACCTCAACAGTATACACCCTTTAAAATCTCCTACAACACACATAAGGATAAATGGTCTATTAATGAACTGATGACCATGTGTGTTCAAGAAGAGGAGAGATTGATAATGGAAGAGGGTGAGAAGGTAAATTTGACTACTTCTACTTTTGGAAAGGATAGGAAGAAGTCTGTAGGCACCAATAAAGGAAGGATTTCGACTCAATCAACAATTAAAAAGGAGTCAAAGTGTTTCTTATGTAAAAAGAAATGACACATAAAGAAGGACTGCCCCAAATTTAAAAGTTAGTTTAAGAAGAAAGGTACACCATTTACTTTCGTTTGTTATGAATCTAATATGATTAATGTGAATCATAATACATGGTGGATTGACTCTGGTTCTACAATCCATGTTTCTAATACCTTGCAGGGTTTGAAAAGCCTAAGGAAGCCAGTGGGAAGTGATCAGTGCATCTACTCAGGGAGTAGGATGAGCTCGCATGTAGAGGCCATTGGAACGTGCGTCTTAGTTTTAAGTAGTGGCTTTAAATTACATTTGGAGAAAGTTTTTTATGTTCCTAGTTTTTGTAAAAACTTAATTTCTGTTTCTAAACTTGCACCTTTGGGATTCTATTTTAATTTTACTGACTTTGGTTTTAATTTACTGAATAAATATGAAATTATTGGTTGTGGTCAATTGGTTGATGGTCTTTATTCGATTGAATTGAAAAGTGACGCTACTTATAATTCTATGCACGTTTATGTTTGGTTAAAACGATGTATTGTGAATGAAGAATCATCTATGTTGTGGCACTGGAGATTAGGACATATCTCTATTGAGAGAATCAAGCGATTAGTAAATGAATGAGTACTTAGTACTTTGGATTTCACTGATTTTGAGACTTGTGTTGATTGCATTAAGGGTAAGCAAACTAACAAGTCTAAAAAAGGTGCAAAGAGGAGTTCTAATTTATTAGAAATCATACATGCAGACATATGTTGTCCAGACATGGATGCAAGTAGTTTGAAGTACTTCATAACCTTTATAGATGATTATTCACGATATATGTATCTCTACTTACTTCATTCTAAGAATGAAGCTTTAGATGCCTTTAAAGTTTTAAAGGTTGAAGTTGAGAAACAATGTGGAAAACAAATTAAGATTGTGAGATCAGATAGAGGGGGGGAGTACTATGGTAGATACAAAGAGGATGGAAAAGCACCAGCTTCATTTACAAAATTTCTTCAAGAACATGAGATTGTTGCCCAATACACTATGCATGATTTTCCGGATCAGAATGGTGTGACAGAACGAAGAAATCAAACCTTATTAGACATGGTGAGAAGCATAAGGAGTAATGTAAAGCTTCCTCAATTTTTGTGGATTGATGCTCTTAAGACAGCTGCGTATATATTAAACCGAGTTTCAACCAAGGCTGTCTTAAAGACACCTTTTGAGTTATTCAAGGGTTGGAAACCAAGTTTGCGACATATACACGTTTGGGGATACCCGTCTAAAGTAAGAATTTATAATCCACAAGAGAAGAAACTAGACCCTAGGACTATTACTGGGTATTTCATTGGATATGCTGAAAGGTCTAAAGGGTATAGGTTCTATTGTCCATCCCACAGCACTAGGATTGTGGAATCAAGGAATGCAAAGTTTCTTGAAAATGACTTGATCAGTGAGAGGGATCAATTTCAGAACATTTCTTCTAAAAGGGATCACTATGAAGCTGAACCTTCTGGGACAAGTAATAAGTCGGTAGTCATTCCCACCCCTCAAGTTAAAATGGGTTTTAGACAACCAACGATTGAAGTTCCATAAGCTATTGAAAGTGATCATGTAGATCAAGTTGTTTGTGAGGAACAACATGATGATATTGAACAAACTGGTGAAGAACCGGTTGAACAAGTTCCTCGGCAAGATGATCAAGCAGCATTAAGAAGATCTACTAGAGTAAAAAGGACAACAATTCCTAGTGATTATGTAGTGTACCTACAAGAATTAGACTACAACATTGGAGCTGAAAATAATCCTGAGACGTTTTCACAAGCCATGAGTTCTAAGGAATCAAATTTTTGGTATAATTCTATGAGGGATGAAATGGATTCTATGGCATCTAACCAAGTTTGGGATCTTGTTAAGTTGCCTGTTGGTGTAAAAGCCATTGAATGTAGATGGGTCTTCAAAATAAAGAAAGACTCAGAAGGCAACATTGAGAGACATAAGGCAAGACTTGTTGCTAAAGGATTCACTCAAAGAGAAGGAATCAATTACACAAAGACCTTTTCCCTTGTATCTAAGAAAGACTCTCTTCGAGTAATTTTGGCATTAGTAGCTCATTTTGATCTTGAGCTGTATCAAATGGATGTGAAAACGGCATTCCTGAATGGTGATCTAGAAGAAGAGGTTTACATGAAACAACCTGAGGGATTCTTATCTAGTGTTGGTGTGCACTTAGTCTGCAAGCTTAATAAGTCCATTTATGGATTGAAACAAGCCTCCTGCCAGTGGTATTTAAAATTTCATGAGGTCATTTCTTCATTCAGCTTTGAAGAGAATGTCATCGATCACTGTATATAACAGAAGGTCAGTGGGAGTAAGATTTGTTTCCTTGTATTATACGTAGATGATATTCTGCTTGTGACTAATGATAAGGGTATGCTATATGAGGTGAAACAATTTCTCTCAAAGAACTTTGACATGAAGGATATGAGAGAGGCATCTTATGTCATAGGCATAAAGATCCATAGAGAAAGATCTCGAGGCATTTTAGGCTTGTCTCAAGAAACCTATATCAACAAAGTTTTAGAGAGATTTAACATGAAAGATTGTTCACCAAGTGTAGCTCCCATTGTGAAGGGTGACAAACTCGCTTTGAGTCATTGCCCCAAAAATGACTTTGAGCTGGAACACATGAAAAATATTCCATATGCTTCAGCAGTTGGAAGCCTTATGTATGCTCAGGTTTGCACTAGACCTGATATTGCGTTCGCTGTTGGAGTCTTGGGAAGATATCAAAGTAATCCAGGTATTGACCACTGGAAAGCTACAAAGAAAGTGATGAGATATCTTCAAGGAACAAAGGATTACATGCTCATGTACAAACAAACTGATTGTCTGGAAGTGATTGACTACTCCGACTCAGACTTTGCTGGTTGTGTTGATTCACGAAGATCAACATCTGGTTATATTTTTATGTTAGCCGGTGGAGTTGTATATTGGAGAAGTGTCAAACAAACCTTAATTGTTACTTCCACTATAAAGACTGAGTTTGTTTCCTGTTTTGAGGCTACCTTGCATGGTGTATGGTTGAAGAGCTTCATGTCTGGCCTTAGAGTTGTGGACTCTATTTCTAGGCCATTAAAGCTATATTGTGACAACTTTGTTGTGGTGTTTATGGCTAAAAGCAACAAAAGTGAAAGTCAAAGTAAGCACATCAACATCAAGTACTTAGCCATAAGAGAACGTGTTAAAGAAAAGAAACTGGTCATTGAACACGTCAACATTGAGTTGATGATTGCTGATCCTTTAACTAAAGGCATGCCACCAAAGAATTTTAAGGATCATATAGTACAAATGAGACTTGGTTCCATGATGTAATTTCATTGTACATACATTTGTTATTTTCAATGAAACTCTTATTCAGATGGATATTTTCTCATATGGTTTTGTGCACATATTTATTTATTTCGAGAAAAATCATTCGATTTAGATATAGAATAAACATATGATTTATTCATTAAGTTGAAAGCTAGTGTTGAGAGACTTGATATATTATGATACATGGAAGATATTACTCATCATCAGAGGACCTATCGCCATGACTCATATATTATGTTTCTTATTATAGTTGATGTTGAGTTAAATGGACCAAGTGGGAGAATGATGGAGTGGCCCACGTTCAAGCTTTATTTTCCCCCATGTTTCACGTTCTGTTTTAGTTATTTCCCATTGCAAATTTTGGAAATTTTGTTATTTTTGTATCTGGTCCATTTTCTATCCACATTCAACCCCCTTATCACTGCCACCTTCAGTAACAAACTCACGTACCTATCCTCAAGCCCACGTTCTGATAACAAGTTGGTTGAGTTCTGTGATGGACAGACTCTATAAATAGGATAGGATGCCCTCAGTTTTGTATCACCAAATCGATTTTTCTATTCAGAAAAATACACCATCTATTTAAAGCGAGTAAGGGTCTAGAAGAACAAAACTGCCTTCAGGTTCGTGTATGTGCCGCTTCACGTTCGATTTACAATTGCTGGAGGTACGCTCATAATATTTAATTTCCGCTGTTTGATCTAAATATGCCATTTAAATTGATTTGCATGTTTAGATCAATATCTGTATATTTTTTTATCATAAATAACTAGCTAGATTCTATCTATTTCATGCACGCACAAGAGAGTATATATATAATAAAGTAAATGAAGATGATTATGTTACATATCACATGGATTAACCGAAATCACAAGCATGCATGTGATAATTTCTTCTTAAGCGCAGATTGAGTAAATGAAGCCTTTCACTAACGCAATGAGATGCTTTGCTTTGGATGGCTCAAGAAGTTCTATTCCACGGAACCCTTCTTCTTCAAAGTCCTTCACCACTTGCATCCTTGATCTTTTCTTCATCAACTGTGCAAGCTCCTATCCCCACCATTGCCACTCACCAATACCCTCCACCCATGCTCCCTCATCTTATCCAATTTCTCAACCACATTCCCAGCCCTTGGATTAAAATATTCATGGTCACGGTTTGCACCAATAGGCAGTGCCAATTCCCACATCAAATCAGTAGAAGTAACACACAACGGAATAAATGGGTTATTCTCTGGCCTTAACTCGGACCCAGTCCTCTTGGTATCACCAAATAATGCTTGACACAATATCAACCCTTGGATCTTCAGTGCCTCCACACCATTCTCCTCCTCAATTGCACGTAGACCTACAAAGAAAAAATCTACATTCTTTTATTTCCTTAAGTTTTTATGTTTTTTGGCTTAATTATCAATTTGTTACTCAAATAATTTTAAATGGTTTATTTTGATCTTTTAATTTTTAAGAGGTTTAATTTGATTTTCAAAATTTTAAAAATAAATCAATTTTGTCCTTAAAATTTTAAAAGATTTAATATGATTCTCAAGTTTTTTAAAATAAATCGATTTGGTCTCTAAATTATTTTAAATTATTTAATTTGATCCTCAACTTCTTAAAATTTTGAGAGCTAATTAAATTGATTTATTTTTACGAATTTGAGAATCAAATTGATTCAATTATATGAACTTGAGGACCAAATTAATTTTTTTAAAAATTTGGGGGTTAAATTGATCCATTTTTAACAACTTGATGACCAAATTAAATCTTTTTAAAATTTGGAGATCAAATTGAATCATTGAAAATAATTTGATGACCAAATTGAAATTAAGCTTTTTTTATTGTATTCAATTTTGTCCCTTAACTTTTAAAAAAGTTAAATTTAGTTATTTATGTTTTAAGGTATGTCAAAATGATTCTTTTGAAATAATGACCAATTTTTTTAGAACACAATTTTGAATCTATTTTTTACTAATTCAAGACATGAAACTTGTTTGTATTAGATTCACAGACATGAAAATCATAAAATCCAAGTAATGTTCAAACCAAAAAGAATAATAATTTGATATAACAAAAGGAAATCAAAATTGGGGGTTAATATATGATCCCACCTTCATCATTTTTATACCATTTTTTAAATTGTAAATATTCTTTTTCCACGTTAACCCACATCACAAGCCCACATACGGGTGCCACATCAGTTACAATATCAATTGTCCATGTTAGTATCATGTATATTATCACATCAACATTGAGGGACACGCTAGCTGTCCACTTCACACATGCATTAAAGTATCACGTCAGAGTCAACATATCACATTGCAATAAATGAAGAATTAACTAAAACTAAAATTGCATAATTTTAAAAAATAAAAACAAAAATTACATAATTAAAAATAAATGCAAATCAAAATCGCAAATTGAATATAATTCCAACTTTATCATGTTTTTAATCATCAATCTCTTTCCATGTCAACGCCACACAAACTAGTGATTCAAATCAACATGCTAATGTCACATGAATAACAATAACATCGGTCCACATCAAAGTCATGTGTGCCAGCACATGAGCATTAAAATGTCACGTGAGAAATTCATTAAAAACATTAAAGTATATTGTTAAAGTCAACATATGTCATTGTGGTCAATGAATAATTAACTAACGGATCAAATAAAATTGTGTAACTTTAAGAAATTGAGTCACTAAATTTGTGTAATTAAAATAGGATGAAGAAAATCATAAATTAAATATTGTAGGTGATCAAGAGTATAATTTAGCCAAAAATAAATAAATTTATTATCTTATATAGGGCTTTGAATAACATGACTTATATAATTTACATCTGTGTTAATTTTTTAATTATTCATCTTCTTTACTTCAGTTTTTTTTAATTAATCGTTATAAAGTAGGCGTTCAATACATAATATTTTTTTTTGCATTAACAATACATGAAAAATAAAAATCATTCTTTCAAACCATATATATCCATAATCAAATGAAAAATACGTATATCCATAATTACACGATAAAAAAAACTTTTAGTACAAATGATAACTACAAACTCTCAAAACCACTGATATGCATGGTATGCGATAGTGGCCCCGGTCGCCATAAGATAACTGTTATGAAGCAGCAGCAGCAGAACAAAGCAGAAGTGCAACTAGACAAGAAGCAGACCAACATAGATAAGAAGCAGACCAACACTCACCTTAGGGCTAAAAGGGAATTGCGCAAACCACACCATTTGGAGGATTTCGTGACCTCCTTTGGGACCAAATGTTGAGCTGGCAGCTTGCTAGTGGACCATGAAGATACCTGTCTGCTACAAGAATCAACTCTGAATCTATTATGTTATTTTTAATTGTCCTGCATAGAAACATAGAGGAATTAGAATAACAAACTTTAGCATTCTTGCATTATATATATGAATGTGTCTTGTAAAGGAATGTACAATAATAACAAAAACCTTTCCTCTCTATTCTCTTCTTCTGGAGTTCTTCCTAGTTCTTGAATATTAGGACATAACAGCTTGGTGCTTTCATTGAGCACCCTCCCTCTCCATGGCAGACTCCATTTGCTCCAAGACCAATATAGATCGTATGGAGGAGGCAATTGCCAAACTGGCCTCTAATCAGCACCATGTAACCTCGAAGCTCGATGATATCATCCAATGCCTTACAACCTGTATTACAGTCAAGGACCGTTTTCCAATTCCCACCATAGACGAATTATTAGATGAACTTGGAGGTGCATGTTGGTTCTCCAAGCTCAATCTATTGTAGGGATATCATTAGATTTTGATGCGGCCGAAAGATGTGAGCAAGACGGCCTTTCGAACTCATCATGGTCACTATGAGTTCCTTGTCATGCCTTTTGGCTTATGCAATGCACCATCCTTGTTTCAAGCCACCAAGAACAGTGCCTTCAGTCCTTACTTAAGGAAGTTTATCATCATCTTCTTCGACAATATTCTCATCTATAGTTCATTCCTGCCGGAGCATCTTGCACACTTGGAGAAAGCTTTTGCTGTGCTTCTTGCCGGAGGATTCTTTCTCAAATACTCCAATTGTTCCTTCGCACAAACCCATATTGAGTATTTGGGGCATATGGTTTCCAATAATGGTGTTCATCTTGTGCCGACAAAAATTGAGGCAATTCGTAATTACCCTACACCACGTTCGATCAGAGCCCTACGTAGTTTTTTGGGATTGTCGGGGTTTTATCGTCGTTTCATTCAGGGGTATGCTTCGATTGTGGCTCCTTTAACCAAGCTCTTGGTGAAGGACCAATTCCAGTGGATTGCGGCAGCTCAACGGGCGTTTGATGATCTCAAGCACACCCTGTGCAGTGCTCCGGTACTAGAACTGCCGGATTTTTCTCAACCCTTCGTTGTTGAGACTGATGCTTCAGGGGTAGGAATGGAGGCGGTGCTCTCACAGTAGAACCACCCTATTGCCTTCTTCAGTAAGGCATTCTCCCCCAAACTGCTCTGATCCTCCACATACGTGTGAGAACTTGCCACAATCATCGCCGCTGTAAAAAAATGGCGTCAATATCTGTTAGGGCATTCCTTTGTCATCCTAACAGACCATCGAAGCCTTAAGGAGTTAATGTCCCAAGCTGTACAGACACCGGAGTAGCAAGTATACTTAGCTCATCTCCCCAGGTTTGATTACTCAATCCAATACAGGTCAGGAAAGTCAAACGCGGCAGCTGATGCTCTATCCAGGATACCCGAAAATTACACTGGTCAATTATTCACATTGATCGTGCCCCACTTGGTGTTTATGGAGGATTTGAAGGTCGAGCTTCATTGTCACCCTGCTTATCTAGAACTTTGACAAAGTATTATTGATAATCCTGTTGCTCATACTGATTAAAGCAACACTATGGATTTCATTCTACAGAAACATCGAATTTGGCTGCCCAAAGGATTCAGCTTCATCCCTCTACTACTTGAGGAATTTCATTCCACACCCAATGGTGGGCATATGGGCATTGCTAAAACAGTGGCGCAGGTGACTCAGAACATCATGTGGCAAGGTATCAAGGATAATGTGCGCAGTTTCATTCTCCAATGTCTGCATTGTCAGCAGACCAAATACTCAAAGCTTATCATTTCAAAAGCCCAAGTTTGCTCTGTCCTTTACCAGTTCTGGCATGCCCTTGGGAAGATTTGTCATTAGATTTCATCGGTGGCTTGCCATCTTTTCGCGGATCCTCTGTTATCTTGGTCGTAGTGGATCGATTTTCGAAAAGAGTCCACTTGGGAATGCTTCAGTCCACTTATACGGCTTTCATAGTAGCTCACCTCTTTTTGGATATTGTAGTTAAAAACCATGGCATGCCTCATAGCTTAGTCTCTGATCGGGATCCATTGTTCCTAAGCAAATTCTGGCAGGAGCTTTTCAAACTTTCTGGCACCAAGCTTCGAATGAGCTCGGCTTATCATCCGCAATCGGATGGCCAGACGGAGGTCTTGAATAGGGTCATTGAACAGTATCTACGATCCTTTGTTCACCAACGACCTTCCTCGTGGGGCAAATTTCTTCTTTGGGCCGAATGGCCGTACAATACTTCCATTCACACTGCTACAGGAATGACGCCTTATGAAGTTACCTTTGGAAAGAAGCCATCGTCCATTCCGCCTTATCTTCCCGGTACTTCCAATATTGACGCTGTTGATGATTTCTTCACAAGTCGTGAGGCTATTTTCACCATAGCTAGGAAGAAGCTCCTTAAAGCTCAACATACTATGAAACACTTTGCTGATACTAAGAGGCGAGAGGTTCAGTTCAAGGTCGGGGATATGGTACTGGTCAAACTCTGGCCACGACGTCAAACCACTGTTACTGGTGCAGTTCAGTCCAAATTAGCCAAACGCTATTATGGGCCCTTCTGTGTCTTAGAGAAGATAGGCCCAGCAGCTTATCACTTGGAGCTACCTCTGCATTCCCGTATACACCCCGTGTTTCACTGTTTGCTTCTTAAGCCTTTTCAGTAGGCTTCTGTTATTCCCATTCCAGTTGACAGTCTACCAAGCAACTCAGTGGACAATGAGCCCGTTATCACTCCTCTCGTCATATTGGCTACTAAGTGGGCCTCTTCTAGTGATGGGCCTGAATTACTGGCCTTGGTGCAATGGCAAGGATTGCTTCTTGAAGATACCTCGTGGGAATCTTGGACTGAGCTCAAAGAGGAGTACCACCTTGAGGACAAGGTGCTTTCAGATGTGGCAGGGGATGTTATGAAGCAACAGCAGAACAAAACAGAAATGCAACCAAACAAGAAGCATACCAACACAGATAAGAAGCAGACCAACACTCACCTCAGGGATAAAAGGGAATTGTGCAAACCACACAATTTGGAGGATTTCGTGACCTCCTTTTGGACCAAACGCTGAGCTGGCAGCTTGTTAGTGGACCATGAAGATACTTGTATGCTACAAGAATCAACTTTGAATCTATTCTGTTATTTTTAATTGCCTTGCATAGGAACATAGAGGAATTAGAATAACAGACTTTAGCATTCTTGCGCTATATATATGAATGTATTTTGTAAAGGAATGCACAACAATAACAAAAACCTTTCCTCTCTATTCTCTTCTTCTAGAGTTCTTCCTAGTTCTCGAATACTAGGACATAACAATAACACTTCAAATAATCAGCATATTGCGTCAACCACTCATCTTGGCTGCTTCTGATCCAACGCAGCGCTTCCATGGCGTCGTTATACGCCACCGGTAGCCTGTGCTCCGGGGAGAGGCGGTAGTCAACGGAGGCCATGATAGCCTTAGCAGTATTTTCCATCTCTACACAAAAATCATGAAAAATTGTGGAAGTTGCATTGAGTATGATGAAGCCGCTACCATGAAAGAAAACGATGAGAGGTAGCTTCTTAGGGTTTGGGTTGGAAGAGGATAGTGCTATTCAGGCTAGGAATAAGCGTAGCCAGATATTGTTTTGTTGGTTGATGGTGAGGTCTATGGTGAGAACAAAAATAGGAAGAGTGGGGTCCTAGGAGGAGAGGTGCGTGGATAGACGTCGTGCATGCGATTGAAGGTGCCATCGTCGGGGTTGCGGCGGAGTTGGAGGTGGTGGTAGGGATCAGTGATTTGATTCGACATGATGGTGGAATAATGGAGAAACTTGCTTTGCTTTTCTATTACAGTAAAAAGGCACAAAGTCTTCCATGCATTGAAGAGGTTTATGTAAAAACTTAAGATTGATTTTAATTTAAATTATTGTAATGTTGAGTTAAAATATACTCTTTTTTTTTTTAGTTAGTCGATTCTTTTTCTTTTTTTTACTTTGGTTTTTAAAGTGTTTGTGTTAAATTAAGTTAGTCTTTTTGTTAGATTAACATTTTTCTTCCAAAGGATATAGATATTGAATTTGTGAGGAAGACTTTTTCTTCCAAAGGATATAGATACTGAATTTGTAATGATAAGCTTTGAGTATAATTAAGATGAGCTTTAAGTATAACAATAATCTCATAGTCTACTCAAATGACTTAAGCTTTTAGAGATATCTTAAGATCCCATTAATGAGTCAAAAACTTTAATTATAGAACATTTGTCATATTTAAAAATTATTATCAATTCAAAAAACTGATAAAAAAAAAATCATTTTACAGTACTAAGAGAACGCTCTAAAGAACCAAAATAATTTTTTTTCTATAAAGAAAAAAAAAATTAAACTTAGAAGGTGAAATTGAAAGGGAAAAAGAATCAAAGGAGAAAGTTATATTTTAATCTATTAAATTAGGGATCTAACTCTTCTGAAAATAGACGTTACAGATAATTAGAGAATAAATTGTTAGAAAATAATGATTAAGACTGGAAAATTAAATTGATTTTCTAATAGCCACAAAGAAGGCCAAGAAGTCTTCATACTACCATCAAAATAAGGATTGGAAAATGACACGTATTAAAACGTGTAGAGGAATGTGTTGAGTATTCCAAATTCATGGCCACAGTAGCGAATGAAGAATATACACGGCGGCATAGGCTGATTATTTGGTATTATTGTCTATTTATTCTTTTGAGATATATAGTGATGCTAAGGTTTTACTTTTTTGTCTCCTACTTATATCTAGCAGCTGCTTTGGGGGATTGGGGCTTTGATGCATCGTTGTATTCTCTTGAATAATTGCCTCTTTTTTAAAAGGTTAAATTGAGCCACAGGTCTTTATATTTTTGCCGAATTTTTAATTAGATTTTTTTAATATTTTTTCTTTTATTGGGATCTTAGAACTTTTATTTCTTTTATTGCATTCTCCCATTTAATTCTTTAATTTTTTTAGTGTGTTATAACCACAACTAAATTAATTATAAAGGTTTTTTTTTTTGCAAAATTTAATCTTTTATCCAGCCAAATAATTATGAAAAATTTGTGAAATAAATACTTAAATTCACTTGCAGAGGTTGAAATTATGCAAAAATTAATCATAATTGACTTATTTATGTTTATAACACATTAAAAAAAATCTTTAATTAGACATCTACAATTAATATTTGCATTTTGAAAAGAAAAAAAAATATGCATCCTCTCCTATATCTGTGTAGGTAATATTTTTAATCTATCCTAGCTTGTACTTATTAGTTACCTATAGATTTATATTTATGTTTTTTTAAGAGTAAAATAAATAAATAAATAATATGAGTCCTGTATTAAATATCAATCCTCATTTTTGATGGATTTAAATATCTTTTTGCTCTTTGTAGTTGTAAGTATTTTCGATTTTACTCTTTATAGTTTAAAATATGTCAATTTAATCTTTATGATTATATATTTTTTTAATTTGATCTCACTGTGAAATCTCTGCTTATGTTGTTTGTGCGAAAACGTAAAAGGTGTGAAACTCAGTTTTCATTATACAGTACACAACATACATAAACTTATGCAGTACTTCACAGTATACATTATGTAGTCGATCAACAATATATGCATTATACAATATGCATTATGCAACATTCACCATAGTACGTATGAATTATGTAGATAAATACAAACACACACATAGAGTACCTCAAACACACAATGATTGATTGAAAACTAGGATGGAGAAGAATTTGAAGAACCTAGGTTTCCCACGTTTCTTCTTAATTCTACAACCGGAGTGGACCAAATTCAAGAAACTAGGATGAAAAAGAATTTCAAGAACCTCAACTCACAGAACAAATACACGCCACATGCATAAAAAGAGACATCTCATTCATCACACAAATGATGTTGGTGACATTTCACCCAAATGATGGAAAATAATTACAATTATAAAGACTGGTTGAATAAGACTGATGTTGTGAATTATTCTTCAACAATAGTATTTTAGATTTTTTCTTTCTTTCTAAAAAGCAAACATTTTTAGGAGTTATTATCACATATTCTTCTTTGATTGTTGTTTAAAATACCATAGTTTTAGCTTCCATCATTTCTCGTCTTCTTTGGCAGCATAGTCATTACTCTCTCGGTGAGAGAGCTATAATACATGCACCATATTAGGAATCAGAGGAGGGGAGGAAACCATAACTTGAGAGCTTCACTACTGCAAATATGACATTTTAAGTCGGTTAAATTTGATATTCTACGACGGTTTAAAACCGTAGTAGAATGCAGCGTCGTAAAATAACATTACACTTACAACGACGGTTGTTCAACCGTCTTAAAAAATATAAGTTTCTAAGACGGTTAATAAACAACCGTTTTAAAATGACCCCTTTATGAAGGCGGTTCAAAGCAACTGACCGTCTTAGAATATGTAAAATCTAAAACGGTTCTTAAATAACCGTCTTAGAATTTCTTATTTTTAAGACGGTTATTCAAGAACCGTCTTAGTATGTTGTAATCAGCATGCGACCATCTAAGACGGTTCTTAAATGACCGTCTTAGAAAATAAGACATTTTAAGACGGTTATTCAAGAATCGTCGTGGTATCTTTTTTTTTTCTGTTGCTATTTAATATTTTTTTTTATTCTGTTTTTTTAATAGACAGTGGCATGATTATGCATGTTAACTCAGGTTCTCAAGAAGCCTATTTTGACACCTAAACAACATCTGAGAGATCACTTCTTCTTGAAGTGTTGAACTGAATCTTTCTTGAACTTACCATTAAATCCAGAGGGAGAAAATAAATATATTGGAGAAACTTAAACAATTAAAATAAAAAGATAACATAAATTAAAAGGTATACTAACTTTCATCACCCCCGTATAACAATAAATACCTTATTCGTGTGTTTTGACACAACTATTAGTTATGCTATTCTATTTCCTGGGTTAAAACATGGTAGAAAATAAATTACAAAGACCAACTTGCCAATTACAAACAGCAGGTGATATACTCAGTGGTAGAAAATGTACTTGACCACAGAGAAGGCAATGGAGATGTCCTGGGACAGCTGAATGTCACACACAACATGTTCATTCCCATTTCCATGATTACAAAATTGTTGTAGGAGAAAATCTCTCATTCTCGAAGAACTTGAAAAAAGTTCATTATTTTCTGATTCAAGAATTATTTTTCAGAAACTCATGGTTCCTATTCTCACATTTACGTCATGAATCTCACTGAGAGGTGCACAACTATGATTTAAGATTATTTTCAGAAAAACAAGAAGTAAAATATAGTAATAAAAACTTTAGCTTAGATAATTATTGTAGATTATTTTAGACAATTGAATCCTATGGAGTATTATTCTTATTAGGTATGGAGCCAAATAATGCTTAAGACCAATTGAGAAACTATAGAAAGTTAAAACCAATAACTTTCAGTTGGGTGTTAAACTAGTCAAACTTATAGCCTAACCCAGCTCAATTATTACTAAGCATATAATCTTAAAATGGAAAACATAAATTATAGGACAATCTTAATTTTTATCCTTCTCATTATATAGCTAGCTCCAATTTCTCTTCTAAATTTCAAAATCTAGATAGTTAATCTTAATCGTTATTTGTAGACATATCGTGACAATACATATTCACACATGATACTATTTTTTTTATTTATTTTTCATTTCGTAATTCTAGTTTCCAAATAGTCCAACCTACTTTTGGTATCTATTACTCTTGATCTCTTTTTTTTTATCCGTCTCTCAATCTCTTTACACTATTTTATTCACCCAGCAGCTTCTCTTACAAATTATTTCTAACCTTATTTTTTTTTCACTACATATCCATCAACCAACAATTTCCCCTCATTCCTTTATTTTTATCTCTCTATTTGTCGTCCTTCTACCTTGGATCACAGGCAAAAAATTGGAAACATTTTCCATAGAAATATTGTATTTTGAAGTGTTTAACGATAAAATAATACTACAGAGTGATGCAGAGATTTAAGCACTGACCTTCAAGCCCGGTATAATAGCTGAAAGCGCTATGAATCTCTCAGCCATTAGCTGTCTCCTTTTTCTCTCGAACATAATGTGATCCCGTGTGGTTCCCAAGTTTAGCTGGTTCCCTGTTTTGGAAGAGTGAGTTTATGTGTTTCATTTGCAACATAGTACAAGGTTGGATTTGGACCATTACTATATTGAGTTATGATTCTTTTTGAAATCAAGTTTAAATTGCACTTGTAAACTTGATTTCACCATATATAGCCAATACATCTAAATTGAAAAATAAATAAACCAAAGTTAACTGTGAATAAAATAAATACCAAAAGTACACGTAAGGAAGTTGTAATGTAGGATAATCATTAGGAAACCATAGTAGACATTGGAGATTACTAATTAATCTTTCGTACCTTGACACGCAGACCAATTAAGAAAAATATATATTTTTTCTTCTTAAAATTGCACAGCATTTATTATAATAGCTAGGCTATACAAAGGAAGAGGAAGTCTAAATTCAGGTTGGTTTAGCCAGGCTATACACTTTTGCGGTGTAGTGATATAACATATGTAGTTGTCTCTCTATAGTCTGATCTCCAAGACAAATTTATACTTTGTGTCCTAATTCTTTTTAGCCCTTCAATTTAAAGCACTAACATGACTTGCTAGAAATTGGTCCAGTCCTTCACCTCACCCCAAAATGGAAATCTATAAATTAAAAATGTAGAAATTTAAGGACCAAACAAAAAAGATAGGAATTTAGCTAGAGTGATTCCACACTATAATTTCTGAATTATTTTTATATTTTTTTCTGTACTGAATTATTTTGATACAAAAGACTAAGTTATAATTATAAAGTGAGAGCTTTTATAATAGTGTTTTTTAATAAAGAAATTATGTTTTATTTTTATGATTAATTGTATCCTAACAAATACCACATGCTAATAGCTTCATATAATAGTATTAACATATGTCTACGTCTTTTTCTGATTAATAAACAGATCTCTACTTTAATTCGGAATTTAGAATATGATTCGGAACACATTATTTTCAGAATTTGGAATAAAGATTCATGTACGTACGAGTTCATATATATCATTCAATTCTTTAATGTTAATTTGAACATTTAACTATTAAACTTGACTTTTAATGATTTTTCATTTTTTTTTTGTGAGGAAATTTTTATGGATAAGAGTGTACGGATATTATAACTTGAATAAAAGATTCTCACAAACTCACGTGATACATTTCAAATGAAAAAAATAGAGACAAATTACAAGATTAATATAATAATTAGAAAAATAACATTAAACTCTCCCTATCTTGACTTTAAATTATATCTATGATGTAACTTTTATTAAAATAATATTAAAGGACAGCCGCCTGAAAGGACAGTCACAATTACATGTGCATACTAAAAAAAATTAAAATAATATTAAAGGAGTTAGGTTTGAAATAATATTTTAATAACCTATATTAACTTTTTCATATGCAAGTATGTAAAACTTTAATTCTGATAAGAAAAAGAGAAAAAAAATTCAATTTTAATTAAATAATAATTTTTTGTGTGTGTCATGATAATAGAAAAAATCTAAACTACATATACATATACTATTTAATATATCTATATAAAATAAGGTTTATTTTATGAGGGATGTCACCTGACATCCCATATTAATTCCCTAAAAATAAGGTTTATTGGGGTCTCACCTTAAAACAGCATTGTCCTTTAGTACATGATCCAGTTGCATAGAAAAATGGGACCTCCAAGAGTCAAGATCACTAAATTCTTTCATCTGCAAGGGTAACATTGTTTTTAGGTGAATAGAAAGTAAAACTATAGTGATGTTTTATCATTATAAACAAAATCAGATGGGAAGACAAAGAAGTAAAAGAACAAAGGATATGGAATATTCATTAGAGAAAAAAAAGAAAGAAAGAAAGCTCAACAGCAGAACAGGTAAGTATAGTTGGCCAATCTCTTAGCATGTATAACAAAGAATCCCTTTGAAAACGGATACAAAATTCCTACCACGGGATTGTTAGCTCCACAATCCGCCAAAAGGTTTGCATCATCAGAGATTTCAAAATATATATCTACAGGAAAAAAAAGGAAACAAAATATTTTGTTAGTCTTGTTAATAATTTTTTTGGGTAAATAGAGTCTTGAATTTAACCAACACTTAAATTACCGTTGAAGTGAATTAGGCTATAGACAATTAAAACAAATGAATGAAGTGAATTACAAGCAAGCTTCTATAGAGAATTCAAGGTCAATAAAATATTAAAAGAGTACAATTATAAAGCTAAACAGAAAAAGTTATCTACGTCCGAAATTGGTTATGCAGCTGTATTTTAAGTACGAAATTAGATATTCAACTGTATTAGATATTTGGAAGAGTTTATCAACCATTATACTCCTATATCTTATTCAAATAAAAGAAAAGGGTAGGGAGAAAAAAATATAAAATAAAAAAAATTGAGGTTTCTTAGTACAATGACATCTCAATCAAAATTGATTAGGTGCCATAAAATCTGATAACCTATTTACGATTGGCGGCTCTATACAAATTTCTCTCTCACTCTCTACATAGAGCAATAAGATAATTGAGTTATACAAGCTAACTATT
This sequence comes from Glycine max, assembly GCF_000004515.6. NCBI lineage: Eukaryota > Viridiplantae > Streptophyta > Magnoliopsida > Fabales > Fabaceae > Glycine > Glycine max. The sequence continues at coordinate 37,857,843 of NC_038245.2, forward strand.
CTAATCATTATACAAAGCTCCCTAGCCTTTTCTTTTTATTTATTTTCTGTAAGTTGTAACCTGACCAGTCCTCAATCATTTCCTACTATCACCACAACATTTTGCATGTTTATCGACCAGAAGTTTCTGCCACAAAAAGAGCATATCCCTGGGACCTTGGTAATGGGAAACCACATAACCATCCTTACAACCTTCGAGATAAACTCTGATCTCATTCTCATAGCAAACTTCTAGACCTTCCTTCTTCATGACTGCGATCCAGATTCCCATTGCAACGTCTTCTAGTTTAAACATGTGCCAAAAAGAGTTAAAATTGAATCATTGAGGGTGTGTTTGGAAAACCGTTTTAAACCACATTGAACAGAAGGAAGCTTGCTTGACGTTCAAAGATGTCAACATTGTGTTTGCACAAAACACATTTAGCACTATAGCAACTATACAAACAGTTTTCAACAAATAATGGATTTTATTATATACCTTCAAATGGTTATGTCTGAATTTCTTGGACATCGTCCTCGTGATATCAACTGAGACCACATAACCGGGACCATGTGCCCAAGGAGGATAAGTTCCTTGCTCCATTCCTTTAAGGTAGCAAGCAATAAGATAATCTCAAGTTAGTTACAAAATAGCTATCCCTGTCTAGTTGATGAATAATCAAGTTTCAATCATACCATGGGAAATCATATTTGTTATCAATGAAGTACATACTTGCACAAAGAAACCAACACTTTCAACACATCTATTTACAAGCAAGCCTTATTAACGGAGTTGCATATCACATAAGCTAATAATAAGCATATCACACAAGAAAAATAAAGAACATCACTGCTGTTTCAGAATTTACCTGTAGGTTTTTCTGATTTGGATCCAACAAATCCATGATTGGCTCATTGTATATCTGCAAAAACAAACTTTGTGCCAAAAGGACTAAACTAAAATTGTTAAGTAGGTCAGGAACACAAAAAGAAACAATTAAGAGACAATCAACCTCAAGAAAAGAGCAGTGGCACTGATAGCTGAGTTGGTTTTCAGAATGCTTAGTTTGCTCCTGTGCAGGAAATACAACAGTAAACATCCCGAAACAGTGCAAGCAATCTTCAAACAAGGAATGAAAATGGAATGCTTACTTCACTTATGCGTGCAAAGAGTTGCTGAAAAACACGGGGGGCAAGTCCTTGTTGATCATTTTCATGCGATAAACAATTGGCAGGACCCCACATTGTATAAGTCTTCCCACAATCTAGTAAGTTTAATTGCATAGACATCATGAAATTCAACAACATTAGAGCAACAACAGGACAAAACTAAAAGCAAAAAGTCAACTCAAAGGGAAGGAAAAAAAAAACTGTCCATAAGCAAAAACTGAACTATTGAACCCAACCAAACAATGCTCCACTAGAGGCACCCTAACGTGTTCGAAAATATCCAGCTGAAAAACGGAATCAGAAACAGAAAGTGAATCAAATGTTTCAATCTAGATAAAATAAAAGAACAACAGTATTCAGTATTGATTAGAAGTGCAAAAACAAAAATAGAAAGCATGCCTGAGTAGCCGCCATGTCAGCAACGGAGTCGAAGGTGAAATTGTATCCATTAATGGACAAGGAATCATTGAAAACCTTCTGAACTGTGGGATCTCCTTCGTCCTTGTCCGAAGACAATGGCCTCATCCTGACAATAACCTACAAAGAAAAAAAGGAGTCAAAATCGGGACACAGATCAACAACATTTGGAGAAATGAAGAGTTGAAAACCCTAAGTGGCGATGAGAGCATTACCTTGATGCCGAAATCGAAGAGAATTGTCGGTTAGGGCATCAACGATGGTGAGCTTGCGCTTGAGAGGGTTGGAAGAAGGGGGTCTTGGGGGCAAGGGGCTCTTCAATTTGGCAGGGGAGGGAGTAACGAGATTGGGATCGGAGGGAAGGTCGTTCTCTTTGGAGGGTTTGTGTTTGTGAGAAGAGGGACGGAGTTTGGCAAAGCTGGTAGTTGGGGTTGGGCTTGGCGAAGAAGGAAGCTCTGCTGCGTCGCTGAAAGGGTTTCTTGGGAGCATGAAACGCTTCATTTTTTTGGGGGGCAGAGGAAGAAGGAGAGAGAAAGGCGATGGGAATGGGTATTTTGACGGCGGGGACTACAAAGGTGAGTAGAGAGCATGCGCAAGACAAACGTTCAATAATGCATAAACCTATTGGGCTGGTGTGCAAAAAGATTAAATGCAACGAAGGCGGTTTTCATTAAAACCCGTCGTTGTTATTTTGTCAAGAATAACGAAAATGCCAACCAAGCACATTCTAAGACGGTTATTAACGACCGTCTTAGTATGTACGTCGTAGAAAACAATTTTTTGTTACTTAATTACAAGTTTGCCACCGCGTCACATTCTAAGACGGTCGCAAATAACCGTCTTAGAATGTGCGTCGTAAAATGCTTCTCTTCTAGTAGTGCTTGAGCAACGAGGGTAAAACTAAAATGGAACCATATTAAAATTGATACTGAAATAGATACTGAATTATAGGCAGCTTATTTACAAACTGACAAAGTAACTAGTTCCTAACTGAATTAAAACCAACTCTTATCTAATTGCTCCTTTGATAACCAGCTGCTAATAACATCACTAACATCTCGTTAACACACTCTGTCCTGTGGACTTCAACAATTTTGTTTTACCTACAACTTTCATATGTTACCAAAGATTACAGTTGTACTTGTAGTGACTTACAAACATGTTTATGAATTTGTAAAATCTGTCCTTTTTGTTAGAATTGATGTCTCATGAGAAAGACATATGACTTATGTAGGGACTAATAAGTAAATAATTAACGATTAAAGGCTAAATTGTAATTGGACTTAATAAGAAAAGTTTCTAGAGTTAGCTGCTACCTGATGGGAGTAGTGGTTATAAAAGAGGCTTAATACTCACTAACGTGAAATAAGGTCCCCTTCCTGAACAGAAAAGTGTTCTCTCTCACTCATAGTCATCACTAACGGAAAGAGGCAGAAAAGAAAGGCCGAAGTGAAATCTTATTTCTCTCATTTTCCAACGAAATCAAAATACACCAGAGAGAAGTTCCTATGGAGAAAGATACAAGTCTTCATATAGAGAAAGGTACACATCATTGTTTATTGATCATTTGTGAGAATCATAGGTTTCAAGATCCTGTTGTTTCCTATAATTGATAGTCTAGGAAACCCCTTAAGAATTTTTACATGTGGTATCAAAGCATGTGTTATGAAATTTATGATTCTCCAAGAATGATTTAATTTTTCTCAATTATGCATGAACCCTAATTATGAAATTTAGGGATAATTTAATTTCTCTCAATTATCCATGAATCCTAATTATAAAATTTAGAAATTTTTTTCCGCTGCAAGTATAAAATCTTTTATTGAAAAGGATATCAATTAAGTTGGCTTTAGTATGAATACATAAAATTATAGCGGGTACTTTTAATTGTATATATTAAATTTGGAGAAAGATTTCAAATTTATATTTTGTGTAATGTGATTTGATTCCATGATAATGGTGGCTAGTATTGGTATTTTTTTATCATATAATGTGAGAAAGCCATTAGTGTGATTCATGTTTTGAAAAGCGCTATGCTCCATACATGTTAATTCCTTCTTTGAAAATAGGAAATTTTGGAAATTGCTATTTGCAACCTTATGTTTGCTATTTTCAATCCCATTTGATCTTTTTTTTCCGAAAAATTATTGTTGAACGGGATTAAAGGATTGAAAGTTTATGTTCTATAATTAAATTAATGTGAATGTTTTGCAATTATTGGTAGCATTAAATATATGTATATGCTACATATTTGCTTGAACATGTTTGAATGCAAAAACACAAATAAATGCAAATATTATTTTATGGTCTGGAATGAAATTAATAGAATGACTATGAATTATTAATAGCAATAAGTATGTGCAGGCCATATATATTTGGTTGGAATTAAATGTATGTTGAATTTGTTAGTCATCAAAGTGGCCAAATTTGTAAGGTTATTTAATTCCAAATTAATGATATTTCAATTATATTTGGTTGGAATTAAATGTATATTGAATTTGTTAGTCACCAAAGTGGCCAAATTTGTAAGGTTATTTAATTTCAAAATTAATGATTATTTTGATTACTCATAGAATAATGGATGCTAAATTATATGGTTATTGGTTTATGGGTAATTGAAATTCATTGTTATAAGGCATTTATGGATCGCCCAAAGGTTGATTAGTTGTTCTTATAATTAATGAATATAATTGTGGGCGATTTGTGTGTATCATTAGTTTTATTTATATGCCCAAAGGAAATAAATACTACTAATTGGTGCATATTTAATTGCCAAATAATGTTAAAATTTTATTAGCATCATTATGTTTGTATGTTGTGTGTTGGTGTATCACCCAAAGGAGAACATCAATATACATTGATCATTATCTGAATGAATCATATGTATGACATGTATTTTATGTCTCAAAACACTTATGTGAATTTTATTATGTAATACATGTTTTGAATTCATTGGATTCTTATGTATCATCTGTGTCAATTTTAATGGGCTTAACTTCTCTTACTGAAATGAGCAAGTCCAATTTCACTTCGGTGTTTAGGATCATGATATTGCTATGTTGGAAGAGAAGTTTGTTACTATTATTGATGCTAGTAGCAATGAAGAGAGAGTTCATTATAAAACTTAGGAAAGATCTAACAGTCTCAGCCTAATGTTGATGAGAATGACTGTTGCAGATAGTATTAAGACAACTCTCCCTAAAATCGAAAGTGCTAAAAGGTTTATGGGATTAGTGGGAGAGTGCTCTCAAACAGCTGATAAGTCTGTTGCTAGGACATTAATGAGTACATTGACCACCATGAAGTTTGATGGTTCACGTACTATGTATGAACATGTCATTGAGATGAAAAACATTGCAGCAAGACTTAAGACCTTGGGAATATAATGGCTGTGAATGAGAACTTTCTTGTTCAGTTTGTTCTAAACTCATTAACGTCTGAGTTTGGCCCGTTCTAAATGAACTATAATACCATGAAAGATAAATGGAATATGCATGAATTTCACAGTATGTTAGTTCAGGAAGAAACGAGACTTAAGAATCAAGGAAGTCACTCAGTCCATTATGTAAGTCACCAAGGGAATCAAGGAGCTTGAAAAGAAATTTATGAAGAAGCATGATAAAGGCAAAGGGTCATTAAAGAACAATGACGACTCTTTGCAAATCCAGAAGAAGATATCAAAGGGCAATAATTGTCCATTTTGTAGGAAATCAAGACATTTCCAAAAGGATTGCCTAAAGTGTAAGTCTTGGTTCAAAAAGAATGTTGAGCTTAATGCTCATGTATGTTTTGAATCAAACTTAACTGAAGTTTCCCATGATACATGATGGATTAATTCTGGATGTATGACTCATGTTTCTAACATTATGCAAAGATTCCTTACAATCCAAACCATAAGCCCAAATGAAAAGTTCATTTTTCATAGGGAATGAAGTGAAAGCTCCACTGGAAATAGTTGAGACTTATTGTTTAAAGCTCGACACTGGACATCATTTAGATTTACTGGAAACTCCTTATGTACCTAGTTTATCTAGGAATTTAGTTTCATTATCTAAACTTGATGTTACTGCATACTCTTTTAATTTTGGTAATGGATGTTTCAATTTATTTAAGCATAATCATCTCATTGGTACTGAAATTCTTGTGATGGTTTATATAAATTGGAAATAGACCATTTGTATGCTGAAATTTTTTTAACTCTGCATCATAATGTTGGCACTAAACGTAGTTTAGTGAATGAACGATCTGCTTTCTTGTGGCATAAACGTTTTGGTCACATTTCTAAAGAAAGGATGAAAGGATTAATAAAGAATGAAATTCTTCCTTATCTAGATTTTACGGATCTAAATATTTGTGTGGGTTGTATTTAGGGAAAACAAGCAAAACATACAAAGAAAGGAGCTATAAGAAGCACTCAGCTTCTTGAAATTGTGCATACTGATATTTGTGGACCTTTTAATGTTAGTTCTTTCGGAAAGGAAAGATAATTTATCACCATTATTAATGATTATTCACGTTATGATTATGTCTACTTACTGCCTGAGATTTCTCAGGCAATGGATGCCTTAGAAATTTACTAGAATGAAGTAAAAAGACAATTAGACAGAAATGTGAAAATTATTAGATATGATAGAGGTGGCGAGTATTATGGAAGATATGATGAAACTGGGCAACACCCAGGTCCATTTGCTAAGCTTCTTCAGAAACGTGGCATTTGTATACAATACACAATGTCTGGTACACCACAACAAAATGGTGTATCAGAAAGGCGCAATAGAACTTTAATGGATATGATTAGGAGTATGTTAATCAATTTGACTTTACCCGTATCTTTGTGGATGTACTCCTTGAAAACTGCTATGTATTTGTTGAATAGGGTTCCTAGTAAGGCAGTTCCAAAGACACCTTTGAACTGTGGACAAATAGGACACCTAGTATAAAACACCTGCATGTTTGGGGTTGCTAGGCAGAAATAAGGATTTATAATCCGCAAGAAAGAAAATTGGATGCAAGAACAATCAGTGGATATTTTATTGGTTATCCAAAAAATCAAAGGGGTATATGTTTTATTGTCCTAATCATAGTATGAGAATTTTTTCGAAACTGGAAATGCAAGGTTCATTGAAAATGATGAAATCAGTGGGAGTACAGTTCCACGAGAAGTGGAAATTAAAGAAGTTAGAGTGCAAGCCCTTTTAGCTTGTGCCTCTAGTAGTAAGGTGATTTCTTCTTTTAGTTGTTGTTACAAAATTAATGAAGAGGAGCAACACAATAATGAACCCATAATGCATAATGAACCTATTATGGAAGGACCACAAGAAGTAGCATTAAGGAGGTCTCAAAGAGAAAGGAGACCAACTATTTCGAATAATTATGTGGTATACCTACATGAAACAAAAACAAACTTAAGCATTAATGATAATGACCCAGTTTCGTTTTCAAAGCTATAAGTTGTGATAATTCTGAGAAGTGGTTAAATGCCATGAAAGAAGAGATAAATTTCATAGAACATAATAGTGTTTAGGACCTTGTAGAATTACCAAAGGGTTGTAAGAGAGTTGGTTGTAAGTGGGTCTTCAAAACTAAACGTGACTCTCATGGCAACTTTGAACGTTACAAGGCTAGACTTGTTGCTAAGGGATTTACTCAGAAAGATGGCATTGATTATAAAGATGCGTTTTCACCGGTCTCACGAAAGGATTCTTTCAGGATTATCATGACATTAGTAGCCCATTATGACTTGGAGCTACATTAGATGGATGTGAAAACTACTTTTCTTAATGGAGATTTAGAGAAGAATGTTTGTATGGACCAACCAATGAGGTTCTCAGTTGAGGGAAAGGAACACATAGTGTGCAAACTAAAGAAATCAATATACAGTCTTAAAGTAAGCTTCCCGCAATGGTATTTGAGGTTTAATGATACCATTGTTTCCTTTAGATTTAAGGAAAATACTGTTTATCGGTGTATGTATCTGAAGGTCAGTGGGAGTAAGGTTATTTTCTAATTTGTATATTGATGATATCTTGCTTGCAACTAACGATCTTGGTCTTCTTCATGAGACTAAGAAATTTCTCTCTAGAAACTTTGAAGTGAAAGATATGGGTGAGGTAAGCTATGTGATAGGGATAGAAATATTCCATAATAGATCACAAGGATTGTTAGGCTTATCTCAGAAAGTAATATATCGATAAAGTACTAGAGAGATTCAAGATGGAAAGGTGTTTAACATCACCTATTCTAATTTAGAAATGAGACAAGTTAGTCTCGCACAATGTCCTAGAAATGATATGGAACGAAAACAAATGAAAGTAATTTTGTATGCATCAGTTGTTGTTGCATCTGAGAGCTGAATTTGTAGTATGTTTTGAGGCTACAATTCAGGCTAATTGGCTGCGGAACTTTATTTCAGGGCTTGGAATTGTCGACAGTATTGCTAGGCCGCTGAAAATGTATTGTGATAACTCCGCACAATATTTTTGTAAGAACGACAAGTACTCTAAGGGTGCTAAGCATATGAAATTGAAGTACTTTGTCGTGAAGGAAGAAGTTCAGAAACAAAGAGTGTCAATAGAACATATTAGCACAAACCTTATGATAGTTGACCTTTGAATAAGGGATTACGCCCAAGACATTATAGAACATGTTGAAAGTATGGGCATTATTGTTATTGATGATCATTAAGTGTAATTTATCTTATGCATTTTAGTGACACTCTGAGCTCAATTATGATATGTTTCTGATTACCTGTTCTCTATGTTTGCATGCATGTTTGTGTTAGAGTAATGTTAACAGGTTTTGTCTTGAATGAAGACATTATGTTGGACCAATTATGTACTCCTAACTAATGGTCATATTAAGGAGAAGACTAATTTGTAGTACATGGAAGGGACTATGTCGATTAGATGATGTACAACCGCCATGACTCGAATTGGTTCTTATTCTTAATCATGAAATTATGATGTACCCAATGTATAGAACAATTTAGTCAATTTTAATGCGCATTATGTTAGTTAATCTATTTATTTATTTAGTCCATAATGTTTATTAATGTCACATGAGCCAAGTGGGAGAATGTTAGAATTAATGTCTCATGTGAGAGGCATGTGACTTATGTAGGGACTAATAATAAATAATTAACGATTAAGGCTAAATTGTAATTGGGCTTAATAGGAGAAGTTTCTAGAGCTAACTGCTACTTGATGGGAGTAGTGGTTATAAAAGGGGTTAATACCACTAACGTGAAATAAGGTCCCTTCCTGACCAGAAAATGTTCTCTCTCACTCATAGCCATCACTAACGGAGAGAGGCAGAAAAGAAAGGCCAAAGGAAATGAAATCTTATTTCTCTCATTTTTCAAGGAAATCAAAATACACCGGAGAGAAGTTCTTATGGAGAAAGGTACAAGTCTTCCTATAGAGAAAGATACACATAATTATTTATTGATGATTTATGAGAATCATAGGTTTCAAGATTCTGTTGTTTCCTATAATTGATAGTCTAGAAAACCCCTTAAGAATTTTTACACTTTTTACCAAAGCACACTCACTATCTAGGTGCTCAATGGAATATGTTATAATCAACTTAAATATGTCTTTAATGTCCCTGCTTATAAATTCTAACCTTTACCTTGGATCATTTGTTTCAGAAGAAGAAAAATGAAAAAAAATTGATTCTAAGAAGAAATGAAAAAAAAAAAAACTTGTAAACAATAACTTTTTTTTCTTTTTTTTTTCTTTTCAACTAAATAAGTAGATATATGCTATTCCATTATCTATTTTTCTTTTCTGCCATCCATAAGAAACATTAAAATCTATTATATATTTATATCTGTAGCTGAAATACTCCTAAGTAGAGAGGGCAAGGAGTGCAATCAAATGTTGCCTCCTGTCGCATATAGATAGATGGCTTTATAATGCGAAATTTGCAATTATGAAGCCCTTTATTATTGCAATTATAAAGTATACGAAACATTCCAATAGACAGCACATTCCAATATGGCTTGATTCTTAATTTCAAACCTATCGTAAGGTAAAAATAGATAAATAGGCGAAACATGTGCACTAGACCCATAATACAACTTCAACTTTTTCTATTGTACAAACTAGTCAACTTGGCCTGAGCCAACCCCATTGCAATATTATTAAGCTGAGCTACAATAGTAGCAGTAATCCATAACTATAATAAAACTGTCCTAACCATGATTAGGCGGGATGAATTAAACCTATTAGACACATCGATGAAAACAAAACAATACAACTCAATCCAAGATAGTTTAACTTATTTTGAAAACAAGTACATGATTAATTCATTATAAGCATATATATTACTATATTATGAACAACCAATAATGACCAGAAAAAATAAAGTGCAAAAATCAAATGTTTATATAGCTTACAATTAATAATTTGAAGTTTTCTACTGAAAGATCAAGCAGGGAACTAGCAAGCAAGACACAAAACGAGACTTCAATTCTCAACAACAAACTTCACACATCATGACCACTTAACATAGAAAGGAAAAAAATGGGATAAGTGGAGTTTAAAATGTCTATATCCAATATTTATTTCTCTCACTCATTAAATGATGCAATTACAAGAAATTCTTACTCTAAGTACTCTTGAGCAATGAACATTAATTTAAAGCTGAAATAAAAGTTTTAATTACCCCATATAGCTCCCTTGCCTTCAATGGGTCACTATCTTGAACCCCATGATAATCCCCTGGTGTGAAATGCCCCAGAACTCTCACTCCCTTCCTTTGCATCAACCTCACAAGTTGCACCTGACGATCCACAAGTGGGTCACCGCCACAGCCGGTAACCAGCACCCACCATCCACGCCGTTTGATAATTTCCAATCTCTTAGGACCATTCCCTGCCGTTGGATTGCAATACTCGTGATCACGGTCAACTCCAACGGGCAACGATAACTCCCACAACGCGTCATTAACACACAGCGCCAAATGAGGTTCGTTCTCTAGCCTCAGCTCAGAACCGGTTCTTTGGGTCCCACTGAAAAATGGTTGAACCAAAATAAGCCCTTTGATCTTGGGAATCTGATTATAAGTACCATCAACCGTGGCTGCTCGTAGACCCGCGTTGTAGGCTATGTTTCCTCCGGCACTACTCCCCATGAGAAAAACGTTGGAGTAATCGACGTAGTTTGTCAGCCAATCATCTTTGTTGGTTTTGATCCACTGCAGTGCCTCCACGGCATCCTCGTATGCCGCGGGTAGTCTATGCACCATATGATTTAAAAGAATTAAAAAATTGAAAATAAAAAGACATAAAAAATATAAAATATTTAAATTAAAGTAAAATTTACTCTGTATACCAACCAAACACTACCTATGTTCTGGTGCCAGACGGTATTCGATGGAAGCAATGACCGCAACGACGTCGTTTGCCATGTTGAAGCAAAAATTGTGGAAGATTGTTGAGGCCGCACCGAGGAAAATGAACCCTCCCCCATGGTAGAAAACCAATAAGGGGAGCTTGGAGCTGTGATCCAGTGCCACGCGGGGTAGGTAGACTCTCGCCCATGTGCCTTTTGATTGGTTGATGGAGATGTCTTTGGAGAGTACGAGGGTGTTGAGGTTGGGATCCGGTGCGGGCGGGCTCTCGGGGGGTTTGTTGGGGCGCGTGACGGTGCCGTTTTTGTTAGGGATAAGGTTGAGCTCCTTGTAGGGGTCCTTGTTGCATGGGATTGGAGTGGATTGGGTTTGGAGAGTGAGAAATGTTAAGAAAAATGCAAATGCAATTGAAGATCTCCAAAAGGATTTGTAGTGTGGGAAAGAGAAGAGGCGCATGGTTGAATTTTTTAAAACTATGATAGCTAGAATTAATCAAAAGATATGGAAGAAGAGGGAGAAAGTAGTGTTCATGGAAGGGGAGAAGAAACAAATGAAATGATGATAGGTGTGATATCTTTATATCCTGGATTTGGATTTAGTCATTTAGATTCTTTGCAGGGAATCCCACCATAATAATTAATTTGTGAAATAAAAGTTAAAAGAAGGGGTATATATCATATATGGTAACTAGAATTGTACTTTTTTTGCTGTTAATTTTGAACTTTTTTTGCTTTATCCATTTGGTGGTGTTTTCTCGGCCTCATGTTCTTTGTGGCTAGATTTTTGTATGGTTTTTTCTTTTGGGATAAATAAATGAATAAATCATATATACATATATAGAAAGAGTTGTGTGGCATGAGCCAAGAGAACTATATACCCCGTGTTGGTAATTTGTCTTCATTGAGAAATTCTTGGATGCAAAGGTGCCAATTATATTTACATATTTTTAGCTAAACAACTATTTTATATTTTAAAATTAAAACTGCATGACTGTATGAGTGATAGATTGACTAATGGTACTAAACTTTGAACATTGTATGCAAGAACTTTTTCTTTCTAGATGTACTGAAAATGGACAAGCTTTGTTAGAAGGAGATTGAACAAGAATTGGCAACTAAGGGTAAATATTTAGCTTATATAATCTTTGTGGATATATGAGTTAGAATTTTAATTTTTTAGAATAAAAAAAACTTTCATAAATTGATGACTTTACAAAAAAAAGTCATTTGTTTTATTTTTCACTATCATTTTACACTAATATTAACTAATTACAGTGAATAATATTTTATAAAGCCAGCGATTAATTTAGGATTTTTAAAATTTTTAACTCATAATTTCGAAAATTAATGTGGAGTTGTACTCATTGCCAATGCTTGATTTAATCAACTTCACGATTTATAAATGCGTTAAATGTCTACATCAAATTATGACATGTTAAGAGACAAGATGAGGTTCATAAGATCGTAGTGTTTTGTTGAAGGGAGATAATCTGCATGACGTTTAGAGTGTGTTTGGATGGAGAAATTTAAAATTTTTAGAAATTTTAAATTTTAAGAATTTCAAATACTTCAATTGAAATTCTTTTATTTTCAAAATTTTGTATTTGGATAAAAAAAATCAAAATTTTGTGTTTGGTTAGTGTGTTAGTTATACGTGTGTTCCTCTATGCTCACACCCGATCGATATTTTAGGAGCTCAGACGGTGTTTCTTGAAGAAGACGAGAATTTCAATTTCTTACCTTTTAGAAGGAAATTGAAATTCCAAATTTTTAATTGTTTAAAATTCTGTTTTAAAATTCCAAAATTTTAAATTCTTCATAAAAAGCATCCAAACAATGAATTCTAAATTACAGAAATTCAAATTCTCTGATAAATTACTTTCCTCAGTTAAAATTCTCTATCCAAACACACTCTTAATGAATTTCAGTAGTAAGAAAAGAAAAGAAAAGAAAAACCTCTAACTGAGCTATATTGTTATCGTTTAAAAAGAAGCATCCATGAATTTGATAGAAAGTAATGCTATATTCACTTAAGGAATGCTTTCATAGTTTTATAATTGTGTAACATTAATTTTTGTTTAAATATTAAATAATTATTATTTTAATAAAGTAATATTAGTAAAAACAATATTAGTAGTAAAAAAAAATCTAATATCCAAGTCTACTAACAAGTAGAATACAATTAATAAAAGTCATTTAATTAGGAGGATTCATGAACTTTTCTTTAGGACTTAACTGAGCCCAAAGCTTTATCCTCTTTCAATTGAAGTGGGCCAAGAGGCCCACTAACATGCTTCTGTTGATGATGGTGATCCATAACTGTAGTAATATTGATGGTTAAGTCCTCTTGTTTCCAAACCCCCCATTGACGAGGTAAATCCAAACAGAAAAAAGCGTTGAAATAGAATGTCCATTTGTAATAATGCCCTTAGAAGATTGCAGGAAAATATACTACGTTATTTTGGCTTAATTACACTTGTAGTCTTTGTAATTTATATTTTTTTATTTTGTTTTTGTACAAAAATTTTATTTTCAATCCATACAAATTATTTTTTATTTGTTTTTAATCCTTAAGACTTTTTAGATAATTTTTTTTTCTGTTCAAAACGTTATCTAAACGTTATCTAAAATACTTTAAGAACTAGAAATAAAATAAATATAATTTGAAATAATTAAAAATTAAAAAATAATTTTATAAGAGAAAAAAAAACATTAACGTGCAAGGAATAAAAATATATTTAATTTTTTTTATTTTTATCGACAAATATTTTTTTTGGAAGGCAAAAGTGTTATATATATATATATATATATATATATATATATATATATATATATATATATATATATATATATATGGGTTAGCAAGTCTGTACAAGAAATAAAGCTGCAAGATTACATACAAAAGGCCAAACCAAAATAGAGAATATTGTACGATAGTAATCACAAAAAAGAGAATCCTTAAATATATCCTAAGTATGTGAGAAAAAGCAGAGCAAAGGGTTAAAACTCAACGAAGAAAAAAAGATCGCAGATTTGTTTCTTCTCTTCCATGAGTTTTTTGCTCCTTCAAATTGTTGTTCCCAAAAGGCAATGCTGTTTCTTTTATTCCACAGACACCAGCAAAGTAGCATGCCAAATTAAATGCCTCCATCTCCGAAATTTCCTGCCTCTGATGAACATGCAGAATTGTTCATATAATTAACTAGTTTATCTCCTCAGGAAGCACTGTATATATACCCATCCATCTGAATATCCCATTCCAGATCTGAGTAGAATTAGAGGATGTTAGAGATAAATGGTTGACAGTTTCCTTGTGCAAATTACAGAAGTAAAACAATTAGAATGTTGCTTCCACCAAGGAAGGATTTGTTTTGGAAATAACTATATATGCGATTTCAAAAGATTGTATTTGTATCCCGAAACATTTTGATTTGAACTTGAAGGTTGAAGCTAAGGTGAATATCGGTGGTGGCAATACATGTCTTCTGTTATGGTGGATGACTTATAGCACACAAATGCAAGAGTTAGGGTAGATGACATAATAATAATATAGAATGCTCAACATGTCCAAGATGGGCCCAATACCAGGAATCTTCATTTAGGGACAGATTTCGGGCCTTGTGAACACGTTTGTGACCTTACAACAATTGTTATCAGCTTTGGAGTAGCAGTAGCAGTAGTTTTACTGGTATATCACACCACCCAGAGTTATTTTTAGGGGTGTACATAAGTTGGATTGGACCCGGTTTGCCAAAACTCATCACCCAATTCAATTAAAAAAAATTCAATTTGATTAATTGGGTCAGTTTCTAATGATTTTATTGTAAAATTTAATCCAATCCAATCCGATCATGATTAGGTTGAATTGGGTTAAGTCAACCGGGTCATAAAATTTAAAAATTAAAAATTTTAGAACAATTTTTTTAAAATAATTTTCTTTAAAATGTACAATATAATTACATATAATATGCAAATTTGTTGCATAAAGAAATTTTAGATTTTCATTATTTTTATTTTTGTATTTTATTATAAGTTAAATTTTAATTTTGGTCCTCCTAATTTTTTAAATTTATGATTTTGGTCCTTTAATTTTTAGTTAACATTTGGTCTTCTAATTTTATAAATTGGTAATTTTGGTCTCCTGATAAATTATTAACTAATAATTATGATTAATAGAGTCATTAAATTAATTATAAATTAAATAAAAATTGTTAATCATTCAAAAATTTTAATAAGAGATTATGAACCCTAATGTGGTGTTGTTGTCACTGGACTCGCGTGTGGCGGTAAAGGTGAAAGAGGTATTTATGAAAAAGAGAAGGAGTAGGATGTTGTGAAAAATTAGAGTTAATAATTTGTATTAAAGTTTTCAATAATTAATAGTTTTAAATTAATTTATAATTATTTTTGAATAACTCTATTAATCATAATTATTTGTTAATAATCTACAAAGGAGACCAAAATCGCTAATTTGTAAAACTATGGAACCAAATATTACAATTAAAAATCAAAGGGACCAAAATCATGGATTTAGAAAACTAGAAGAACCAAAATTATAATTTAACCTTTATTATGTTCTTATTAATAATATTAATATTTTTTTATTATTATTATATGATTGGGTTGGGTTGGATTGGGTCATGGGTTGATAATTTGCAACTCGTTGTCCAACTCAAATATAATTGGATTCATATTGGGTCGGATTTGGTCATGGGTCAACCCAAACCCGTGAACATCTCTAATTATTTTCTATCTTAACCATTAAAAAATATTACCAATATATTAGTTGCTTACTCATCAAATGAATCAAGGTCAGTAAGTTACTTGTTTTATTATCATATTTTTAAGAGCAAATTACATTCGTCTCCCTCGAAGTTAATGTTTTTTACACTTACTCTCTTCCTAAAATCGTATTTCTGTTGTCTCTCCTAAAATGTCACTGTTACTAACGGTGTTAATTTTTTGTGAAATATCCTAAGAATTCCTATCACTCTCTTGCAAGTCTCCTTTCAGTCCAAGTTCATATTGGGTTTTGCTAAAGAAAACACCGATAACTCGTTCCTCACCTCCCTTGTCAACTTCATCTCCTTCGCCAACCACAATAACTTCACCATCCTTGCCTCCTCTGATGCTATCTATGGCATCTTCCAGTGTCGTAGCGATCTCACCAATGACTAGTGCTCTTGCTACGTGTCGCATGTGATCACCCATCTCAACAACATCTACTTCACCTCCTGTGACGACGCGTTGAAGCTCGATACAATTATTTCGCCATGTACGATAATGCTACATTCATCGAGCTAGGTCAAGGATGTGACAACAATGCCACTAGATCCTCACTTCTTTCTTCTTTTTCTCATTATCTTTGACAGTGATAATGGGTTAGGAGGTCACAGTGTAATGGATGGTAAAAAAATAAGAGAATCTTGTGTATGATAAAAAAAAGAGTATCATTAAGTGTAATAAGTGCTAACTTGATCACGAAGTATGAGTATAATTTATTCTTTTTTTAATTATTTGCTATTACTAACTTTTAAGGGTTAACCATATAAAGTAATGGTTAATTACAATTGAAAAATTATGTCTACTCCATCTATATTAGGGTTTGGTAATGGGACCACATTGGCTCACAGGATACGGGGCTTTGTTGTAGGCAGAAATAATGGATGGAATGAGATGGTGTTGCAAAGACCAATGTAATTAGCTCAGGCTTCAAGGTGGGGATCACTGGTGGCGACGATTTTGTTCACGGGAAAACGCAAGCTAAATGCAAGTCTCAATATTTTTGCTCTTTTGTTTTAAAGGTAATTCGATGATTAGCTTGTTTTGAATATATATTTTTTACTTAGTATGGATGGTTTTAGATTATGGATTTTACGTCCCTGCAAGTGAATTGGGATGATGGTTTTGTTTGCTACGAGAGTAGATCATGGTTTAAGTGTGTGTGGAATTTACGTTAAGAAATTCACGTATCTTACACGTCTATTAGCAGTGGATTTGCTTTGCTCCCGTAAACTGAAAAGAGGTTGGGATGTTGGTTGTCTCGGTGGTTTGTTCTTTTATTTAAGCATTAAAGGAATGCAATTATTATTAGTTTCTACTTAGATGCATGTGATTTGGTGTTAACTTGTATTCTTTTGTTTCAAATGACATGTTGTTTGGGATGTGGCTTGTTAATGGTTTAGTTAGTGTCTTGTGGCTTTTTTGTTGCTTGAACTTGATTTGTGCCAATCGAAGTGGGTGTGAAGAAATTGAAGACGCAAGGTCAAGCATATCCAACACATCTAATAAGTACCACCCTGCACTTTTAGTGGTGAAACACGGTATGAAAATGTTACCGAATCAAATTTCATTGTCTAAGAATCTTGTTGATAAATACTGTATATCTCTCATATTCTTTAAGTTTGACACATGTTTGAATCTTAATGAATCGTTAAGACTCAATTCACTTAAATTTTTTTTTAATAAAAAAATTAAAATTAAACAACCATATGAAAATCAAACCTTATGATCCTTTTACTTATTTGAATTAATTGAATTTCTCATCAGGTGGGGAAATCATATACGTCCCTGGTATACTAAACTTCTTACCAGTCCTTTTAATGAAATATTAAATAAGTTTGTTTAAATTATAAAAAAAAACAAACATATTTAAAATAAGAGCAAACAAACTCATCAAATGTATAAAGAGAAAAAATGTTATATTTGAGTTTCTTAGATATCAAATCAAAACCTAATATTTATGATAATTTTTTTGATTTTTAAAATAATTCAAACAGTAATTTATAATTATATGATAATATAAAATTATTTTACAATATTAATGCATATAGATATTAAATTCTTATATAAATACTTTACAAAATATGATTCTAGATGCTATGAAAAAACTTATATATTGATCAAGTGTTTGCGATAAGCCTTCATCTAATCAATTTTTGTAAATAAAGAGTTTAATTAAATTGTTTACAACCATTTGGCTCATGCTTCTCAACAAGTATCAAGTATGATGCTCTCCAATCCGTATTTTGCAAAGTGTGTGTATATATAATCCATGAAAACCCATTAGACGACAAAACCTCAATCACCAAACTGCAGAACCATAACTTTAATTAATCAGAGAACATTATTACCAAGGGTTTCAAAAACGGTTTACAACTGCAATTTTGATGGCAACATAAGTTTTTTGTTTTTACTAAACACAACAGTATCATGACGTAATTGCAATCACATTGGTCATATTTATGTATAATCTTGGACAATGTCAAGACTCTCAACTAGAGTGCAATTATAATTATAACCGCAATTCAAAACCTTGATTAATTTAACTGTATCTGCCAAAAATAAGATTGATTTATTGGAATGGTGACTGATAATTTTGCTGGCTTATAACTTATAACAAACCGAAAGGATCCAAGTTGGAAAGAAAATTTAATACAAGATTGAGAAAATGGTTGAGGTTAACTTTTGAGCATTTGTCACCTTAAGGGAGACATAGTTGCCCCACAAGTTAGGTTAATGCTTATGCCAGGGTTTGTTATCTCACATACTGGAACTATAGGAATGCATATATATTTGTTAGGACCACGCTAGCTGGACTGAGACAGTGGCTTTCAATGTGTGGTCTTTTAGAAGCAAGTTAAGGCATATATAGGGTTGCTTTAAATCAGTGGCAGTGAGATAACTGATCATAATGACTTAAAGATGCATGAGACTCGTGGGGCTAAGTATGATAGGACCAGTTTGACATGAATATAAATAAATATGTGATGAAAGGGGAAAGTGGCATAGTGTTGATGAAAAAAAAGAGATGCAAAAGCATAGAATTAAAAAGGGAAAGGGATGGTGAGATATCTTTGTCAGAAATGCAGGAAAAAGAGATAAGAGATCGAGTAATCTATATCTACAATAGAATCTTGAATAAGAAGATCTTCTTAGACTAAGTTATTTTAATATCTAAAATGTGGAAAGAATGTGAAGAATATACGGATCCAACTCATCAATAGGCTCTTTGTTTCACTCGTAATTTGTCCACACCGAGGTGCCGAATTTCATGATAATTTCCTTCTGTAATTTTTTATATATTCTGCAGATCTATGTTCAGCCCAGGTGGAATAAGTTAAGAACGAATATCGACAAGATATGCTCTGAGGCTACTAGGAACTC
Organism: Glycine max; assembly: GCF_000004515.6. Lineage (NCBI taxonomy): Eukaryota > Viridiplantae > Streptophyta > Magnoliopsida > Fabales > Fabaceae > Glycine > Glycine max. Next base: position 37,876,927 of record NC_038245.2, read on the forward strand.
CCAGGATCCATTATACACGTTCTTTTCTTTCTCTCGTTTAGTCAATATATAAAAAAACTACTGAAAAGTTCAATAATAATCCCATTTAGGGAAAAGAATAACCATATTAAAATGCTATGCAATGAATTGTATTGATTAACACCAATTTTAGTTCAATCTACATTTTTTTTTTATGACAAATTCAATTTAGAGGGTGCAATGGAAGCTTCAAGGAGAAATTTAGCTTGCTGCCTGGAACGGATCGAAATCAGATTATCTAAGTCAATGAAACCTTGAACTGAATTTGTGGGGAGAGTAACATTTGTGAATAGAGTAGCATTTGTGGGAAGAGAAGTTGTTTATTAATTGATATTCTACATTCTCATAGATTAATCTCATGACCCACTTAGAGATATCTTGCTTTCAAGAAAAAAAAAAAAAAAAAAAACCTTGAAGTCAATGAAATTAAGTTTGCATTGAAGCACAAGGTTATGGGAATTCGGTAAAATGAGAAATTAGAAAAAAGACGGTTCGCAACTGCAATGTCGACAGCAAACGTCAGGATTCTTTTACTAAAAATTAGTTTGAGTAGTTGAACACCAAAAAAAGCAAAATGTGTGTCCTCTATAGTAGTATACACACAACTAGCTAGCTTTCCACAAGTTTGACACAAATTTATTCAGGATATATCATCACATGATTAATTGGTAAGTAAAATGATTTAAAAAATGATTGGTAAGTAAAATATCTATCCTTGCAATTATAGGCAATGTGGAAATCGTATCCCTTCGAAAAAAATAAAGTATTTTAAAAAAAATTCTCCAACCAAGATAAAAAAAAGTAGAAATCAACTCGGTGCTTGCCGAATGAATATATATATATAAAGAAATCAAATTATATTAATATAATTTTTAATAATTATTACACCATTTAATAATTTTTTAAACTTTACCATTAGATCAAAAGTTGTTTTCATATAGATTATACATATAAAATTTTATATTAATTTAAAATTATTTATTATCTTATTCATATAGATTAAAATTAGTGTAATATAAATTTTTTAAAATATATTTCATTTGATTACCTACTTATCAATTTTGATAAATTTTGACTCAAATCATTTGGACAATGATTAGATCGATAAATATTTTATATCAAATTATCAAGTAGTTAGGTGTAATAATTGTTGAATTTACATCGATTTAATTTGATATCTCATTATAAAGATAAAAGAAAGAGAAATATAAATATGATAGATACACTACTACAAATAAAGCTTTTTAAGTCGGTTCTGAAGGATATTTTACGACGGTTTTGAACCGTCATAGCACCAGTGTCATAAAATGGGCCAACCTCTACAACGATGGTTTTTGAACCGTCTTTAAAGATTGGTGTTTCTAAGACGATTCTGAGAATAACCGTCTTAAAATATATTGTTTATATAAGGCGGTTATCAACTACTAACCGTTATAATAGGCCAATTTTTTACGACGGTTTTTACTAGAACCGTCTTAAAAAGTGAGACCTACTAAGACGGTTTAGTGTGAGACCGTCTTAGTATGTCCTTTATTTGTAACACTTTCTAAGGCGGTTATTCATAAAACCGTCTTAGAAAGTTAGACATACTAAGAAGGTTTTCCAACAACCGTCTTAGAATAGTTAATTTTTTTTTTTTTTTTGGTGCAGCTTTAATTTTTAGGTGGTGTTTTAATTATTCTATACATTGATTTGAAGTAAAAGAATTTACATAATAAAAGAATTTACATAATTAAAGAAAGAATTTACATCATGTTGAAGAATTGTAAAATCGTTTAATCATATAATAAAAGAATTTACATAATTAATGATAATATATAGTTTTGCAAGAATTTAAAATTATTATGGAATATTTAACATTGCTAACTTCAATTTTAAGTTATCCACAAATTACAAGCAGTGCTGAAACCTCCCTCACCATGTAATGAGTCCATAATTAAGGACAAATGCAATAAATCCCTGAACAAAAACAAGGACATTGATTAAAAGTTGATATAAGGATCACCGAGTGTTTATCAGATAAAAATAAAATAAAGATCACTTATTTCTAAAATGCTAGAACAAACAATTTTATATTCTTCTCAACACCAGCAAGAAAAGATTAGTTACATAAAATGTTTAAAAATCAAAATACATTTAAAAAAATTGTGAGCATAAGTACATGATGCTTTGATAGATTTCACTAAATGGTAACAGAAATTCATCAATCAACCTATTTTTGTAAAAGCATTCACCTCTCACACTTCATTTGCAAGCAGTTCATTACACAGGTATATGCAGTTCATTTGCATAAATACATGATACTTTGACTAGCAAATAAAATTAGATCTATACAACTAGTGGCAGAATTAAAACCATTTCATTGACATAGGAGTGAACTTAGGAACAGATTAGCCAATGGGCTAGAAGCCTAGAACACCTAATGACATTGGAAATCATCCCTTTCAGTTATTGTAGAAAAACTGCATGCTAGTCATACCTTTCACGTTTCCTTTCTATTCTCAAAACATTGAAGGCATTGTTAATTCTATACAATGGTTTTTCTATTATAGCGATATTAAACTTCTTTTTACTATCTGCATGCAAGCTGTCCAAAGGTATTTAGCTAAATTGCAATATTTTAATGCCTTACCGAAGTATGGAATATTGCGACAAGAGAGTTGTTCTACAGATTTGTCTTGATTCCTGGATACAACAGGGCATTGAGAAGAATTTTTCCTACCTGCAGTATAGTTAACAGAAACGAAAACAATAAGTGAAGTTCTCAATTAAATAACTAAGACTACAAATTACATTTAGATTGATCCCCTAAAAACATACTAGACATACAACAGGGCATTGAGAAGAATTTTTCCTACCTGCAGTATAGTTAATAGAAACGGAAACAATAAGTGAAGTTCTCAATTAATTAAATAAGACTACATATTACATTTAGATTGATCCCCTAAAAACATACTAGACGTACATCTTTATCTGCTGGATCACTTGACTAAAAAAACCAAGGATAACAGAAAACTATCATTGAGATGAACATTACAAAATCAAGCTGAATTGAAACAAGAGCAGAAAAATAAAAAAATGCTGCCCCATATCTATACTCTATAGTGACATATTCAGTATATAATTAACCTATTAAAAAATACCTTCACATAAAATTAAAATTTTGAGTTGTATGATTAAAAAAAATCAGATAATAAAATTTACCAAAATAAATTGGATGGTAAAATGTATAAAAAAAATGGTGTAAAATTTGAAAAAAAAAGATGGTGAACTTTGTGAAATCATGATAGTTGAATGGTAAATTATATAGTTAAATTTTTAATTTTTTAGTTTTATGTTACACAATAGTTTTAAATTATATTAATATTTTTTTCTTAACTCTTCTATTTATCAGGAAAAGAGATCCTGTTTGATTGGAAAATAAGTAAAGTCTAATAAAAAATTATTTTGTTATAGGATTAAAGTCAAATATTATTTAAAAATTCAAACTTAAGTTGAATATATTAATCACTTATATCTCATCACTTGGTTAAAGTGAAATATAAATACAATAAGCATATGGTGTTATCAAATAATGAAATTGCTCTATTTAGTTTCCTTTTAGAATTTTGGATTGCGTAGAAAATGCAGAAGATAAAAAAATTAGTGAACGAAAACAAAAGACAAATTTATAGAAATTGTGAGGAATCTAACTAAACTGGTGTTCCAACAAAGCAAGGTATAGCTCAATGGTATTACCCAATCACTTCACACAAACCAAACACTCAGCTGTTCCTGCAAGTAGATCAGGTGCTCCAACAAGGAGGAGAGTGCACTTAGCAACAACAAAAGCAAAGACCATGACTACTGTCATAGAAAAATTGGGCATATGCCCAATTAAGATTGAGAGGAACCCTCCTGAGTCCAAGCTCACTCAACTGGGTGTTAGGCAATGGCCCAAGTAATAACTTCTCCTCTTATTTAGCTGAAGAGAAAGAAAATCATTTTTCTTAAATGGATAATATGTGTTATAAAATAAATTCCATCCTCTTATTTGGATGAAATTCATTTTGCAAAATCAATTATAAGTATAAAGTCTATCTTTACTTTTATTTTATAATGAGTTTCAAGATAAAATTATAATAAAATTCAGTTTAAAAAAGAATAAATTACATGGATCATCCCCTGGAATTTGTTCTTATTATACATGATATCTTTTTATTTTTTAAAGTTCAAAAATTAAGAAGTTTTTTTTTTCTGTAGGATTCAAAAATAGAAACGTATTGAACGTAATAGATCCCATGTCATGAAAATAACTCCTTTCCTTTTTTTTTTCAAACAAATGGTAAAAATTTAATATTTTTATCCTATCTTTCTGCTTCTTATTTCTTTCCACTTCATTTCTATATAAACAAACAATCAACAAATTACGTCATTATCAAGAAATAATTAGGTTTCAACTTTTCAGGAATCCTCACCAAGTTAAATTAGTTGGGTGTTGAATCATAATTTTAATAAACTGTTAAATATCAGGTCAGCAATCAATGATATCAATCCCATGGTTTTAATATATTAAATCAAAAACTATTGTGAGACAACTAGTTAAAAAAAAACTCAAATGACTAAAATCATATACAATCTATGAATCTAAGTTAAGTGAACAAAATTAAGTAAAAATAAATAAATAGAAAATTTCTTCAGGTTTTGAACAATTAGAAGTAATTTAAATAATAACAAAATTAATATAATATTAATAAACTCAAATTACTTTAGGTTTTGAACAATCTATTTTAATATATTAACCAAATTAATATAATAAATTACTTTTAAATAATTAAATATAACTAAAATGCATGTTAAAATTAATTTTTAAGTATAATATATATTAAATTATAATATATATTAAATTAATTTTTTGAGTGAAATTGATTTATTGAAGAAGGAGGCAGAAAGGTCACTTGATGAGCTAACTAGGATGAAGAATCTCAAGTATGAAAAAGAGATGGCAGGTACACTGTTGTAGTCAGAATTAGAAGCACTTTGATGATTTCATCTAAATTCATAAATTATTTTCTCTATTGTTTGTAAAATAGAAATTCTTAAAATAACTTATTATGCCATCATTTTCTACCAAGTTCTTCTATGTCATTTCTATGATACTAAAAAAATTGATAACTATCTCACTAAACCACTTGTTTTCAAAGTGTTGAGAGTCAACTTACTATCATGGAAGTCAATAAGATTTACTCTTCGGTATATGAGCTCGACCCACATGTTCTTATTGTTAAGAAAGAGTGTTTGTTATCTGTTGTAAAGTTTATATATATATATATATATATATATATATATATATATATATATATATATATATATATATATATATATATATATATATATATATATATATATATCGCCTATATATATATATATATATATATATATATATATATATATATATATATATATATATATATATATATATATATATATCGCCTATTTACAACCAAGCCACTACACCTTTTTCTAACAAAGTTGAATCCCACTCCCTATTTAACCTCCTATTTAAGCTATACCCGTCTTTCCATACTCTCTAACTAGTAACTAACTGCTAATATTTAGGAATCTCTAGGCTACATATCAAGCAACAACGTAATAAATGAGGACATAAGTTTCAGAATCACATACATACCTCGAAATAGGCTACTAACTAAACCTTTGCTTGCGGTGACACTGCTGCAGATGAATAAATGAGTGTAACTTCAGTCCAGCAACTACTTGTCTACTTCTATCCTCAACAGACTATGCAACATTTAACAGTACAACCTAAAAACATAAAAATAATTTACAACCACACTAGGAGTACAGTTTTATAACAAATAAAAATGAAACACAAAGCCACATTATGAGATGAGTTAACAATACAAAGCCAAAATTTTAAGTTCAGATCCAAATTTCCTCAAGCCTCAATTTAGCAACACAAGCAACGTTGGCAGTTCCTATCAACTCAAATTCAGTAGGTGTGGTGTGAAATTAATAACGGGTCCTCTTAAGTAAGCACTGGTTGTGTTATTTTACTTTTCCACTTTAGCTTTTCTCAACTCTTTCTTGAGTTTTAGATAAGTCTGAATCACTGAATAAAGCAAATAGTTTGTGGATTTTACCTTCAAACTTCATATCATGCTATCAGTGCCCCGTTTTGCCACCACCAAACTCTGCCTCGCTAGCCAAGGCTCCAAAGTAATTTTCCTCTCTAAACTATCACAAAGTAGGCCTTTCTTTGTTGCTAAACTGTGTGCTTATTATACAGAATCGAAATCCAGGTAGATTTAGTTCTAAATTTTGGAGGGATGAAGATGAAACAAACATCTTCATGCAATTTTTTGTTTTTTGATGTTGTTGGATCTCCATATTAATGTTTTTGTATTTCTGCCTTGTGTGTTGAATGGTGGTCTTTTCGTCTCTAAACTTTGATTTGCACTTACAAATTGATGGACTTCAGTTTTTACCTGGTTGCTATGTTCTCTCTCTCTCTCTCTCATCAAGAGATTGAGATGCACTTATGACGTTTAACCTTCTAAGTCAATGACTCCTTGGAAATATATAATCAGAAAGAATCTCCGTAGCAGATTCAACATTGATTTCAAATTAGATATACTGTGTTACTAATATATAGATTTTATTGCATATAGAGCCTATTTTTGTCTTCGAACAGAGTCACCCTACTTTTTAGTGTTTGTTTCTTTTACCTTTGGCTGGCCAAACATATCATCAAACAAACAAGCACCAAGTAGAAATTTTTTTCAAGCAGTGAAAAATACATGAATCACAAACATGGTACTTGGATGATGTGTATCTAGTAATCTTTCACAGTATCAATATTGCCTTAAGATTATTTATTTGTTTTATTTTTTCTTAGGATTGCCAAACATGAGCTTATTGATTTTCATGGCTTACCCAAAATGCAGGATAAAATAAACATCCCAGTGCAAGCTTAGAAACAGATCTTAATATCTTATTCTAAACACTGTGGTGGTTATTGGCTAATAATTTCCAATTGTATTTTGTAAATTAGCTTTCTAACTTAAGCACAGCTAAAACATGAAACCAAACTTTGATCCTGAAGTGGAGGCTAATGCAGAAGATGAATCTGAGGTTTCTTCCAAAGTATCTATTCAAGAAGCCTGTAATGATTCTTGTTGTGACAACCTCATTAACATTTCCAACATCACAAATCCAATAGGGATTCATCCTAATTCAGAAGCTATTTCACTTGACTCAACTCTCAACTCCATGAATAGTGAGCCAGGGGAAAGAGATTCAATAGGATTTTCATTCTCAAGCAATGAACCCGCCTCTCAAACTACAGCACCAACCATTCCACGAGTCTTCCCTTGCAATTTCTGTCAGCACAAGTATATCAGCTCTCAGGATCTTGATGGACTCATTGATGAACACAGGAGGGAGAGAGAATTAGCAAAAAGGACAATGAGAATGCACTCCCTCTTTTTACTTCCTGACTGTTCAATTTGAAAGGTAAAAAAAACATTCCAAAAAGAGTGCAGAAACAACTTGGAAAGTATAGGAAACAACCATCATAAAACCAATATGCTGGTCCAATTTCTCTAAGCCTAAATACAAGTCCAAAATAACATAAATATTTTTTTGTCAGAAACTTTTGATTCTATACCAACTCACATTCAATTGCAAACTAAAAAGCATGAGATCTAACACGTAATCTGCTAACAATGTCTAGCACCAATAATAGGATTCACATTTAGAGAAAATTTTCATACCTAATTACTTGAGAATTACTACTTTTTGCCTATAAGAAAATATTGTAAATAGACTATGAAGGTATTAGGTATATTTTTTTCACCCTTACAATCTTGGCAAACACTACTTTAAGCGTTGAAAGTCTCTACAAGTATACCATTAGAATTCCGCTTGAATAATCAAAGGAAATTCCATTTGAATATTCTTTCCACTTTAGATTGGTGCTCAACAAACTCTTTCATGAGTTGTTGGACTTCAACCCGAAAGAAATTAATAGGGCCTTTGGGGTATCTACTTCTGAAGATATGGTTCTTGATAACAAGGGGGCTATATGTTCTACGAATTCAATCAATCCGAGTAATTTTCATTATCTTTTTCTTTTCTTTTCCTTTCTATATAAATTTAATTCTAATTCTTTGGATCCTCGATCTAACTGGATTGCAACTTGACCTTCTCTTTGTTACTTCACTCTTTTTATATATATAAAAAAATCATAATCGAAAATAATTGGACTAGACTACAGCCACGGGAGAGCAAGGATAAGGATAGAGATGCAAGGTCATACTCTGCCACATGACATGGAATCGAATTTTGAGACTTCAAAAAGGATTGAATAGCAAAGTGGGTTCATCACGCCCAATCGTGCAAGTATCATTGTTGTCTGACTAATATTAGTTTGGTAGCAAAATTCAACTCTGATAGCAAAGTGGGTTCATCACGGAAAAATTAGTTAAACATTATAGAAAGCTTACAAGGCAAGCTCTCCAATAAGTTGGAATCATGAACATGTGTTTGACAGTAATTTGTACATCGAAAAAGGCATTGCTATGAATGCTTATCAAATTTGAGCATATGCGGCTAATCCTGTCTTTGGTGGACACTAACTAATCAGCACTACCTACATGTTTATGGTAAGCATGAGAATATATTAAAAAGGGTCACCAACCAAGTGGAAGAATTTTCTTTATAATACTAGTAGGAGGGGAAGGGATGTGAGGAACTATCCAGGATGAATCTGGAACACGCCCCAAGAAGCCTTCATCATCCATTTCCTCTTCGCTAGACCTCAAAACAGAAGAATCAGAATCCCCAGGTTTACCACTGTCAGCCTTCAAAATTTCATTTGGAGAAGATGAGATCAAGAGTAGATAGTGGAACTAAATTTACCGTCAAGTCAAGACCAAGAACAAGACAGTTAATAAGTACGAATACTACTTTATTCACACAATCTCAAAACAAAATTAAATTATATACTAATTTAGGTAAAATATAGATTTAGATGCAACGCACGCCTAACTTAGCAAGCCAAAGTAGTAGAACATGAATAATGAATACACGGAAAAAGAACAAATAACTCATTAAGAATACAATCACAAGAGGTTTTATAAACAAAACATTGGAAGACACGCATATCTTAAATTATGCAACATATCAACTTCCCACATACTCAATCAACAAGACTGCTCCTCACGGATTTCTATCAAAGATAACCATTACACCATCCTTACATTAATTTTTACAGCTTACAGTATTGAGTTAAAAAAAATTGTAATAAGATCCCACAGAAATCAGACTAGACATCTTCTGAAAACCCATTTTCTTCTGTCAAGAATACTAGTACTGGATTTTGCATTTCTCAAAGATCACACTTCTACTGTTAAATGGGTTTAGAGATAAGAAAAAGTAAAACAATTAAAGGGTAAATCTAATTTATGACTGTTCATATGCAACCTCAAATGAATAACAAATGCAAAAGAATATGATTCAAAGGTAAATAAATCAACATGCTCAGGAGCACTTCAAGTAGACCATTCATCTGTGGTTTTCTAGGAGTAAAGATATGGGGAAAAGCATATACTCTCTAATCAATCAACAATCCTCAGTTCTTCAGACCATTCAAATCCCACTATTTGAATGCACTCAACCAAAGAAAGAAAGAAAAAACTTATTTTCTAAGAACAAATTTTTGACATATTTATGGAACCTATTTGTCCATAGTTTAGTGATACTGTGATCACATATTTAATAGGAAATTTACCCTCAGAAGACTGGACCAGTCCTACTCCTGTCATTGTTTACCCTGCTTTCAATTAAAAATTTAGCCTCTGATAAAGTCCCCTTTACTTTCAATTAAAAATTTAAAACTTACGCAAAATCTGTTCAATGATAATGGATGATATCGGATATCGTATTCCTATCTACAAACAATGAACAAAGGAACCTGCTGCAGACTAATGTAAGTATGGAGTATGAACACACTTGCACTAGCATATATACATGTGTATAATTTTGTGAGATACCGAGTAAAGGGTGTTCAGCTGTAGATATTATGAAGACATGATAAAAAGAGACCATAGCTCCAAATGGGAACCTAGTGTTTATGCATTTGTGCAAATGTTGTGCCTTAAAAGGAGAAATTTACTGTCTTAAGATCTAATAAAAGATTGTTTTCTGTACTGTAGGGTTTAAATTTGAAGCTGCAAAGCATCATGGTGATATCATTTATTACTCTTGGGTGTTAGAATGCTATGAACAAAAGAAGCTTGTCTGCTGACAGCCTAAGTGACTTATATGACTGAATATAAACTTATTTGAATCCTATAGAAGGTTTTGTGATTGTATATTGATTTCAATATTTCCTTTTAAAGGTACTTCCTTTTTCTATCTGGACTGACAAAGAAGTTGCAGGAAGAAGTTGATGAGTTCTCAAATACTTACTACTTGGACCTTCATGTTGGAGACATGAAGCAGGAAATAGCATTTGCTACTAGCTAGTTTCTATCTTGTCAAATTTTGGACTCTATCTATCTTAAGTAAATATTCACATTGAAATGTGAAGGAAACAAAGCACCATGTTAATATGAAGCTTGGGGTATGGTTTTGAGTTATAGCCTAAATTGTTACTTGACAGGCAGTGTTTTACTAAGCATGAACCACAATCAGTTAATCAAACATCCATATTCAGTACTCCTTCTCATTGTCCAGACACAGAAAAACAAACTCACACACACAAAATTGACAGAAGACAGGTATTGCCAAACACAAACACCCTTTCTAGCATAGGGATTTGATCTCTCCACCTTGGTGAAAGCCTTGTGACCCACAAGGTAATGCATGCTTTATTAGTATTTTGCATGCATCATTTTTTTTCTTTTTAAAATCTAGATTACCCTTATCTGCTAATAGTTTAATGTGTTTGTGATTCTTTTAATACAATAATTGGTCTTATTTTTACCTCGGTGTCCATTAGGGACATAATCATGGGTGTTTCTTCATCATCAACACAAAAATTAGTCTTTATTTTTGTGTATATTTTATTGTTTATGTTCATTTTATTATTTTGTTTGGTGGATTAATTTATTGACATATCTGTGTGGGATTTTCCTGGCTTTTACAGAAGGTGGGATTTTGACTAGCAGGGTGTTTGGCTGTTGAGTTTATGGAGGGCCAAGTTCATTGTTGAACAGTGTTTGTGTTGCCTTTATCTGCAACTTTTAATTGAACCAATCCTACCCTTTTTTTCCATATGAAAACACTGGTTTTTTGTGATTCCTCCGATCATTGTTGTTGATGGGTCTCGTGAAATCAATCTACTTTTGAGACCTGTTTACTGCCAGAGGTGACGGAGTTTCAGTTTTGCAAGTGCATGATCTTAATAATAAGGTTTTTATAGAAAAGGAAAGTTGAGAATAACATGGGGGAAGATGGTAATTCTTGGATTAGGAGGACAAATTTTTCACACACAGTGTGCCATCGTTTGGACCTTGCTAGATTAGGGTCTATTCCTATCAGTGTTCAGTCAGAGCAGAAATCAAGGCCTTCCTCAAAGGCTCTATTTATATACGAATGACCAACAACAACAAAATCAAATCCATCAGGTGGACATATGCATGTAAGCATTCATTAAGCGGGTTTAATGACTTACATGTACGACGACCTAAGACGCGCTTTCCACGGGCAAACGGCGCGAGGTTAGTATGAGGGAGACAGTCTTCACGACGCGAGCTCCACTGCTTCACGCCGAGGTTTCAAGGAGAGAGGGGTTTGAGGTCCACTGCTTCACGGAGAGGTTTCAAGGAGAGAGTGCTTGACGACGCGAGGTAGAGTGTTAACTATAGGAAGAAAATTTGAATTACTTGATACAAAACACACAACAATCTAAATAGGAAGAAATAAGGCACATGAGCACAAGCCTCAAGTTTTTCTATTAGATAAAAAGAGTAAAATCACTAGCAACACGAAGAAAGGGTTCAGGGATCAGGATAAACTCACCTTTCAAATTTTGAAGCCGCAAGCAAGTTGCCCTTCGTCCGTGTGTTGCTAATCGAGAAAGGCAAAATAAAAGCCCCTACCTACCAGCGAAACAAAAACCGTGTCTTGACAATGCCATTCAGTACACATTTTCAAGCAAGCAACACTAGGGCATGGGCACTTACCAGTTCATACAATCGGACTGCGGCACGACACACCTTGAACAAGGCTTAGTGATGGGTCACAGACTTCTCTTCGACAGGGCTTAGTGATGATGGGTCACAAATTTCTCTTTCAACACTTGGTGAAGACAGGGGATGCTGGTGAAGACGAAAGGGGATGCTGGGTGAAGAGTGGAAAGGGATGGCTGTAAAATCCCTAATTTGAGGGAAATAAAACGAAGGCGGTTTTGGTCCAAACCCGTCGTTGAACTTCTTTCTATATTTACAAAAAAGCCACCCAGCGAGTTACTAAGACGGTTATTTATAACCGCCTTAGAATTTACGTTGTAAAAAATTATTCTCAGCTTTGATAATTACAAGTTTGCCACCGCGCCACTATCTAAGGCGGTTCTGGATAACCGACTTAGATACTACGTCGTAAAATATAATCATTCTAGTAGTGATAATGTAATTTATTTGAAAAAAATGTGTTAATTAATTAATAAAATGTACAGAGAGAGCAAGTGTTTACATAACGTTAATGCAGAATGTCAATTTCATTCGATAAGAATAGGTCTATCATCAGTACTTCCATTGATATGGTTACCACCATATCATCATAATTAAATTTCTTCTTTTTGATCTTTTCTCCTCCTTTCTTCTTTAAACCACAAGGTGTTACCTTTGTTGAAGTATGGAATTGATCCTTACTCAGATTTGACTTTGACCACACTGTCATCATAGCTAGCTCGTGGTATAATATCATCAATTATAATTTAGTAATATTTTGATGAATATTAATGGATGTCTCGATGATGAATAAGACTTCATACTCGATCTAGAAGCACGTTTATTTTATATAGGGACCCTGAAATTAAAATGAAACTTTTTGTACTAATTACAAACTATATTATATTATTTTTTAAGAATATTTTAAGGATTGTTTGTTTAAACATACAAAGAAGTGATTGTGTGATATACAGTTCTTTTTTATATATAAAAAAGAAAAAGAAGAAGTCATAATGATATTTTTTATTTTTTTTTTAAAATGTACTAAACAGTTTTTATATAATGATTGATAGAAAAAGGGTGTTCAAAAACACATATTACAGAATAAAATGATCTATTTTATATTTAAATTATATTATAAACAGATGACATATTAAAAAATGTACATGTTCATGAACTCTTGAAGTATAAAAATTCTTTAATGGTGTGAAGACTCTACATGTATCTACACCGAGACTAACCTATATTCATCAATAACTTTGACAAGTGAAAAAATAAGAATAGAAAAGTAATTTTTGGGATCAGTTCAACGTGCAGCCTAAGGCTCTATTTATAGCACGCTAAGGATACCAAATTTCTGATCAAATCAAAATCATTATTGATAATATCCTATTTTTAAGTTATATTATTTCTTGTTACCTTTTATTGCTAACCATTTAGCAATTAAAATTGAAATAATAATTGACCAAGTCAAACTTGTATCTAGCTGTCTTTTCAACCCAAATTCCAAATACAAAATCATACACGTTTGTTTCTCTTCTTTCACCAAATCTTTCATATTATTTATATTTTCAGTGCTAGCAAAAATATAATAATATTTCACCTTTTTGAAATCAATTAATCATATTAAATTCTCTAATTTAATTAATCATCAAATATTAAAATAATTTCTTTAACAGAGATTAGAACACTCGTTTGTGTGTGACCTCGTAGGTTCAATACTAAGCCGGTAATATATTAATCAAATTAATATACTAATCAAGGTAGATGCCTAGCAACACTCCTTAACGTCTGAATAGCATGAAGTATCATTTTACTTTCAAGAACCATTAGAATAGTAGTGTAATAATTTCTTCCATCTTTACAGCTCTCGATTAACTCTAGAGTATGGTATTACTGTCAAACTCTTTGAGTTAACTCATAATGACTTAAGAAACTTATTTCTTGTTTCATTTAATTTTCCTGGCCACGATATAATTTTATTCTTAGAGCTCAAACTCATTACCAAGAGTTGATGAATTCCTTCTTGATTAATCATTAATTCTATAGGTATTTAAACATATCCGCTATCCATTCAACAAGTGCTCTAAAGCATTAGGTGTTCGGAATCAAAATACAACAAATAACTTGTTAATTACTATGACAATCTCAGGTCAAAGAAAGCTATTATAGCTCTTCTTGAGAATTTTCTATTGACAGTTTATGCTAAATTTTAATCATTAGAAAATTTCAATTGAGTCGGTTCAATGATCACACCAACATGTGACTCATCTATATATGTAAATTAATAAATGAGATCTATTAATATTTATTCAATAAATACTATCACATATATATTAATCTATCAAGATTATTGATATCCTATTTACAATAATCCTATGATCAAGAATAATTTAGATTAAAATTAGAACAAACTTGTTTCTCATTATCATAATCTCTATTATAATGACAAGTCTTTAATTTTAATCAAGGACATTAGTAAATGGACCATTTGGTCAAATAATGAAATATGACAATGAAAATAAAATAATACTTTATTATTAAAATTAGAATTGATTACATGATGACTTGGATTGTGGGCATACAAATTTATTCCCAACAATCTCCCACTTGCCTAGAGCATATCATTCATGAACTTCATTCCTAATTCCCATTTGTGCTTGTCAAACTCCTTTTTGCCAAGCGTCTGGGTGAAGGGATCTGTTGCATTCCCCTTTCCATCTACCTTTTCAATCTTAATGTCACCACGTTCTATTATCTCTCTAATCAAGTGATACCTTCACAAAATATGTTTGGACTTCTGGTGTGATCTTGGTTTCTTTGCTTGAGCAATAGCCCCATTATTGTCGCACAATAATGGAACCGACTTTTCTATTGAAGGAACAACACCAAGTTTAAATATGAACTTTTTCATCCAAACAGCTTCTTTAGCGACTTCACTTGTTGTTATATATTCTGCTTCAGTAGTTGAATCTACTACCGTAGCTTGCTTGGAACTTTTCCAACTTACTGCACCACCATTTAAAGTGAAAACATGTCCTAAAATAGATTTGCTATTATCTTTGCCTGATGCAAAGCTTGCATCAGTGTGACCCTTCAGTTTCAATTCAGAGTCTCCATAAATGAGGAATTTGTCTTTAGTTCTTCTTAAGTACTTAAGTATGGTCTTAACCACTTTCCAATGTTCCTCACCAGGGTTTGCTTGATATCGACTAGTTACACCTAGTGCATAAGCGACATCAAGACATGTATAAGTCATGGTGTACATGATAGCTCCCACTACACTAGCATATGGTACTCTACTCATGTGTTCTCTATCTTCAGGAGTTGTTGGACAATTCTCCCTACCAAGAGTAATTCCAACACCTACAAGCAAATAGCCTCGTTTGGAATTATCCATGTTATATCTCTTTAAGATAGTATCAATGTACATAGATTGGGAGAGTCCAAGCAACCTTTTAGATCTATCTCTATAAATCTTTATACCTAGAATATATATTGCTTCTCCCAAATCCTTCATGGATAATTGTTCTGATAACCAAATCTTTGAGCCTTGCAATGTGGGTATGTCATTTCCAATTAGTAATATGTCATCTACATATAACACTAAGAAAATAATTGCACTCCCACTGACCTTTTTGTAAACACATGGCTCTTCCTCACATTTAACAAACTTGAGCTTTTCGATTGTCTTATTAAAATGAATGTTCCAACTTCTAGAAGTTTGTTTCAATCCATATATAGATCGTTGCAACTTGCAAATTTCATTACAACCAGCCAATGATGTGAATCCTTCAGGTTGTGTCATGTACACTTCCTATTTCAATTCACCATTAAAGAAAGTTGTTTTCACATCCATTTGCAATATCTCATAATCATAGTATGCTGTTATGGCAAGTAGAATCCGAATTGATTTGAGCATTGCCACAGGAGAAAATGTTTCACCATAATCTATTCCTTCTTGTTGACGATATCCTTTAGCAACAAGGCGAGCTTTATAGGTCTCAACCTTTCCATCTACTCCAATCTTTTTCTTGTAAACCCATTTACAACCAATTGGTTTTATATCCTTTGAAGATTCAACTAAAGTCCATACTTTGTTGATCTTCATTGATTCTATTTCAGATTCCATGGCTTTTTTCCATTTGTTGCAATCCGAGCTTCTCATGGCCTCTTCATAGCTCTTAAGGTCATCATCATTATGATAAACCTCATTTGACATGTCATCTTGCACCATTAAGTTTAATTTAACAGGTGCACGATGCATTCGAGTAGATCTTCTAAGAGGTTCTTGGATTGGGTTCAAAGGTTTCTGCAATTGTTCTAAGATTGGTTCATTAAATTCTTCTTGAACAACGACTTGTTCTTGAACAGTAGCTGGCTCTTGAGCCATAATCATTTGAGTTGAAGAGCTTTGTCCTAATTTCAAAACATAAAAGAAAGGCCTCTCAGTTTCCATCTCATGTTCTTGAGTTATGTTATCATTGGTGACTTGAGTCTCATCAAGTTCAATTTCTTTACCATGGTTTCCTTCTACAAGAAACTCTCTTTCTAAAAAGGTTGCTCCTCTTGCCACAAACACTTTATGGTTAGAAGGTTGGTAGAAATAATATCCCATTGTTTCTTTAGGATAACCAATGAATCTACACTTATCAGACCTTGCCTCAAGTTTATCTGTTTGCAATCTTTTAACATAAGCAGGGCAACCCCAGACCTTGATGTGTTTAAGACTTGGTTTCTTTCCATTCCATATCTCATATGGAGTTGTAGAGACTGCTTTTGTAGGAACTTTATTTAGCAAGTAGGTTGCTACTTCTAAAGCATATCCCCATAAGTTTAATGGAAGATCGGTGAACCCCATCATGGATCTAACCATATCTAGCAAGGTTCGATTTCTTCTTTCAGATACACCATTGTGTTGTGGTGTTCCCGGAGGTGTCCCTTGAGAGAGAATCTCATTCTCCTTTAGACAGTCAATATAGTTATCACTAAGATATTCTCCTCTTCTATCAGATCTAAACATTTTGATACTCTTACCAATTTGCTTTTCAACTTCACTACGAAATCTTTTAAACATTTTAAATGATTCAGATTTATGTTTCATAAGATACAAAAATCCATATCTAGACATATTGTCAGTGAAGGTGATAAAATAAGAATATCCTTCTTTTGCTTGAATCTTCATGGGCCCACAAATATCTGTATGAATTAGTCCCAATAACAAAGAAGCTTTTTCTCTGCTTCCAATAAATGGAGATTTAGTCATTTTTCCTTTGAGAAAAGATTCACAAGTTTCATATGATTCATAATCATAATTATCAAGGTAACCTTCCTTGTGCAACTTGTTAATTCTTTTCTCGCCAATGTGACCTAGCTTACAATGCCAAAGATATGTTTTATTTACTTGATTATCTCTTTTTCTTTTGAAACTAGAAGAAACATGCATAATCGAGTTATGATTCACATCGAGTAAGACATAAATGCCGCGTTGGAGATAATCATTCACATATAAATCATCATCATGATAAATTAAGCAAATGTTAGTATTAAAGATAAAGCGAAAACCTTGCTTGTCCAACATGGAAATTGAAATAATGTTTGAAACAAATTTCGAAACATAATAATAATCTTCCAATACTACTACTTTGCTAGTAGGCATTATTAAAGAAACTGATCTTAAAGTTAAGGCAACAACATTTGCTTCATTCCCTACTTGTAGATTTATTTCTCCTTTCTTCAACCATCTAGTTATCTGTAGTCCCTGCAACGTATTGCAAATATTAAAACTACTGCCTGTATCTAATACCCACATTGAAGAATCAGTGACAGTTAAAGAAATCATGAAAACATTTTTCATTAATGTCTTACCTTGTTTCTTGTTTTTCAAAGAATCAAGATACTTGCAATTTCTCTTCCAGTGACCTTTCTCCTTACAGAAGAAACATTCAGCATCAGTTTGGTCAATCTTGTTCATTTTGTTCTTGGGTTGGGCCATACCACCCTTAGGTCCAAGATGCTTCAGTTTTGGTACTTTTCCTTTTTCCCTGGAGCTCTTGCCAACTACCATGACAGTTCCTTTCTTCTTCTCAGAAGAAATTTGATTCTCATAATCAATTAGCAGATTAAGCATCTCATGCAAGTCACAAGTCATCTTATTCATGTTGAAATTCATAATAAATTATGAAAATGAATCAGAACGTGATTGCATAATCAAATCTTGAGAAAGCTCTTTCCCAAGAGTGCACCCAACTTCTCAAGTTGTTCTATGAGATCAATCATCTTAAGAACATGGGGTCCAACCTTTTCATTTGCAGCAAGTGAGGATCTAAACAGAGCCTTAGATAACTGGAATCTAGCCGTCCTGCTTTGACCATCGTACATCTTCTTAAGATGTTCGACGATCTCATATGGGTCCATGTCTTGATGTTGCCTCTGGAGTTTTGAACTCATTGATGCCAAGATAATGCACTTAGCAGTAAGGCACTCATCTAGGTACTTTTGAAAAACCTTGGTTGCTTCAGCATCACTCAGATCAGGTGCTTCCATGGGAGACTTATCAATAGTGTCAATAAGCTTCTCATGCATGAGAACAACTCTCCAATTGCGGTACCAATCATCATAATTGGCTCCGACTAATTTTCCAGATTCAAGAATACCACGAAGCGATAGAGAAGACATACCGTTGATTAAGCACACAACAAAATATAGTTATGTCAGAACATAATTTTTCAAACCTTTTAAAAAATATAAAAATATTAATGATATTTCTAATAATATAGTAATGTAAGAAATACTTATTTCTTTTAAGTGGATCACATAAAGCCTCTTAAAAATTGTAAGCGAGCCACTTGGTTATTAAGTCATTTCTCATACACATTCTAAGACAATGTATCATATACATTTTCAAATTAAAATAAGAAATATCATATCACACAAGTTCCTGGTTGTCAAGCCAATCCTATTGATATCAATAAATTAATTTTAATACATCCCTAGGTTGTCTAGGCGCTCAGTGTATAATTAATTTCAAAAACATGCATCTTATGCGAGAAAAAAATATTAATTATAAGTCTCTTGTTCATCAAGTCGTTCCTTATTATTAATCATTAAAAAAAGAATTACATCATATGTCTCAATTTATCTTTTTCTTCTTCTATAAGTTCCCTTGTAATCAGGTCGTTCCTTATGATTAAACAATTTAATATGTAACTTCTGTGTTTTATTCAGTTTATATTCAATTTATTCTTTAACAACTAAATTGGCATTTTCTTTTTATTTTCAAAAATTTCTTATCATAATTACAAGTCAAAGTTTTGAAATATATATGTGAAACACATATAATTTTTTTTATGATAAACGTACAAATGAATATTTTATTTTTGAGCAAGGAATTCTGATATGCGTGATTAACAAAACAATACAAAATAATTCCTACGACTGAAACTAACTTACAAACTTTTATTTTTCGTCTTTTGTTTTTACTTAGTTGATATAGATTCATTGACCTATACTCCAGTAATCTTTTAAAATAAAAATGAGTCTTATGCGTCAAGAGGATTGAAATCAGATGACAAACATATTTATCATTTAGATATATAACAATTATATAATTACGCACATAGCATATAAAAAAAATTTCTCTCAAATAATTGAACGACATACAGTGCTTGAAACGCATACCTCTTTGATATCACATATCCTAATGCAGCGTTTTTCCATTAAATTAATATCCAACAATTTGAAAATAAAAGAATTAATAACAAATTGTTCAAAATTGAAGGAAAGATTTAATCTTTTAAAAGAAGTCCAAATAAAATAAAAAAATCTTTATTCTCCCGTTGATTCCTCATGACTTAGATAATGAATATACAAATTTATTCCCAATAATGATTTTGTATGTCGTTTAAAACATGCACATTATTATAATTTTCCAAACATACCGTTAATATAACTTTGTAGGATATAAAATTCATACATCATCAATCATTTTTCCCTTTTCTATTTCTGAACGACAACGATTCCCTACTTCCTTTAGTTATTGCAGGAGAAAGACACATGCACTATCTCGCGTCCAAAGGTCAAAATTTATGTCTTTAAACTTAACACTAATAATAATAATAAAAAGGTTTGTCTTTAAACTTGTAATAATTTGTTGAGAATGGATAGAAAAGTTAAATCAATCAGTAAAGACAGATTCAAGTATCAAAACATACAAGATACAACTTTCTTACTTTCACGTTGATCTCATTACTTTCATCTTTGTATGAAAGCTTAAAAGAAACGAACTGATATCTTTAATTAAGACCGCGTGCAATCCCTATAAAAACGATTTCGGCCATTAATACTCTTCCACTCCCAAAGTAGCTTTAATGTTTCTTTTTTTATTTATTGTTTCTTCTTTCGGCCATCTCTGAGGTCTCTAACATACTAGCTAGTTTTGATAAATTATGGAATAATTTAATAACACTGTCGCTTGAAAACATAATCCAGAACAACAAAAATTGAATTAAAAATCGCTGCCACAATTCTAATCCGTCCCAAATAAGGTTATTAGTCTCATTATGAAACCCTTTATTGAGATTGTCTTTATTCAGAAGTGTAATTATTTTTAAATAGGTTCGAATTCTTGTCGTCGAAATTATATGAAATCTTTACTTTTTTTCAGACTTTATTTTACAAGTTTTCTTCATATTTGATTAAAATTAATACTCAGGATACCCCATGTCGTATTCTATTTTTGTGGTAATAGAAGAAAAAAGAAACATCCTTCTTAAATAAAACATGTCATGACCATAACATAGTTAAGAGATTCCATATAATCGCATTATGCATGATACATATCTAGGTAAGAACATCTTTTAAGTTAAACAAATGCAACAGAAGCTATAACCTGGGACTAAATAAGGGAGCACACCTAAAGTTTCCATACATAAATCAAGTTGGATCTGAGCCACTCTATCCTTTATTTTTACACCTTGACAGTCTACCTCATGATCGTGACCAACTCAAACACTAACACCTTGCTTTTTGAATTTTAATTATAATTTGATCTGAATCCTTTTATTAGCCCATTGTATTTCAATAGAGTTTTGAACCTAAAATTATCAATATTATTAAGAGCATGTTTGGAGATAAGGTGGAAAATGACTTTTGAGATTAAAAGTATTTTTGCAAAAAAAAAAAGAATTTTTTATGGAAAAGTCATTAGGTTCCAACATGATTGTTACGTCATTAGTTAATATTGTTATTTGACAATAAAAATTAAAACTGTTAATAGAGAAAAAAAAATATAAATAAAAAATGTTAAGAATTTTGTTTAAGAATTAAAAATGAAATTTACCAAAAGTTATATAAGAATCCAAAAACTTATTTAAACCATAGAGAATATATAAATATAATGCTACCTCCATCCCAAATTCTTAGTTGTTTTAGTCTTCTATTTTACTCCCAAAATAATTAGTTTTAGAATTTCAAAATTTAATTAATATTTTTTTCCTGAAATATACCCTGATAATTTGTATCCACTAGTAATAATAATGTAAACATCAAAGATAAATATATTAAATAAGGATATTTCTAAAAACAACAATTTTTTTACTTCCATTATATTTTTTTAAATCTTTGTGGATTAATTTTGAACAACTAAAAGAATAGTAGTATAAGATAAATGATGTGACAAGAAGAAATTAATATTTTATAAATTTAGATTCTAATCATTTTATTTTATATATTTATATATTTGTATCTCTATTTAACAATTATACTATAATCATAATTGTAAAAATCGGTTCAGATTGGCCCGTCTGACCCATTGTGAAAACTTATGGTCTAACTGGTCTGAACCATTAGACTGCATATGTCATTGACACGATGAACCTTTCTGGTTGAACCATTATTGTCAAACCAATATTTTTTAAAATACATATTTTAATAAAAAAAAATATGACAAAAATAATAACACATCCAAGAATCGAATCCAAAATTTACTCTATATATTAATGTGTGCTTCAACATTAAACAAGATATGAAGCAGTATCAATTGCACTAACTTATGAAGTACTATTTTTATCGAAAAGTATATATCTTTTTCGGCTTTAATTGATGAGCCAAGCCAACAATCATTCTCTTTTATAGATCATTAATAAAAGCTTTAGAAATGTACTTTGCTTTCGACTTTCAAGGTACAAAGTTTCATCGACCGGACAACAGGAAATTTAGCCACAACTTTATTATTGTTAAGTTATAAATACGGTTAAATCGATAAATAAGTTTGTATCTTCTTTTTAAAAGTTTAAAAGTTTAATCTCTTGTTTTAGCAATAATAAATTTGCTCGTATCTAGGTGTATTATTTGTCATAAAGTAGTAACTTTATTTTGACTCTGAGTAATAATTTTCAAGACATTTAATTTAGTTAAATATTGAAAACATATCAAACATTCTTGTTTAACTTAATTTTGCCATCAAACTGTTTTTCCTAAATGTTCAAAAAAGTGTTATGTTGCAAAAGATCATAAGTAAATTTCAACAATTAAAAAAATTTAATTAAAATAATAGTGCATTTCTAGAAATCAACTATAATCAAGGTTAGTTCACCTTATAAAAAGAAAACCCAAAAACCCAAAAGGCCAAAACCCAAAATCCTAATAAGTTCCGTTTTCATTACTGGTATTGTAAAAAAAAAAAAAAAACAAAAAAACTAGATGAAAATTATTATATAAGGCGGATAAAACAAAATAAGGTTCAATTCATGAATGATCAAGGTTCTTCTCACCTAACAAACCTCAATAATAATTGAAGAACACAAGCTGTCATGCTAGCAAACAAGGCTTGCCTCACCTCAGTTTCGAGACGTACCAATCCGAAACTGAAAAACACTGCTGCACTGCACACATATCAGAGTTTTCAAATTCCAGGATTTGATTTGATGAAACTTAGCTCACAGGCACCCATCAGCCGCCAATTCTCCACTCCCAACTCCAATGTCTTATATCAGGGATCAGGACCCCTTGTGTTTTCTGGCCTCTACCTTAATAACTCTTCACATTGACATCTAAACAAGAACAAATATTACTATATTCTCGTAAAATTAATATACTTTTTACAAATATTAAAATACTTCACTCATGCATCCAATAGTAATTGAGTATCAGTTTATTTAGAAAATTTGCTTACAAGAAATTTTACTCTACTCAGTCTTTCATACATCTTTTTAACAGTTTTTCTTTTCATTAAATTTAAAATGTTATACACTAGTCTTACAAATTAATTTCCTTTTTCTAACTATTTCAAACCATTTTTTTTCTTTTACTATCACCATCTATCTCTAAATTCAATTTAGATGTTTCTTTCAAAGAAATTATCAATAATCAAAATAACTATTTTAGTTAAACATAACTTTTAACCAAAAAAAATTACATAATAATAATCCTAGAAAGTAACTATTCCTCTAAATTTAACCGTAAAGAAATAAACTTAGAAGAATTAAAAAAATAAATAAAACCTCCCGAACAAAAATTATCCAAATACCAAATATAACATTATTTTGAAAAAATCACATTTACCCCCATTAATTCAATAATATCCAATGCCAAATGTAACATAGAAAAAACCCCAGCATTATTCTCAAGTCTCAACGACTCATCCATCCATCACCAATCACAGCACGGTGACACCCCCGGCGGCGGCGGCGGCGGCAGCTGACAGCGACGACTGCAGCTGTAGCAGGTGGTGGTAGCAGTCTGCCGCCGTGGGCCTCTGCTCCGGGTTCTGCTCCATGCACCGACTCTGCAACTCCCTGAGCATCTTCGGCACCCCTCCCAACCCACACGTCCTTATCAAGTTCCCAACACCCCACACATCCACCTTCACCCCATGCAACCCTCTCTCCATCTCCGGCGCGTGCCCCTCACGCGCACCCACCACGCGCCACCCCTTCAGCTCCGGCGCCCCCGCCGCCTCATCGAAGCCACACACGAACCACTCCTCCTCCCTGTCCATCCTCCTCATCACCTTCTCCCACTTCAAATCCCTATGCATAAACGACAAGTCGTGCAGCGCCACAAGCGCCTTCGTCACGTACTTCAACGCCTCCACAAGCTCCTCCCAGTTCCCAGGTCTCACACGACACCCCCTCGGCTTAAACGACAACCCCAATTCCCTCTCCGAAACCCCAACAAGAACCTCCGCATGAGGAATCCTATGATCCAAAATCTCATAAACCTCCTTAACCGCCATCCATTTCCGTTTTTCCGAAAACACCCGCGTGCACGTGTTCGGCGTCACCTCCGTCACCACCCCATTACCGTAACAAACCCTCTCAAAATCACTGTAAGTAAACCCCTTGCAGTTACTTATATTACTCATACAACGCTTACTCAGCAACGGTAACAACAAGGCGATCCGGAAACACGGAACTAAAACTTTTAACCTTTCCGTTGGGGTGCTTAAATTAAGATCTAGTAAATCGGTGCGGTTGATTATTCCATCCTGCGACCTACTCATCGCGCAAAACGTCACCGTATTGGCGACTGCGTAGTAACCCAGTATGTAAGGTATATCCATGTAGGTCCATAGTAATTTAGCGACTAGAGTGGTTGATGGGTTGGGTTGCGAATCTTTTAACTGGTGCGTTTCTTCGCCTCTCCATAAGCAATAGTTGTTAACAAAACCTGTTACGTTGGGCCATTGATCTTGTAATTGTGAATTATTCGTGGATTCGGATTCGGATTGAGGTGGTGGTGACGTGGGTTTTCGGATTAGGGTGAGTTGTTCGGGGCAGAATTTTTGGATGATTCTGTTGATGCAATCGTCCCAGAGGGGGATGAAGGAGTCGCGGCTCGATGAAGTGGCAAGGGAGATGGTGGTGGGGCGGATGATGGGGCCCACAACGTCGTACATGATGTTTCTGCAGTCCAAGGGTTCGGGTGTTGTCGTGAAGAAGAGTTCCTTCCCTTGGGGGAGATCCTCGTACATGTCTCTTCGGAGAGGGAATCGTAGGTCTTCGGGTGGGGGTTCTTTTAAGTGGCGCTTTAGCTCCAAGAGGCTTGGGAGGGTTTGCGGGGATGCACGTAAGAGGCATTCCATGTAGTAATCCGTTGGGTCTCGGAAATTCAATGTACCAATGCCTGCATCAATAATTCTCCCATGTTTAGCACAACAATAATACAGGATTACATTATAAGTACTAGCTAGCTACTTCAATATGTTTGGTGTTGCTTTTATTTAATTAAAATTTTAAATTATCAACTAGATTATCAATGAATCAATTAAGTTAATAAAAGTCCGTCATTAGTGTAAAATTATACTCCACATTTGGTGAAAAACAATAATTAAGTTAGACAACTCATGTTTTGAAAGTATGTTTTTAAGTTTGACTTATCAATCTTCATTTGAAGCTTCTTAATTGTTGAATGTGTGAAGAACTGAGTGCAGAAACAAACAATCCAAATGCTAAATTATAAAACTCATCTAATTTGTAGCTTATCATTTATATAACAATTTTGTAATTTATCATTTATCATAAATATAACAACAAATTGTGATTAAAAAGGAAATGCATGCATTATTATTTATTCAATAATAATAGATCAACAAGGAGAATTAAAAATAAAATAATTAAAATTTGAATGAGTACAATAAATATAGCCGAGCGAAAAAAAATAATGTAACTTTCTACATTTTATATTAATCTTTTTAATAAACTTATGAAACAAATATTAAGTAAGAAGAAAGTTTATTTAATATCTTAAGAACGTAGAATATGTTCAATATTTTTTTAAATACTGATTGAAATGTTTGATTGATAATACTAAGTTAAATACTGAAATGTTTTTGCCAAGTTCAACACATCGATATACTAGCTCATATAAAAGAACGAGGGCAGTGACCACTGTCACAAAGAGCACTCACATCTTATGGGAAGTGCTTTGGAGGGAAGTTGGACTCTTTCAGCAAAACCTGGGAAAGAGAGACAATGATACACTGAGATAGAATCCTAGAACATGTAAAACAAGGCAACATAGTTTAAGGAAACAGGTAGGTTTGGTTTGGCATGCACCAGCAGAAGAAGAAGAATCTGAGGCGGGAGAAGACTTTCTTCTGCCAAATACTTTGACTTGCTGACCCGAAACGAATCTGTCCACAGAGAAACCCTTCAGTGGACCATCTTCGAAATATTCCATGGGGCATGGCACCATGGCATCATCAAAACAAGTGAGCTCATCTGCGTTCAGAAGGCTTGAAGATTGAAGCTTCACTCTCCCTCTATGAACTTCACCTTCTTCTGCCCACAAAGTCACTGATTCCTCCCATGTCATTCTTATCTTCCCAATTCTTCGGAGTTCTTTGGATGATGATGAAGAACCCGAAACGTCTAAGAGAGAGTCTAACCCTAATAAACCCCCTCTTGAGCCATGAAAGAAAGGTTCACCCCCACTTGCTAAAGTCAATTGCTTTGTCCTCGCTGCAACAATGACAAATAATTACACGTTTAAAATTTAAACATAAAAAAAAAAGTTTGGGATTTGAGTACGTTTTCATTTCTCACTTTCTAATGCATTATTCTTCCCTAGAAGGATGAGAATCAGTGGTTATAGTAACAGTGGTTATAGTTATAACGGTCAGAGAATCCCAGTAAATTATACTGCTCCTTTGAACCCTTCTTCATGAATGTATCAAAACTATTGTGCATTCCATTAAAAGGAAAGTGAAAAAATTAAAAGAAGATATTAAAAACAGAAACTTCACTGTGTCTGGAATTACGTTAGCCAAGTGCATTGAAGATTAGGTAACATGAAGGGAAAGTGAGAAAGTTGGGGAGTTCAACAAAAAGTAAGATCGTATCATATGTTTTCCCATTTTCATGCTTCAACAACAAACCTGAAAGAGGGGTTTCATCATCTTTGAAAGGTCGAGGAGGTGGTGGAAGAGCTCTTGTAGAAGCAAGAGCTGTTCTAGCTTCATCTCTTGACACAAAAGTGGAAACAGCTCTGCCATGAGAGGATCTCATTCTGGACCCCATGAACTGTGCAAGCTCGTCAAAAACATCTTCATCAAAAGAAGCTGGAAGTCTATGCAACTTTCTCTCATAAGGTGAAAGCCTGAAATAACTCTTCCCAATTTGTTCTCTTTCACCCCCTCTTTCCCATTCGTACACTTTCCGAAACTCTCCCAACATGTTATCCCATTTAGTACCTGCAGTTTTAGCATCCCTATTCACCCCATGTCTCTTTAGAAACTCAGCCACTTCTTTATCTTTATCAGCCCTAGTTTTCCCTCTTGTGATTCCCAATTCAGCTTGTTGTTGTTGTTCTGCTCTTGAAGAAGAATCAGATCCACCACCACCACCTTGGTATTGTTCCTTCCAAGCTCTTGCAAGCCACAGCATCTCGTTGGGCTTCCAAACTGGGCTCACGTATTTCCCTTTTCTGAGTTGCTGGTGAACTTGCTCTCCCTCTTGATTGGTCCCTTCTCCTGAGAGTAATGGGAGAGAGTGTGTTGGAGATGAGGAAGTGTCTGATGAAGAAGCTGTTTGTGTTTGGGGTTGTTGTTGTAGTGGATTTGATGAAGTGTGTGTGGTGGGTGAAGGGCTTGATTCTGAGGTGGGAAACATGGCCATTTGGGACTGTTGTTGTTGTGCAGGAGGGGAAGGTAGAAGCTGCTTCCATTGTCCACTGTATCTGGGTCTCTTTGGGTTCAGTGTCTCAAACTGAGGCTCAAAGGGTGAGCAACTTGCACCACTTGAAACATATAAAGGACTTGGAATGAAAGGGGGTGCTCCAGTTGCAACCACAACTGGTGACAGTTGTTGTTGATGGTGGTGGTGGATTGGCCTAATAACTTCTGTGATGGGTTCCTCATGTGAGGCTTTGGGAGAAGATGAAATTTGCTGTGCTTGTTGTTGTTGCTGTTGATGGTGGTGGTGAGATTGAGGTTGCTTCGGTTGAGGTTGTTGCAGTTGTTGTTTCTTGGTTGTGCCTCCCTTGTCGCCCATTATGGAGTAATGGGCCCTATTCAAAGAAGGGTTTTTGATGAGAGAATGAGACAGACACAAGGAAGGGAAGTTAGGAACCGGAACAAGTGTAGTAGTAGTAATAGTGGTAACAACTAACAAGGAGGTAAGGTAAGCTATGTTTGCATCGGAGTTGAACTAGGTAGTGTTGTTTGTTGTTGGGCTTAGAGGTTTTAAATTAATTGGGGGGTGTTTGTTTTTTCTATTTGTTGGGGTTGTGGCTCAAAAGGGTTTTGAATGCGCTTGTTGGCTTGATAGATGGATGATGGGCTCAAAAGGGTTTTGAATGCGCTTGTTGGCTTGATAGATGGATGATGGCACTTCTGCCATAATCTTCAAAAGGGTAAGTCACAAAGTAGAGAGAATCGCAGCAAGCAAAAGCAAACATCCGAAACGATGAAAAGTAGCAACAGAAAGGAGAAAAAACTAAAAAGTCAAGAGAGTGTGTTGGAACTGCCGTGAATGAGACGGTTCGCTTTGTGTTTTTTCTTTTATTATTTATTATTATAATTTTTATTAACCCTTTGATAATTTCAATTAAGTGAAGTGTAATTTTTTTGATGTGTCATTCTTGTCAAGTTGGAGAGATAAAGAGAGAGGGGTGCAGTGTAGTGTAAGTGCATGATTAGAGAGGGGGTGTCATGATTGTACCACTTCTGAAAAACGCGGCTCTAAGAATTTTTTGTTTTTCTTTTTTTGTTTCCTTTTGGACTCTTACATTTATTTGCTGTTTTGGGGGTGGAGTTATTAGTTAAGTAACTTCATTAGTGA
This sequence comes from Glycine max, assembly GCF_000004515.6. Classification (NCBI taxonomy): domain Eukaryota; kingdom Viridiplantae; phylum Streptophyta; class Magnoliopsida; order Fabales; family Fabaceae; genus Glycine; species Glycine max. The sequence goes on from NC_038245.2 coordinate 37,905,899, forward strand.
ATGTGTTTGTTTGTTATGTTTTGTGATGTTTGAGAAGTGAGAAAAAGTTTGAGAGAGAGAAGCATGTTCCAGCGCAGAGCGAGGGCGTGGAGACTGAGAGTGTGTGAGTGAGGTTTTTTGGAAAGATGGGATTAATTAGTGAGGGTTGTTTGTTTTCGGGGTTTGAGAGTGAGATGGAGACTTCACGAATCGATGGCTCTGCCCCAATGAGAGACTTTGCTTATGACAATTTTGGCTCTGTCCTATTTTTCTTCCATTTTTTTTCTTTCTTTAAATAAATTTTTTCTCTTCTTTTTTTCGTTGGCCTTGGCAAGTCCTTGCCTTCCCACCTGTCTCACTTCTATTTTTAGGCCTTTCTTTATTTTCAAGCAAGTACTGCTGCCTTGCTACTTTTTGGGTATCATTTTGGGCTTTTGCTTGTTCAAATAAACGCTCCTAATGAAATGACCGAAAAAAAAACAATGACAGGAAGACATCGATTGAATAACTAAGCACAAACCTAGCTCGCCACCCTACTAGAAATTCTGAATTTAGATGAATTTATATGAATTTGTGGACATTTTATGGAATATACAAAAAAGGATTTTGTGGAGATTCATCACCATTTCTTTCGATTTTATACATCACACAAAAATGGAGTTTGGCTTCAACAATTTCAATTTTGAAAGAAGTCAATTGTCCTAGTATTAATTGTGTGGGTGTTTGAGTACGGAATTATAGGTTCAAACCCCACTTATTAGCACACTTTGTCAATTTCTAACTTCAACTATTGCACGGGCATGTCCTTTTTTACACCTCACTTCTACTACAAATTTTAGTGGTCAAATATCTTCCAAGAATGCGTTTTGATATATTCATATGCATTTTTTTTTCTTATATTCTTATTTGAAGTTAGAAATTGCGAGGTATTGCGAGAAAAGATATATTCAACTATAGCTCTCTCTCTCTCTCTCTCTATCTCTCCAACTTGACAAGAATGACATAAAAAAATTACACTTCACTTAATTGAAATTATCAAAGGGTTAAGAAACAGTTGGAGTATTATATATTTTTCATTACCCCTTTTTTCTATTTCTTTACTCATTCCACACATTTAATATTTACGAGGTATTTCAATAAAATAAACTGTTTATGTACATTTATAAATAAAAAATCTTTATTAAAATAAAATTTAAGTTGAGAGCTGAGACTTGGAAGTATGGAAATAGTACTTTTTAAAAACTTATATTTGGGTTGTATTGAATTAGGATTTTAAAAAAATATTTTGATATAAAAAAATCTTGTGAATTTTAAAAAAATTTGTAAGAATATAATGACTTTTAATTTTTTTTAAAGTCTTTCATAATTAAAATTTTGTAGTTCAGATTTTAATAAATTTACAAAATATCAATTCATAAGATTTGAAGGTAAATTATGAATTTTTAAGATTTTAAAGAGTTTCGTAATTTCTTTTAAAACATTCAAAATTATTAATAAAGATTTATGAATTTTGTACACATAACAATTTAAATAAAACTCATCTTATACCAAGGACCCTAAATCTATTACATAACAAATCAATTTTTCCTAACATATTTACAAGCACAATAGATTCATTTTTCTTCAAACATCAATCATGTTTATTATATAAAAACTATATATCACAATGTTTGTCACTAGTATAAATACTTATAGTTATTTTCCTTTCAGATCATATTTATATATTTATTCACTTATACATAAATTAACTTCTCACATTCATTAAAACGATATATTTTTCGTATCCATATATATTCATGTTCATTTATATGTGTAAGCATGTTGTCAAGATGTCTTTCAAATTCAAAGAATTAAAAAAATCTCTCATATCACACAATCCAAGGCATTTTGACCATTGGTTGAAAAAGTAAAAGATATTATAAATATCTACCGCTTTTAACAAAGAGATAGGAAATTATGTGTGACCAGAAAAGAAAAACATGTTAATCTTAAAAAAAAAAGTCTTCTAAAATCTCAACTGTTTGGATGAGGTTATTTAATGTATATTTTCTTGTAAAAAATCTCATAAAATTCATTAAAATTTATCTTAAGAAAAGATCCATCAAAATTTATATACCTTTAAATATTAGAACATTTTTTTAAGTTGTAAAAAATCTTAGTTAAATACCAACATACTTTATTAAAAATGTTAATATTTTTAATTAAATATCATAAAATTTGTTTTTATTATTTAAAAATCTTCACTGAATATCTCAAAAAATTTTAACTTATTTTTAAATCCTAATTGAATATCCTTCTAAACAACGCTTAAATCTACTATATTACTTGTCAAATATATCAATAAACACACACACACGAAAGCGCTCATATTCAACATTACCTCCTTTCTAAAAATAGATACAAATTTAGACTAAATTTTTTATTACTTAATAATGCATTAGTAATAATAAATTACATTACAAATTCTTATTTATCTCAACTATAGTACCTATTATACCCGGGGTATAATTGGGAAAAATAATTATATTTGAAATTTTAAAACACCAATTGTTTTTGAATTATTAAAAAAACAAAACAAAAAAAACTAATGGACTGATCCCAAAACAAATAACAAGTTTCTTGATTACACTAAAATATCTAATACAAGAAGAAAGTTATATCAATTTCCCGTTAAAAAATTTGGTGTTGAGCATGCTTTAGAAAATAAAAAGGGTGTAAAATAAATACATTCAATATATTTCAAAAACATATGCTTAAAACAAATTTAGCATCATAAGTTCAATAGACGTTAATAAAATTCCCTTGCTTATCGAGTACCTACGAGTGTTACTACCCTAATACTCACGCTTGTCTTGTTTATAAATGGCTAAAACAGAATTTTGCTACTTTGCCCGCAGGTGTCAAATTAAAAACCCATGCCCAAGTCATAGTGAGTTGAGTTTTACCTGCTAGGCTGCCTATATCCCAAGGGTAATTTCTTTCTTTTCTTGTCATTCCAAGAGGTGAAACTTTATCTTTCCCCACTTAACAGAATCCTCAAAAAAAAAGTTATAGTTTTTTTTATTATATCATATGGTGTGAAAAGTATTAAATTTATTTAAATTATTAAATAACTTTCTATATTTTTGCTGCAACTTTCTTTTTTTTCAAGTTTTATCTTCTTTTTACTTTTCCTTTTTTGTGAGGTTTATTTCTTAAACGAAATAGTGGTGGCAAATTGACCTTGCAAAAGCTACAGAATTTCATTTCCCCTCGGCAGCAAAAATCGCAGATGAGGGGTTTGTTGCATTTGATAGCAGTTGAAAAATGTGTTTATATATGATCATGTGTAATATATGTATTTCCCCTAGCTGCCACATGATTGCAACGGAATTTCTCCTTAGGGCTCTTTGTGATTGATTTTATCGTGTAATTACTTTGAGATATAGCACAATGATTTAGACTTGTCTGTCTCTTTCCAAGATTTTTAATAATAATAAGTAAGAATAAGAACAAGTGCTTGTCACTTTTTTTGTTAATTTGTCATTTTCTCTTCAGGTGTTTCATATTTTGGTTACTTTAGTGTTTTACTAATACAAATACAATTTGTGATCTACATGTTAACCTTGGCAATATTTTTTTTTTTTTTTGAGACAAGTGATTTACGAATCTATTATGACTCATGAAATGGATTTAGTGCAGGTAAGCATGTATTTTAGAGGATAAAATATAATAATAATTGTTATTATTAGTAAACAAATTAATGATTAAGATAGATAAATTAATTTTTTTATTTTATATGTATGTGTGAGAGAGATTTTATCATAGTTCTTAATTGTTAATTTTCTAATTAATAATTACGAGTATGCTATATTTTCTAAAGTATACTTGGACTAGCAAGATCCACTAATGAGATAGATATATGATGCATTCTACGGTACCCTGTCCTATTTTTATAAATTTGATTTGCTGAGTTAAAAAAAACTAATGAGATAGATATCAAAATGAGACGAGTCACAATCAGGTTTGATCCTCCATTCTATTTTATTAAAGACGAGACAAGTTTAGTAAAAATAGTAATGAAATAATTTAAATTTAATATAATTTTTTAAATTTTTTTCTATATATATATATATATATATATATATTGAAAATAAGTTATCTATTAACTAAATTTTAATTCAAATAATATATAAAATTCAATAATTAACAAAAATCTTAAAAATAAAAATTAAACTATATTTTCAATTTATTTAATTTATATTATAATTCAAATTATTTAACTACAAAGATAATTAACTTTATATTTTTTAACAATTATAAGAAAAATCGATTGGATACACATGTAAATTAAGCAAAGCAAATATTTAGTTTATTGAATACACATGCAAATTCATTTTTTTATAATAATAAAAATAAAAATTCAATATATTTAAAACTTAATTTTGGTTAACCCTTTAATATTTAACTACACAACTTTAATAATGGTTTTGTTAACGTGCGCAACACTGCACACAAGAGTAATTAATTACTTATGTTTAATTTACCTAAATATTTAGTTTGTAGGTTAAAGGGTGTGGGAGTAATATTTGCGCTCACAAAATAATTTTTTATTTATATACATTTGATAAAAAAAAAAAGTTTTTTCTCATAAAAAATAAGTGGTTTCCCATAAGACAACTTTTTTAATTGAACCCAGAAAGTTATAAAAAAATAAAAATGAAAATAAATTGATATTGATTTTATCATTGTTCTAATTTTTTAGTGTTTCACTCCTCAAATATTAAACCCCAAACAGTAAGTTAATGACACAAACACACACCATAATCCATTTGTAATTTATAAAATCTTAAATGATTGAGTTTTTTTTTATCATATGTGTTGAGAGTTTCATATTGGATGTTTAACAAACTTGATGAGTGCTTATATAACTGGATAGATCATCTTCTTATAAATTGGTTTTTAAGAGACCTTTCAGATGTCTTTGCTGCACTATAAAATTTAATAATATGTTTATATATTTGTAAAAGTTTAAAATATTTTTCTTTTATAAAAATAATATATTCTATTTTCTTATCCCACTAAACAAATTTTCTGAATCTACTCATGTCCTCACACTAGTAAATTTTTAGAACCCAAACTCATCTATACTTTTATTTTTCAAAAAACACTCGTGACAATAAACTTTTGTTCATTTAATGGCTGCACTACTTCTTTGTATTGCCATACTCTTTTGATTCAAGACTTGCACTGCACCCAAACAGATGAACAAGCATATTGTCGTTTATAAATTTACACAAACAAAGGCACATAGTTAGGAGACAATACCCACTTTTTCTTTTTCTTTTTGTCATAGTTTCTGAGTAAAAAGGAATAAAAATTAGAAGAGTTGAAGAATTAAAACCCAGCAGCATCAAAACAACTTCATGATTGTTGGCAGTACAATATATACTAGGTAGGAGCTTTCTACGGATTTCTCTACTGAATTATTGCATCTATACGACTCATTAAGTTATAGCCGAGGAGGCTAACACTAGCAAATAAGGATGCAGCACATGTGAAAGTTGAAATATATGCTATTAACTATATTGTGCATTATTATTTTAATTAACATTGTTGGTGCCATAATTGCCATTTCTCTTTCTCAATTCAAAATTAAAGCCAATAGAAAAGGAAGTTAATTGGGTCTAAATTACCAACCATTGGCAGGCCGGCGCAGAGCTAATGCATAATTAGAACACCAAAACCATTGCAAAAAAAAATAAAAAAAAATCACAATTGGCCCTTCATCACTCACCACCACCTACGAATCTCTCTCTTTCTGCTTGTATCAGTTGTATGTGTAGGGGCCCTAGTTATGAAGAAGTATTTGTCATGTACTTCACAGACAATGGGTTATGGGTTATTTCAGTGACATTAAACCCATTGGAGAGGAGTAAGGCATGAACTCAAAAGTGAAATATGTATTCACTAATTAGTCAATTACTGTTCTTGGATCCTGAATTTTGCCCCTGCCTGCCTTTGAACTGCAAAAGCTTAAATACGAGAGCCTCGCCAGAGGCTATAGACACCTTTTTCCACCATTAATCAATAATCATTACTTTTGTGAATATTTTTATATGTACCATCTGTTTCTTATTACATGCATGTTTATTTAATTCATGAGTGTTTTGATTTTTCTCAAAATATTTGTTATTTGGCATAATGTACTTTCTGCTCCTAAAGTTTGATAACGTTACAAATTTTGTTTTCATTTTGTTTTTGAATTTTTCCTCTCAATTTACAAAATATCGTGAATTTTGTTACAGGTAATGAAAAATCATCACAAAATTATATTAATTGTGATTGTTTAAAAGAAAAATTGTCATAAAATATCCTAATTGTGGCTTTTTTTTTCTACTTAAAAGGACAAAATTCAGGATATTTGGTAAATTGAAAGACAATATTGGTGAAAAAAAATTGAGACTAAATTCGTGACATTATGAAATTTTTGGAACAAGACTTGTTATTTTAAAAAATGGATTTCAGTGTTCTTTAGGGAGCGTAATATAATTAGCTTCTAAAATAATTGTTTCTTTTTAATTTCTCAATTGAGAAAATGTTTCATGTGTAGTCTCTACTTCTAAAATCAATTAAGAGTGTAATCCAACCATACTTTACTTCTTTTATTATCAAAGTGATTTGATTAGGATCAGAATAACTTGTTGCTCCTAATTATAGGATTGATCATAAAGGAAGGGAAACCAGTATAAAATATAATAGTATACATCTTTGATGGACAAGCTAGATTCTCGAAGGCTAGCCCACAAGTATATATACATTAATCATTAATTTGCATGGTTGAGTGCTTCTTCCACCCAATTTACTAGCTAGAAACCCTTTACGTATATTTTTTAGATTACAGAGCTTCATGGTTTCTTTAGCTATCAGATGGGTTAATGTTTACTAAATAGGAAATGTATTAGGATGACAATGACGATGGGAAGACAAAAAAAATATTTGATTAGTTTAATTTACATATTTGTATCAGAAACAAATATTTATGGATAAATCACTTGGCACTTTGTACTGTACATGTAATTAGAAAATATTTTGTTGTGTATTATGATTGCATTACTTTGCTCTCAGTATTAATAAAAGGTGTACTTCTATTTTAATATCAATTGCATTGAAATTTGCATTTACTAATTATGTTTAAGATCGCAAAAATAAAAATAAAAATAAAAATAAAATGGTGAATTAAAATACTTTGAAAGTTAGAGAAGGAAATAGTGATAAAATATTTCAATTGAAGTTGTTAAAATTAGAGATGAAAACATGTTTTGTCATTATTTAGAGATGAAATTTGAATATACAAATAGTGTTGGTACAAGAGTATTACAAAATAACAATTGAAACAGAACACCCCTCACATAAATCCATACAAAATAGGATGCATTAGGTCCAACTTCATTACCCCCACCATAAAAAGACCCAAGTAAATGTTCTTTAGTCTTGACAGAACCATAAAATCGACCACTTCAAACTACAGACACTATAACCAGAGAGTTAGGTATTACAAGATAAAATCACTTCCATGTGAACTAAAATTGCTTGACCAATAATTCTACGCTCATGTGTCAATGATATATGAAAGACATTGCTGCTGCACCGGTTGATTCATCATCATTAATCCAATTGAATAAGGAAATGATACATATATATGAAATGTGGCTGGACCCCTTATTATGATAGGCAAAATTATTTTTAATGGATTAACAGCAGAGGATGACTAAAGTGAATCAGGTGCACATTTCCGTTTTTCTGTGTTGCTGGTTGTGTTCTGTATAGAAGGCTACCTCTGGTTTTAAACTCTGGTCTCGTGCACACACTCTTCTATAGTATGTTTTAGTTCTTATCATTATTTTTGTAAATCTTTTATTTGTAGGTTGAGGATGCCTCACATTAGTCTAACACAAATGGCCAAATTTGGTTCGACAGTTTTTCTTAATTAGATTAGGGGAATACATGCCCCTTTGCAAAGTCAAGGAAGACCACCAACTTTACTGAGAATTTAGTGGTATTTACATATCGTTTACCGAATTAGAAATATCATAGTCGAACTCAATTCATAGTTTTTATGATCAGAAGACTCAACCAAATGTGTCAACTCTTATTAATAGGACAGTTTGTTTTAGGTATTTAAATTAACACATTGTATCTTTTGCAAACGTTAGTTTCTACTTCTCTTAATCAAGTTGGTCACTCTCAAATCTCAATTCTTTCATTGATTCGTGACTTCTATCTAGCTGCTGTTAGTACAGTTCAACCATATCAATTAAGTTGTCTTTTCTTTTTTTATTCAAGTTTGGTTAACTCGGGTTGTGTCTAGTTTTATGATATTATGATTCGAAGATGTGTTATTTGTGGTGAGAACTCTGTTTAACTAGTTTTGATTCTCGTACACATTTTGGCAAGTTGTAGAGGGTGGTCCTTGTTATAATGAGGTTAACTCGTGGCCTTTTTCATTATACCATTGAAAGATGGAACTTCAATACGAGACCTACAGTGAGGTTCATGAGAAGGGTAATAGTAGTAATAATCAAATTAAAGCTGAGGGCCCTCCACTCAATGGTAATTAACATTCTTGCATGTTCTTTTTAGTCTTCTCTGCTTCCCCTTTCTATTATGATCAGCTTGTTTTGATTTTCTGGAGTTTGAATACCAAAAATAATGGACATCAAGACAACATACAGATTAGAAACTTTGGTTTGTGATCAATAATAGACAAACATTCCAAAGAATATAGTTAGTGGAAAAGTGATGGATAAGTCCAAAAAGGAATTTAACTAATCACGATATGAAAAATGATACAAAATGCAAAAGCAAATAGTATCTTTTATTATGCTAAAAATTTCAAGGTGCCAAACAATCAAGCTAACGCGGGACAAGTTAGAAATAAAATAAGAAGGCACCGGTGAAGTAAAAGAAAAAAAACTGATATGCTGGTATATAAGACATTTTCACCGTGAAAGAAGAAAAAATACTGATTAAATTGTTTGAGAGGTTCTAAAACATAGCTAATACACTTGATGCCCTTAGAAAGGTGTACACAGATAGAGATTTAGTAAGGAGAATCTTAAGAAGCTTCATGAAAACATTAAAATTAAAGGTGGCTTCAATCCAAAAAGGATAGGTACTTAACTCCATCTCCTTTTTTGATTTGAGAGGTAATCTTTATATAAGTCAACTTTTGTTTTAGTGCAGGGTGAAAAATCAATAACGAAAAGATTCACTCTCAAAGCAACATCAACATCGTACCAAAAGGAAGATAATGAAGGAGTACAAATGAGTAAAGATGAAGAGATAGTTCAAATCAAAAGACTCTACAAACTTCACAAGAAAAAAAAGTTGGTTCGAATGAGATGCAATAGAATGGATTAGTTGCTACAAAGCCATTTGTTCACATACCAAGATAAAATTTAAAAACAAGTTGAAAAAGAAAGAAAGTAATGGAAGCATACACAACTCTGGTGATATAATGAATAAGAAGATTCTTGTGTACAATAGTGACAATGAAATTTGATCTTAAGACCTCATGTAAACTATCTAAACTCGCCACTAAATTGACTTAGTGGATATGATCATACAAACAATATGAGGCGGTTAATAGGGTGAAGATGATGTAAATGACTCTGATAAGTTCTTATGCTTCATGGATATCCAAGTTCTTATTTTACAGATGAATTCACCTTACAGAAGTACGTCCCCCCCGTCTCCCACACAGTTCGTGTCTAATATCCTAGTGTGTTTGGTAACATTGACTTACACTCATATTTGATCCTTGGAGTAATAAATAATTGTATTTCGTATTGTTTTGAACGCGATTTTACAATAAATGTGGATCCTCCACGTGTTATCAAATATCACTGAGTGCATGAATTAACTCGTACACTAAGTAATCAAAGAAAGAATTTCATCACTCATGATACTCTTATCCGACTTAAACATAATTACCTACACTGAAAGGTATACATACCTGTAGTTTATACCATAAAAACACCCACTCCATATTGTTTTATAGTGATTGATAACAGGGTAATCAGATTCGTTATTGCTAAAATGTAGTATCAACCTTCACAAGTTGAGCAATGAAAAGATACTAGTATGCATCAATTTTCAGATCAGAATCACACACCATATGTGAAGTTAGTCCTGTACATATATAAGATCGTAATAGCTAGTGAAGACCGAATTTGATTTATTAAACCAACTTTATATCGAAAAAGACTTGCTATACTTCAAACAAGGACCACATCTAAGAAAAATTCCGGTTCAGTAAAAGAGCTATAGGTATAGAATGTCCACAAGCCAAAGTTGACCCGATGAAAGTTGATGGTAGGTAAAAGATGAGAGTGTCCATTCCTGAAAGGCTGGACATTCATGATGTGTTTGTTCCTTTTATCGTACAATCTTTACAAAGATTTTGCACAGTGTATTGTAGTTATATATGTAGTCATGAGCCACTCTAGCTTTGCTCATTCACATATATAGCTGGCGTTCCTAATGATAAGCTCTATGTTGAGAGAGACATCATATATAGGATGCATGTCGTGCATAAAATTAAGAAATGTAGCTAAGCTTAATGCAACGGAGTTACAGGTTACACCCGTTTATGTTTGAGATTATAATGTGCGGTGACTTTAATTCTCAATTATATGAAATTTAGCTATTACTTTATCTCAAAAAGTTTGGTAACTACAATGATTAGAGTCTTTGACTCTTGGGTAGGATTCCAAATATTTTTACAAGTTTTGACAATTTAGATCGATTATAAAATTAATTATCGATTTGAGATTTTATTACATTTAAAATTTCTCGTCCCTATCCAATGATTTATTTTGCCGGCATCAAACTTGTTTTATTTCTCATAAACTCATTTCAATTTAGATTGATAATGAATGTTGACAATTAAACTACACTTATTAGTTTGACTTATGTCCAAAGGTATTAACACATTTCATAAAATTAAAGCTTAAGATGAAAATTTTGTAAAATTATGATAACCTATGTACTACAAGTAGTAAGTTTCTATTTCAAGAAAAAAAATAGTAGGGACTTTTTTTTGTGAAATATTTAAGTCCTCTCTAACAAATTTTTGTGCAGCCAATATGAAACAAAATTTGTCAAGCATTAATTGGTTAATGCAAAATAATTAAAAAAAAAAAGAAAATGTGATTAATGGTCCATATCATGGCTGCAGAGAATACGATGTTGCAGAAACAACAAAGGATATATATAGTAGTCTTGTAAAAGATATACGTAGTTTTTGAAAGAAAGAAAAAGCCTGTGCAATATTTTTTAAAAGGAAAGAAAATAATTATCTTCATTTAAATCTTAAAAAAAGTAATTATTATTTTATGTAGTAAAAAAATAAAGAGGCAGGGTGATGGAGGAGGTATAATATAAATGCAATTGAGGCACTTTAAGCTAGCTAGCCCCGACAAGTTACATCAAATTCTGTTGCATGGACATGGTGTTATTGTAGTCACTGAATCAACATGAATTTCGGGTTTTGATCCATCCCTATTAGCATCCAGTAGTAGTAGCACTAGGAGCAGCAACTCGTGACTGCTATATCCCATCTCTCCCTTTCTAGTTTGCCATAAAGCTGCTGCAAACCGTGGAGCTGTATGCCATCTACATCATGCATGCTCAGACCCATGCACATTCATACAAGTAACATAAGTACAAATGTAAACTAAACAATCTCTGACCCAATACTCCACTTTTTCTTGTTTCTCTCCTTGAATTTCTAAAACCGTTAGCTATAGAAATCACAGAATGAAATGAATGGCATATGAGAATTCACAAACTCTCTCTCTCTCTCTCTTTACTCCTAAGACCTACCCTTCTTAGGCCGGCTGCTTCGTCTTCATCTACGCCCTCTCTCTGTGCCTACTCTTTGATAATGATAGTATATATGTACGCAGAGACAGAGACAGTCACGGAGAGATACTTTTCCCTTTATATATATATCATCATTTCTTATTTCTTATGTGTAATTGTTCCATTTTGAATAATCATTTTGATTCTTGTAAAATAGAGGAGTCTTTTAATTACTCATTTAAAGATTTTTATTTTTATGTTAGTTTTATAATATTTTAGTGTTTGTTGACAAATAGTAAATGATGAAGTAAAAACGACATTCAACTCATTAACTTTTAATATTATTAAGGAGTTTAACGTGATACTTATATATAATTTTTTTGAAAACTGTATTTTAATCCTTATATGTAAGAAAACAATGAGAAATATAAAAATATAATTTATTAAAAAAGTTATATGTGTTTACGATTTTGGTAACATGATAAATCAATGTATTACTAAAGTTGTTGTTATGGAAATTAATGATTCATCCCCATTTTTTTCATTTTATAAGCTTTTGGGAAAATAATAAAATAAAGATGATAAATATTTTATGGGAAGTAATATTTATTTTCTCAATAGCTTAGTAAGAAAAGAAATGAAGAGGATTTAAATCTTATTATTTTGTCATCTTAACACTATTATTTAATAGTAGAGATTAAAACCAATATTAGAGAAAATAATAAATATGCTAAATTAGAAGAAAAAAAATAAAAAAAATTCATTATGCAAATTCATTATTCTTTTGCCTAAATAAATTTATTAGTCAATTCCTTAATCCAAAGGATTAGCATAATGGTATAAGGTCCTGTTATGTTTACATAAGTGAGAATCATCTTTCTAGTGAGACTCCGTGTTTGATTCGCACCATGAGAAAAATTTTCTTGGGCCAATGGCAATCACGCATCGCGAGTGCTTTCTGATCTATCGAGTTGGAGGGCACCCATGATGTCTAACCTAGGATAAAAAAATGTCTATTCCTTCTTCTGATTTTTTAAATTGAAAAGTTTTTTTTTGTTACAATAATGACTATACAGACAATGGATATTAGGGTGACTCAATTTTCTAGTTAAACAATACTCATGTTATTTATAGATTTTATTTGATTAAGCATCATTGTATCACTCATATGTTGGGATTTGAGATGATAAAATTTTTGTTATTTTTAATTTAACTTCATTCTCTTAGTTTATATTGTTACAAGTTAAACATTATCTTGTCCTAAATTTGAGAGTGATAGTCACTTTGGTTTTTGATATTAAAAACTAATAAATCCAGTCCTTAATTTTACATTTTATTAGTGACTGCTATTCTTGTACTGTGAAAAAATTATTTAGACGACACATAATGTCACCTTAGATTAGGGGTAACTATCCAGATTAATGTGGCTCGTTTAAGGCTCGATCCGTGAAGTCTGTATTTCAAACAGGTTGGATAAGTTCGATCTGAGAAATAAATGATTTTTTTAAGGTTCATATTTGGCTTGCAAAAATATGCACATAAACGGACCGGCCTATGGACCCAAATATTAATTTGAAAAAAAGTATTTTCTAAAAAAGATATTTTTTAAATAAGTGAAAAATGTATAAAATTAAAATAAAAAAATTTGACTTCATTTTTTAGCTAAATTTATCACACTAAAATATACTAATATTTTAAACATAAGAAATTAACAATAAAAATCTAAATCAAAGATCAAAATCTTAACATAACAAATTAACAAAACTAGACATAGGCGAGGTCAACGGATAGTTCATGAATTCACAGATAAAACCCGCTAGATCCATGAGCTTAACAAGTTAGACTAAAAAATAATATTAAAATTTAAAAAAGGTCCATTATCTATCCGATCCACGGATTTAATGGATCGGTCTGTGAACTTGGATCTGGATACCTACTCCTAATTAAGCTAGTTCAAGTTTTAGCAGAAGACTTTGTCAAAGAAAGCCCTTTTTTAATGTATATTTGAGCTGGTGGGCCACTAAATTAAACTGATCTAGTTATGGGCCATTATCTCTGGCCCATTGCAAAAACTTAACCCCTACTTCTAGCAACCTTTCTATTGTCCTATTTTATTATTCACAAAACATTTTTCAACTCGAAGACTAATGAAGGTACTAGGGATCTCTTCAAGCATTATGTACTAGGCATCTATGGAGTTACAGTCTTAAGTTCAATGCACCCTATCCCTTATACAAAACACACAAGAATTTTTTTTTTCTTTCTCTCTCGTACCCCTTTCTCCAAATAAAATATTAAATAAATAAAAATGCTCAAGAAGATCCATTCCGGTAGAAATAAATGAGTTGTGGCCCCTAACGACATAAAAAAGGTCATCTATAGAACTGCGAATATAGACTTATAGCCCCAATAGCTCTATACTAGAAGACCTATTCGTATGATTTTACTGGTAGCTACATATATAGAACAACATCAAAAAGGTCATTACTGCCGTAAAGATACCTTAATTTTTCTGAAATATAAATAAACGTCAGTCTCATTTCACAAATAAACCAAAATAAAAAACAAACAAATTGATATCACTTTATACATATCACTAGTTATTTTTTAATTTGTCATCTTTGTCATTTCCTTCGTCTCCATTCTTGATACTTAAAGTTGGAATATTCTCTTCTCCCCAAGTGCTCCCTACACCATTCTTGAGCCAATCCACCACCTCTTTCATGCTAGGCCTCTTATCCGCACTACTATCGGTGCATCTAAGAGCTATGGTGGTAACATTTTTCAATTGCTCCAAATCAAATTTCCCCTTCAACTTTGGATCCGCAATGTTGTTGAAGAGACCTTTGTTGACATATGGAGTGACCCATTGAACAATGTCCCTTTTCACTCCTCCTGGGAATTTCTCAATTGGTTTCTTGGCACTAATAATCTCCAAAAGTAAAATTCCAAAGCTGTAAACATCACAGCTCTCAGAAACCTTCCCCCACATGGCGTATTCTGGTGCCAAATATCCTAGGGTGCCCTTAACTTTTGTGGTAAGATGGGTCACACCATCCGGTACCAGCTTTGCAAAACCAAAATCAGCAACCTTGGCTTGGAATTCAGGGTCTAGAAGAACATTGCTTGCCTTTATATCTCTGTGTATGATGTGAGGAGTTGATTCATGGTGCAGATACCTTGTCCAAAAGAAAAATAGATTGACAAAAGTTTAATAATTTAAATATTAATCTTAATGATGCAACCAAAAATGGAATATTTTTAGGGAGAAAATCAAATACAATTCTTTAGATATTTTTTGCACTGTTTAGAAGCAGTTGTTTTTGGTCTAGAAATAATGCTTAAACACAAGCCTATTGTTATTATAAAATAAAGAAGTCTCACATGGACTAAAAAAGAAAGGTTAGGTTCATACATAATTTGGAGCGCATTAGTACATAGAGCCTTAGACTTTTTGGACAAATGTGCAATTCTCAATCTAAAACTAAAAATACTAACTCACTTCAATGTTAGAAGACTTGAATTGGCCCATTCTCAAATCATCAACTAGCTACCGAACATGCACGATCAATCTTTGTGACATGCATGTACTCAAATTTTTCCGTCAAAAAAAAAAAAAAAAACTCAACTGTGTGTCCTATGGAGATTAAAATAGGCCATATATACCACCTAATAATTTTTTCTCAAACTCAGTTTTAAATTGTGGTCCATAAGGTATTTGTATTTGCCTGCCATTTTGCTAATCGTTATATATGCAACCATAACTACGGTTAAACCATAATTTTTTTTAAAAAAAACTAAGTAAACTGTTCAATGGATATTGTCATCTGATTTCTTACATATATCATGTGTTTTCATTGGGGAATTTTCAACCATAACATGAAACTATTAGGAAGTGAAAAGAATATGTGGATTTTTGAGGAAATTAAATATAGAGGGGAAGATACACTTACGCTAAACCTTCAGCAGCTCCAATT
The DNA here is from genome assembly GCF_000004515.6 of Glycine max. Lineage (NCBI taxonomy): Eukaryota > Viridiplantae > Streptophyta > Magnoliopsida > Fabales > Fabaceae > Glycine > Glycine max. Next base: position 37,921,702 of record NC_038245.2, read on the forward strand.
GCTATGCTCATTCTTCTAGGCCAATCTAGCTGACATTCCTTAGCAAGTGGACCATGCAAATGAGTTAACAAGCTATGGTTAGGCATGTAATCATACACAATCAACCTTTCATCTCCTCCTGCATAGAATCCCCTCAATCCCAACAAATTCTGGTGCCTCACTCTTCCTAACACTTCCACTTCCACTGCAAACTCCATCTCTGCCTTTGCAGTCATTGTCTTCAATCGCTTCACTGCAATCTGCAAATTCCATTTATTATACGCATGTGAATCTAACAAATTGTGCATGCAAAAAAAAATAAAAATGTGGCACATGCTTAAACTTTATGACAAATTAAAAATAAATTCAAATTGGGAACTATAAAAGATATATTGAATATATAATTGCCTGAACGCTTTTACTTGTTCGACCAAAATAAACACTTCCAAATCCACCCTCTCCAATCTTATTATCTTGATGAAAGTTGTTTGTTGCACGAAGCAACTCCTTCAAAGTGTACATTTCCCATGGATAGTCCCTACTGTTCTTCTTGTTGGAAACCCTAGTATAAGAGAATAAAAATTAAAACACAAACACAAGTATCACAAGGAAAAAAAATAAAATTAATAACGATAATTCACGATTTTGAGGGCATTGAAATTAAATTAAGCAGACATAAGTTTGATGAAAACCATACTGTATTTTGTTTAGACCTTCATCTTTGAGGAAACAACAGTATTGTTTCAAGTTCATTCTTTCAAAGGAAGAATCTGTAGAATCTTAGTTCACGTTGACAGAAGAAGAAAAAGTTGGAAGGGTTTGAGGGATTCAAGAAGAAAATAAAAAATATAGGATGAAATGCTGCAAGAAAGAAGCCAAAGTAAACCGGCAAATGCAATGAAGAAACAAAAAGGGGTTATGGTATCGACATAGGGGCTACCTTGGAAGTCAAGGTTAATATAATGGTGGAAACGCTAGCAAATTTTGTGTATATTATATGCCTTAAATTATGGCCTAGGCTTTTGTTTGCTAGCTTTCGTTAAGCTTCCTTTTTCATTGGAAATGTCACTCATTTTTTATATTACACTGATGAGATAAGCAAATAAATTAACTCCCTTGCGAGCTTTTATTTTAACAATAGATGACCAATTATTCTAAATTACATGTCGTTAGATAAATTGTGGACAATTAGAACTTGATTTGGATAATTTTAATCGATGGATGTGACGCTGTCACTGCCATCTCCACTTTTGATCAACGGCTAAAAATTGATTCATCGAGATGGATTCCATGTTGGGTGTAACTAAGTAATTTTTTTTGACAAAAATGTCTTAATCAAGCACTATTAGCTGTAGCCCGTTCATATTATGGAATTGAATAAGTAACCGTTAAGCTTAAAATTTTGTTTTGTTTTTCTTATTCTATTTTAAATATTATTCACACACACATATACTGTGTTATGTTATGTAAAGTAGTCAATAAAATTATATTATGTCTATATTATAATTGCCTAAAAAAAATTGTCTGTATTATAATTTCGCCACCGCATATTATATAAGGTGATAACTGAGATGAGAAAAAAGTGATCTGACAAAATATTAACAAAGTGTAATAATATATATATAAATGAGGATAAAATTATATCAATATAATTTTGCTTAATTATTATATTATTTAATAATTTTTAATTGGGTAATATTTTTTTAAAATTTATTTTTGGATTGAATGTTTCTTTTACATAGATTATATATATATATATATATATATATATATATATATATATATAATTTCATATTAATCCAAAATTATTTGATCATATATATAGAGAAGAGAGATCAAATTAGATTGGTATAACTTAATTATCTATATATTGTCAAAATTATTTCGGTCAAATTTTATCAAAATTGAATAATAATAAGAAGATAATCAAATGATCTATATTTTAGTATATTTTGAAATATTTATATTATATTGATTTTAATTTATACCAAAGAGATAACAAATGATTTTAGATTAATATGAAAATTTTCATATGTGATCTATGTCAAAGAACTTACAATCAACAATGTGTATTAGCAACCAACACCATAAATGTTGGGAAAAAAATCATTAAACTTCTTTATGCCAAGTTTAATGGAAGGATATTATAGTAATTTATGATTCAATTCAAAATAATCATTTATCTCCCCTCTTTCATCTCAACCAAATTAAATTTTTAGACATCTTCATTTTTTTTCTCTCATAAACATTAAATTAGACTATATATTTATTTAAAAAATAATAAGTATCACTGATTCAGATTTATTTAAAAAATAATAATATTTGTTCTATTTAAATGAATTTGAAAAATAACTTTTTTCTAAAACCAATTTATAATAAAAATTAATGATAAATTATGTTGTTTTTGTAATGTTAATGAAATAATTTATAATGTTCTTTTATCATAATGATTTTTTTTATGAAGAATGTTTTTGTAATTTTAATAAAATAATTATTTTTTATTACTTTGTTTATAAAAGTAATCATTTTCTAAAACAATTTACGTTATTATTTTTTTGTGTTTCTTTATAATAAATTGCATATTTATTGTATATTATATAAAAATTAACCATTTCATATTAATTTAATTTATTCACACTTATTATTTTCCGGAAATTATAAAAATACTATAAATTAATATATTTATTTTTATAATAAAATTTTTTCATAATACATTTATATTTATGATGATAGATGAGAGGGAAGAGAGTGACTGATAATTTAATGTTTGAGAGGGAAAAGGTGAAAGTGTTCGAAGAGTTAACACGGGTAAAGATGAAAAAAGAAAGAAAAATGATTATTTTAAAATTAAATTATAAATTATTACAATATCCTTACATTAAACTTAATGAAACAAATGAGCTCAACGATTTTTTTCCCAAATATTTATGGTGTTAATTGATAATGTCTTCATACTAAAAAAAATGATACAAACATAAATATTGTAACAACTTTTTTACATTAATATTCAATTTTTTTTTACTAAGAATGAAATAACAAGAATTAAATATTAACTAATGATTAAGATTCTAATACTATGAAGAATGATATTATTTTTAATTAATTATTTCATAATGTTGTGATATTTTTTTATCTTTTCACATCATATCCATTATTAATTTATCTTATATTTTTGTCTGTGTTATCTCTTCTATTATTACCAGCGGAAAATTATATACTGTTACGTCTTTGTGTTTATATCTTTATTGTGCTATTTATAAAAAAAATAATATATTACAATAATTAGTATGATTTGGGAGAGAAAAATCTAGAAGCAACCATAATTGAATACATGGTTGTTGTTATTTTTATTTTAAACATTCAAAAACATTTGAGGGTAAAATAGATAAATAAAAGTAAAAATCAACAATAATTTGTATTGCCTTTATCGATACAAATTGCTGTAAAAATATGAAATGAGAATGATAGTACTCAAATATGTAATAATATTAATCAATTATGTAAAAATATAGTATAACTAATTAATTACATTCTAACTTCTTGAAGAGGTATTTGTCAATAGTGTACATGGGAACTAAAGTGAACGAAGACTTTGCCTCAATAATTATATGTTGGGGTACTGCACTTCAGTGCACAACATACTAAAGGAAGTAATTAATCGTATTTTTTTTTCTAATATTTTTATAACCTATGCAATCAGGGAGAATAATAAAGAAATATTAGAGGCAATCCAAACCAGACCTAAAACACACGGCCAACTTGCTAACCAACCCACGTTATGAAAATATGAAACATGATGTACATTAGTAATTCTTTAATTATGAAAACAATGGCTTTCGGCTCCTACGAAAGCCAAAGTATATTCTTATATAAAAAAAAGAGTATATTATAGGGTCACGATTAAAAGTCAATTACACTTTGTCTTCTTCCGATACATAAATAAGATACTCCTTATGAATAGTTTATAACCTTAGTATGATGTCAAATATTATCCACATATCATTTTCATGAACATGAAGCAATTATCCTTTAGTCCCTATCATTCTCGTCATTTTATTCTTCTCCATTCTGGTAGCCCAAAACTTGGAATATCCTTTCTTCTCTTCCATAGATACTACGCTTCATTAGCTACTTCCACCGCCAGGGCACTTCATTGATCCGTGCATCTGACTATAACAATCACAAATTTTAGTTGCTACAAATTGAAATTTCCCTTTAAACTTTTAATATATACTATATGATTGAAGACATGTGTCACCCATTAAACGGTATCATTATCCAAATTGGTTTCTTGCCACTAAAAATCTCCGAAAACAAGATCTGATAATAAAGCTTTAACACATGAATATATATTTTGCAGGTATCACAAGTTTAAATGTGGTGGAATACAACTTGAAGTCTCATATTAGATAATAATAAGAAATTTAAATAACATATAAATAAAAATATTTAAATTTTAAGGTTTTGAATTATAATACCATGTCCAATTCATTTATGTGGTTGTTCATCCATTGATAAAAATCTCTCACTTTGAGTTTGGATCAGGAATTTTAAAATTTTAGAAAATTTGAAATGGTTGGAATTTGAATCGCTTTGATTTTAATTTCCTTCATTCTTGAGTTTTGTTTGGATAAATCAATTCAAATTTCTTGAATTTTAAATTCTTTGTTTGGATAAGGCAATTCAATTTTCTCCATATGCAGAATTTTAATTATATATTTTAAATAGATGAAATTTTAATATTAAACTTTATAGAAAAAAAACATGATCTAATGTTAAAATAAAAATTAAAAAATATTTTTCTGTTTTTAATAATTTAAAAATAAAATATTAATAATTTTCACTAGGATTGTTTTGTCTTACCACAACCAGTGATGTTTTTCAATTGATATCAACCAAGACTATTTTTCGGTTGACATCAAATAGGGTTTATTTTTATCAAAGTATATCAAAAATATTTGTCAGTTGATATTAGTCGAGGCTATTTTTTGACTAACGTTAGTTGAGTCTATTTTTCTGTCAATGTTGGTTAGGTTTTTTTTACCAACGTCACCTAGGGTTTGATTGACCGACATCAACTAAGGCCTTTTTGAACGACATTGACCAAGGTTATTTTTAGCCAACGTCGGCTTGGGATTTTTTGGTCGATGTTTTCTGGGAATTTTTCAGTCGATAAATAGCCCTTACTAACCAACATCAGCCTTAAAAATCTTAGTAGGCGTTGACAAAAAAACTCTACTCAACATCGGCTAAAAAATAGCTTGGTCGATGTCGACTAATAGAACTTACTTGACCAGGACTGAAAAACATCATTGGTCAACGTTGACAGAAAAATCCCTAATCTAAGTTGGCTAAAAAATAGCCCTGATCAATGTCAGACAAAAAACCCTAGCTAACATCGACTATAAAATAACCTTGGCTGATGTTGACTAAAAAATAGTTATGATCGATGTCGATCGAAAAAACTCATTGGTCAAAAAAATCTAGCTGATGTCTACTCAAAAGTTAGTCATGATCGGTGTCAGTAGAAAAAATCTAGCCGATGTTGGCAAAAAAAAATCATTGGTCAACATCAACTGAAAAACCTGGATGACAACGACCAAAAAATATCCTTGGCCGACATTAGCAAAAAATTCCCATGATTGACGTCAATGAGAAAATAACCCTAACTAACATTATCTAAAAAAATCTTAGTCGATATCGGCAAAAAATAGCTTTGGTTGACATACAAAAAAATTCTGACCGAAAAAACCTCAACCAACGTCAGTGAAAAATAACTTATGTCGATGTCGGCCGTAAAAACATTGGTCACCCGTAGTTGCGAGTGTTGAGCAAGAAAAAGTTGTGAGCAAGAACATGAGATAGAGTGAACATCTCCGAAAAAAGAATTTCAAATTCTTTATTTTTTGAGAGAATTTGAAATCCTACTGTTTTAGTCAATCAAAATGATTCATAAAAATACCAAAAATTAAATTTTCTTTCAAATATTCTATTCAAACAAACTATTTTATCATGAATCCTTTTAAATTCCTTGAAAAAATAAATTCTCCAGCTAAGTTACTCCATCCAAACACACTATTAGGTATTTAATCATTCCTCGATTTTCCAACAACATGGTACCCTCCCTCTACTTCACAAAGACAACAAACCCCAAATAGGTAATTGCTTGATATGTCTAAAAGAACAATGCAGAAATACATTTGTGTAGCTATATATGTAAAATATGTTGAACACCACACAAATCAAATCACAAGGACGTATAGATTGAATTTTCTCATATATACAAAAATAGACATTGGCTAGCCATAAAATGATGTTGCAAGTAAAAATCTGAATATATATATATATATATATATATATATATATTGCATAATGAGATATATAGAATTTAAAGGGAATCTGGGAAAGAATGCGAAGCAAGCAGACCAAATACAAATGGATGTGCAAACTATATTATACTTTAAATTCTAGAAAGACTTTAATTTGTACCAAAACCTTACTAAAAATTGTAGAAGCAATGAAACAATCCTTATTGGTTCTTTAACTACTTTTTGTATAACAACCTTTCCATCTATTGTAGCTTTTCTCCAGGGAAGAGACTATACCTATAGTCTTTTAGTTGTTTTATCCTTCTAACATTCTAATTTTCTTCTAAGGACTAGCATATACGCAAAATAGAATCCTTAAATTAACCCCAACAAATTAATTGTTGTGTCTTATTAATGTTCAACCACAAATCTGTGGGCATAAAATGGATTAGTTTGAAGATAGTATTCCATTTCTATTCTTCTTCAAAAAAGGGAGCCATGACCGGCTACATTTCTTTGAAGAACTTGTATGATGGATGCATGGTATTGAAAATCTAAATTACCATTTGTACAAAAGAATATAAAAATTAAGTTGGAAGGGCTTTGAGAAGGCTTAGATGGCAATAAGAAAGTAGTTAGATTTATAATGAAAGCGGAAGATATTTATTTGTAGTCAAGGAAAGATTTTAAACAAATAGTATTGTTTATATATCAAAGATCTGACCGTTCTATCTCCCCAAAACAGATGGAATCCAAAATTATAATAATTAACAAGTATCACTGGCACATATGACTTTTATTTGCACGTCTTTATTCTTTTAATTAAAATATAATGTTGAAAATTTCAGTAAAAAACTTTTGGATGATTAAATATATATTTAGTACGTACCGTTTTATTGTCCTACTGATCATATATCGTTTACAAAGCACAGAAGGCATCAACGTTGAACTTTTCTCAGCATCTATAAAATAGCAAGACAAGTACACCTAACTAATAGAAATTTATCGTGTTTCAATATTGGGAAAGGCTAAGAGAAAAAACTCATGATAAGAGAAATGCTAACTAAAGCAAAGGGGCTGGGAATCGTTACCTCTTGCTGCTTCAACTCCAATAAGAACAGATTCTTTATAACTCCAAATTTTATAATTTAGCACTTAGTTCTTAACTAAACTCTTTCATCTGCTATCATGAAAGTTGATGTGAGAAATTGCGTTGTTTGATTAATATGTGATTGGTTAATTAAAGCTTCTATTTTTTTTTAATTAAGATGGAAATAAATAATAAGAAGGAAAGTGAAGACAACCTAGGATTAGAAATGATAAAATATACTTTTGATTTTATGTTAATTTTTTGTTGACACTTTTACTAAAATAAATTATGCAAATTATAAAATTATATATAAAAACCAAAAAAATCTGTCCTTTTATTTTGTTTTATAATTATTTTTTAAATACAACCAGTTATTTTACCCTATTTAACTCCAATATAATATGAGTTGGATTCAATAGTACAGTCTTGCTAGCATTTCTGTTCCTGAATTCCTATCTGGAAACTTCATTAAGTTGATTATTGGTTAAGTTTCTGTTTTTAAAACCAAACTCAATTCATGTGAACTCCAAGGAAATATCGAGTGATAAGTATTGATCTCTCCATTCAGCATTGTTTTGGTCAGTTTTGCTTCAGCATTTTCTTTTCATATTGTCAACCAGCATCGTTGTTCATTATAATGCATAGTCTTTGACAAACTCTCGGAGGCCCAAATAAAGATTAAAATTAGGCATCTGAACCCAGCATTTTGCTAAGACACCCAATAGATTTTCAAAACACTAAAAATACCCTTATTTTCAGTTATAAATAGCAGGTTTTATTTTTTATTTCTGTAGTTCCTACTTTTTTTTGTAAAAATCTCACTCTCTAAGTGTAATTTTCTTTCGTTAGTTTCCATTAGCCTCCTATTTTGAGCATTTGTTGTCTCTGGCGGTATACGTGTGCTATTTATGAATATACGATGAAGTTAGGTAATTTTTCATCGTCAGAGAAAAAGAAGTGCATATATTTTTTAAAAAAAACATATGGATTAGCAATCCGTATGGTTCATACGGATTGCTGATCCGTATGACCTTACGAATTGTTTATCCATATATTTCATACGGAATGCTGATTCGTATGACTTTTTTTAAAATTTTTAATTTGTTTTGTAGTATAATTTTTTTTGGTAACAGTTTTAGCAATTTTATAAATATGGATTTTAAATTTATTTAAAAGAAATTCATACAGATTGTTGATCCGTATGAGTTTTTTTTTTCAATTTTTTTTAAAAATTAAAAAAAACTCATACGAATGATCGTCAATCAGTATAAGTCATATGGATCGTCAATCCGTATGAGTCATACGGATCATCGATCCGTATTTAAAGAAAAGGTGAAGGACATTTTACCTCTTTCACTTGTGTTGCTGGATGTCCCAGCAAAAATATTGAGTGTCCAAAGCAAGTACCTTAAAATTAATGTTTTTGTAAAAGCATAAAGAGAAAGGATAATAAGTTAATAAGTATAAATAATAAACAATTATAAAAAAATGAATTAGTTTTGAAGTAAACAATTACTGTTTCCCAATTATCCTTGAAACCTCCTAAGATTATCATTGACATCCTATGCATTACGTAGTACTCGCACTCAGTGCTTCCTTTTTGCTTATTACAATAAATTGAGTAGGATATTTAGATATTCAAAGTTAATAAAAAATTAGTGTACATAGTAATAAAATTTTATTTTTAGGGTAACAAACATTGTTTAAATGACTTACTTTAACTGCAATCTATCTAGCAGCAGCCTTGGATTTACTTCCTTAACTATCGTTGAATTCCTTCAAAGACTGATTAAGAGAAACATGCATGCGTAGTGTACCATTAAAATATTGATGTTAAGTACTAATCATAAAGTAAATGTATTACAAAATACAACTGATCTGTTAATAATTTCTTTCAAGTAGTTGTCGGGCATATTGTGTAAGGAACAAAACCAGATGACAACATTGTCCTTAGGACATGTAATGACCATTTGCCAATGTACACTGCATTGGAGAACATTTAAGTTATTATAGTGCATACATTATTTAAATTGATTTGTTCAATTTAACTTACCCATTCAAAGCAAAATTGTACGTTCTGTCGCTTCTCTCTACAAATGGGAACCATAACCTCTTGTATTGGTAACTGCCATCAGTTACCCCAAATTTGATAATTATAATTTGGCGTCTCATCAAATTATAATATCACTAATGGTGTTTACACAATTAGCATTTCATGACATATATGCCCTTAGCCATAATTTTATATTGATTAGACCACTTTAATATTTTGGCTGATAAAATAATGGACCTAACTCATTCAATTATGTGATATATATATATATATATATATATATATATATATATATGTATGTATGTATGTATGTATGACCCAAAAATGCTAACAATCTCCCACCGGTCACAAATATATATATATATCCTTACAATCCTTATGAATGTGTTATACTTTATGAGTTTAAAATTTGTCATTACATGTCTTGAGCATATTCCAAAAATCTTGTCCATTGATTACATTCACACGTAGAACCAAAGCAGTTTTCATTGTATCAATCACAACTAAACCCATCAATAATCACTAATGCTAACAGAATCAAATGACATAGACTCATCATGAAATGTGTAGCATGAAAATTACGTGAAGGTGGCCTGTACACGTCTATTTTCAGCTGGTCTTACTTTACCTCAATGAGATCATTTAATAACCTTAATTTACAAAGTGTAATAATTGAATAATAAAACACACACACACACACACACACACACACACACACACACACACACACACACACACACACACACACACACACACACACACACACACACACACATATATATATATATATATATATCCAAAAGTCAATGTATGCATACATAAAATCTAACAGAACATAAAATACATAAAAGTGACTAACTCCTACTAAACCAAAGATTTCTCAAACTGTAAAATACCCATGTGAGCAACATGCTTATGAAAGACCTTGGGTGAAAGTCCCTAAGTAAGAGGATCTGCTATTATGAAATTTGTCCCTAAGTGTTCTATGAAAATTTGTCCACTCTATACCCTTTCCTTAACAACTAAGAACTTGATGTCAATATGCTTCAATTTGGTCAAGCTCCTATTGTTGTTATAATACAATACAACTGAATTGTCACAATATAAATTAAGTGGTCTTTCAATTCCTTCCATAATTTGCAGCCCCGTGACAAAATTTCACAGCCATATTCCATGATTTAATTCCTCATAGCATGCCACAAATTCTGCCGCCATAGTGGATGAAATAGTAAGGGTTTGCTTGGCACTGTGCCAAGAAACTGCACCACCAGCTAACATGAAAATGTAACCTGAAGTGAATCTCAAACTATCTAGGCATCCTGCAAAATCTGAGTCAGAATATCCAGTGATCTCCAACTGATCGATCTGACCACTTGTATGTGAGCATATAATACTTTGTTCTCTTCAAATACCTCATAACTCTTTTGGTTGCTTTCCAACGATCCATTCCTAGATTGCTTAAATATATGCCTAATACCCCAACTATGTATAGTATATTCGAACGTGTACATACTTGGACATACATCAAACTCCCTATAGCTGATGCATAGGGAATCTTTTGCATTTCTTGAATTTCCAAATTTCCTTTTGGGCATTGTTTGAGACTGAACTTGTCTTCCTTAGCAACTGGAGTATCCCCAGATTTACATTCATGCATGCTAAACCTTTTAAGTACTTTTTCGATATAGCTCCTTTGTGATAATCCTAGAATACCCCAAGATCGATCACGGTGTATCTGAATTCCTAATCGTCATCAAGATCTTTCATTTCAAAGTTTCCTGATAGAAATCTCTTGGTTTCATGCAACATGCCTATATCATTAGTGGCAAACAGTATATCAACAACATATAAGACTAGGAAAATGTACTTGCTCCCACTGAATTTGTGATACACACAATCATCAACAAGATTCATCTCGAAACCAAATGAGAGAATTACTTGATGAAATTTGTGGTACCATTGACGAGATGTCTGTTTTAGCCCGTAAATGGATTTTGTTAGTTTGCAAACCATATTCTTCGGGTCTCCTGACACAGTTTTCTGGTTGTACCATATAAATTGTCTCATCAATGTTGCCATTGAGAAATGTCATCTTGACATCCATTTGATGAAGCTCCAAATCATAATGTGCAACAAGAGCCATGATTGTCCTAAAAGAGTATTTCAATGAAGTTGGATAGAAAGTCTCTTTAAAGTTAATCCATTCCTTTTGGGTATAGCCCTTCGCTACAAGACGAGCCTTATACCTCTCCACATTACCTTTGGAATCCTGCTTGGTCTTAAATATCCATTTGCAACCAATGAGTTTCACACCTTCTGGTAATGGGACAAGTTCCCAAACCTTGTTATCTTGCATGTACTTATACTCCTCATTCATCGCTTCAATCCACTTTTCTGAGTTGGAATCTTGCATGGCTTGATGAAAGTTGATTGGGTCATCTTTCATCATACCAATATTTTCCTCATGTTCCTGGACAAATACCACATAATCATCTGGAATAACACTTCTCCTTTCTCTTGTAGATCTTCGTAAAGGTACTGGCTCATGAAGCATAGGTTCTTAAGGATGTTGAGTTTGTTCTTCATGAACGAACAAATTATCTTGAGTGGGAGATTCAATACCAATATCTTGTAGAGGTTTCGAATTTTCTTTATCAAAAGCAACTGTATGAATTAGTTCTGGAATTGTTACTGATTCTTCCTCTAAGACAAAGTCTCTAACCTTATTCTTCCCCCCAAACTCAATATCCTCAAAGAATGTAGCAGTTCTCGTCTAAAAAATTGTCCTTAATTTGGGATCATAAAATTTATAGCCCCTAGATCTTTCAGAATAACCAATAAAGTAGTTGCTTACTATTCGGGAGTCCAATTTCCTTTCATTTGGCTTATAAGGCCTTGTCTCAGCTGGACATCCCCATACATGAAAATGTTTTAGACTAGGCTTTCGCCCAACCCAAAGCTCATAAGGTGTTTTGGCAACTGCCTTGGTTGGAACTCTATTGAGAATGTAAGCTGCAGTCTGTAGAAGCAAAACTTCATGGTGAATCAAAGGTGATTCAAAGGTGTTTTGATGATAACAATGATGATAACAAAAGATGATGACAAAGGTGATGACAAAAAGCTCAAAGATCAATCAAAGAACAACTCAAGTGAATCAAGAACAATTCAAGAATTCAAGATAAGAATCAAGAAGAATTCAAGACTCAAGAAGAAAGTCTAGAGTCAAGAATCAAGATTCAAGGTTCAAGATCTCAAGAATCAAGATCAAGATTCAAGACTCAAGATTCAAGAATGAAGAGAAGACTCAATCAAGATAAGTATTAAAAAGTTTTTCAAAACTTTGAATATCACATGAGTTTTTGACAAAGCCCTTTACTTTTTACTCTCTGGTAATCGATTACCATATTGATGTAATCGATTACCAGTAGCAAAATTGTTTTGAAAAAGTTTTCAAATTGAATTTACAATGTTCCAATTATTTTTAAAAAGCGGTAATCGATTACAATGTTTTGGTAATCGATTACCAGTGCCTTTGAACGTTGAAATTCAAATTCAAATGTGAAGAGTCACATCCTTTCACACAAAAGCTTAGTGTAATCGATTACACTTATTTGGTAATCGATTAACAGTGACTGTTTCTGATAAATCAAAAGATGTAACTCTTCAAAAAGGTTTTGACTTTTTCAAAATTGGTTTTAAGTTTTTCTAAAAGTTATAACTCTTCTAAATGGTCTTCTTGACCAGACATGAAGAGTCTATAAAAGCAAGGTTTTGTTTTGCATTTTGAATCAATTCATTCTTTCACACTTACACTTTTCACATTCATTCAATCAATCCTCTACAAGCCTTGAATCTCTTTGAATTTCTTCTTCTTCTTTGTACCAAAAGCTTTATGAAGTTTTATGGTTTTCCAAACCTTGAAAACTTGTGCTATTCATCTTTTCATTCTCTTCTCCCTCTGCGAAAAAGAATTCTCCAAGGACTAACCGCCTGAATTCTTTTTGTGTCTCTCTTCTCCCTTTTCCAAAAGAACGAAGGACTAACCGCCTGAATTCTTTTATGTCTCTCTTCTCCCTTGTCAAAGAATTCAAAATGACACAGTCTGAGAATTCTTTTGATTCTTCTCTTTCCCTAATACATAAGTGTTCAAAGGAATAACCGCCTGAGAATTCTTTTGTATCCCCATTCACAAAGTATCAAAGGTTTAACAGCCTGAGATCTTTGTCTCAACATATTGGAGGGTACATCCTTTGTGGTACAAGTAGAGGGTACATCTACTTGGGTTTGACTGAGAACAAGAGAGGGTACATCTCTTGTGGATCAGTTCTAGTGGAGGGTACATCCACTAGGTTCAAAGAGAACAATGGAGGGTATATCCCTTGTGGATCTTTGCTTGTAAAAGGATTTTTACAAGGTTGAAAGAAATCTCAAGGACCGCAGGTCGCTTGGGGACTGGATGTAGGCACGGGTTGGTGCCGAACCAGTATAAAAACTCTTGTGTATTTGTTTCCTTCTTCCCTACTCTTTTACTTCCCGCTGTGCATTTAATTTCTGCTTTTACTTTCTGTTAAGTTTCTCTTCTACTCCTCATTCTCTTAACAATTTAGTAAAAGCCTTAGAAGAGTAATTTTTAATTAGTAAAGGTTTAGGAATAATTAATTCAACCCCCCCCCTTCTTAATTATTCTGAGGCCACTCGATCCAACACAGTCTTTAGTGTCTCTCCCCAAAGTGACTCTAGTAAGTTAGAATGACAAATCATGATCCTTACTATATCCTTAAGAGTTTTGTTTCATCTTTCAGCCACACCATTCATGCTAGGTGACCTCGGCATGGTGTACTATGGGATGATTCCACATTCCTCTAGGTGCCTAGCAAAAGGCCCTGGGTGTTGTTCACCTGAACCGTCATATCTACCATAGGATTCACCACCATGGTTAGATCTGACACTCTTGATTCTTTTGTTGAGTTGATTTTCAACTTTAACTTTAAATGTTTTGTACATATCCAGAGGTTGCGACTTTTCATGTATAAGAAACAGATATGCATATCTGGAGTAATCGTTTATGAATGATATAAAATATTGCTGACCATTCCATGAAGGTGTATGAAATGGCCCACAAATGTCCGTATGTATCAATTCCAAGACGTCTGTAGCTCTATATGCACCTAATTTCTTACTTTTGGTTTGTTTACCTTTAATGCATTCAACACAAACATCAAAGCTTGTGAAATCAATGGTATCCAAGATTTTGTTTGACACAAGTCATTCAATTATGTTCTTAGAAATGTAACCTAAGCGCTTATGCCATAATGCTCATGAGTTTGTATTATCAATTCTACGCTTAGGACCATGCAGTTCTGCATTAAAGGATTCACCATAAGAAGCTACAATATCAAGTAAATATAGATTATCATAAGCCATGAGTGACCCAGTTCCAACAATATCTGAATTGAAAGACAACCTAATTACATTGTTTCCAAATGAACACAAATAACCTAATTTGTCCAAATAAGAAATTGAAACCAAATTTTGTCTAAATGATGGTACAACAAAAGTGTCTTTCAAATCCAAATAAAAACCAGTGCATAATAATAATAATCTAAAGTGCCCTATAGCTTCCACCTCTATCGATTTACCATCTCCAACATATATCCATCTTTCAGAATCAATTGGCTTCCGGTAGCTTAGGCTACCCTTATTGAAACACTGACGTTAGTATTGACACTAGAATCTCCACCAAGTGTTTCTAGGTACTGAAGCTAAATTAACCTCAGAATAGACTAAAGTAATAAACATACCTTTCTTTGCACGCCAAGCATGATATTTGGTACATTTCTTCTTTACATGTCCAAGCTTACTACAAAAGAAACAATTGTCACCTTGATTTTGTTTTTTTTTTTTGTGTTGGACCTTTAGCAACTTTATTCTTGGGCTCCTCAGTTCTTTTTCTTTTGCCCTTTTCTTTTCTTTAGAGTTACTTACAACATAAGCACTTCCAGTTCTTTCTTGCTTTAGCCTTTCCTCTTCTTGCACACAGTATGAAATGAAATCATGACCATTTTTCATTCTGACAGTTATAAGAGATCTTAAACTAACTAAATTGTGAAGGTAGAGAAATTAGCACTAAATGAATAAGCATGTCTTCTGATAGCTCAAGCTTTAGTGCCCTTAATTTTGAAGCAATATTTGACATTCCCATAATGTATTCCCTAACATTTCCTTTGCCTTGATACTTCACGGAAATTAAGTTCTGAAGAAGAGTACTTGTTTTTCGCCTTATCACTTTTTGCAAATCGCTTTTCCATTTCAGCAAGGAATTCTTTGGTACTAGTTATATCATCTGAAATAGTATCATTAAAGACCTTAGGAATGCCACACTTAATGATTATAAGACTTATGTGATTTGAGTGATCCTACTTCTCATGAAGTTTACTTTGTTCAGAGGTACTGGAATTCGTAGGAGAAAGGGATTTCTCAATCCTTAATGCAAGGTATAGATCCATGCAGCCAAGAACAATTTACATGTTCTCTTTCCAGTCCTTAAAATTTGTAGCATTAAGAACCGAAACCGAATTCAGATTAGCAGATATAGAAGCAACAACTTGAAAGATCAAAACAAATAATACAATAAGCTCACAAAACAGTCATCAATGCATTTAAATAATGGTATAATCCATCTCAAGATATCTAGAGTACCATTAATATCAAGTCTTTGGACATTGGTATTAATTGCTAGGGATATTCTTGTTGTAATGTTCAAACATTGATAGTAAAAGCATATCAAATAACAAACCCATCTTTTGATGTGATTTATCATTCACATGCAAAACCTTATAATTATCATACGTTTAGCGTCAAAGGTGTGTATGTAAATTAGTTAAATGGTAACTTTCCTTTGGGTCAATCACCATTCATATAAATAATCACACATGTTAACATTTCTCATAAACAATCTACTCAAGAGATGTCACTTTGGTGATATATTGATTCAATTAGCTCATTTAAATGCTAAACAATTAAAATGATATACCATAGCTAAATTTTGAACATTGATGCACCAAATCCAAAATTAAAATATTTCTAGAGTAAATTATTTTAACTTTATTTATTTATTTTAAATTTTAGAAGCCTGTGATTGTTACTTTAATTTACGCAGCGACCTCTAAAAGTAAGAACAAACACAAAGTTTAGAATATAAGGTAAGATCAAGAAACAATGTGTAAAATATCTAAATTCATTTAAAATTTAGAATATGTCAGTAGCCTGAATAAATAAAATTTCTAAAATCATACATGAATCAAGTATGAGTGGCTCTGATACCAAATTGTAGGGATTCAATCAATCAACCTGATTTAATTCTAACAGACAATCATCAATCCTAGTCACATGCTTTCTATCCATATAGAGAGAAATTATTGCATAAAGATGAATAAAACCCCATTGTGTTCCTATACTCAAAATCATGATAAAGACTAAATGCGAAAGCTTACCTGGATTAGCCATAATGGAATGATGAAAGGTTGATGAGGATCAAGATTGGTTTTATGATTTTCCAAATGTAGAGAGCTTTATGTTCTTATCTTAATTTTCTCTTTTGATGGGGATAAAGAGAAAAGAAAGCAAAATTGTACGTTTTGTTGCTTCTCTCTACAAATGGGGACCATAACCTCTTATATTGGTAACTACCATCAGTTATCCCAAATTTGATAATTATAATTTGGTCCCTCATCAAATTATAATATCACTAATGATATCTATACAATTAGCCTTTCATGACATATATGTCCTTAGCCATAATTTTATATTGATTAGACCACTTTAATATTTTGGCTAATAAAATAATGTCCCTAACTCATTCAATTATGTGATATATATATATATATATATATATATATATATATATATATATATATATATATATATATATATATATATATATATGTATGTATGTATGTATGTATGACCGAAAATTGCTAATATTATATACAAGAGAAAGTTTTCTTTACAGACCCCAAACACGATAGCATCCCACAACACTTGCAAAGGCTTGAGGAAAAGCTGCGGGATGGTCAATGTCATTAGGTATAGAGGATCGACATCAGGATCTGTCCTATCTGCAGGTTTCGCTGGTCCCTCAGCTCCCTATTTATCCTACACAGTTAATAAACATAAGTGAATGACAATCAACACTTTATTTGTAACAAATCCCTTATTAATAATTCTTAAAAACAACAAAATGAAATACTTGTTTTGAAAAACTCATTAGGCGGGGAGAATTTTCATCGACATACAACCCACATTTCTCTGAGTCACCCATGTCTGGTCTTATTCCAAGGAATCGACAAAACTTTCCTTTGTGCTAACACATTAGTAGAAGGACCAACCTCAGACTCAGGAGGTAGTGTGAGTCCCTGTGATTGCATCTATGACTACAATTGGGACTAAATTTGGCTGAAGGATAACATTAGTTGTCGAGTCACTTTTTCTATGACCGACTTCTCTAGCTGGTCCCTGATTTTTTGTGTCAACTGCTCTAGGTCTTCGAGAGCCATGGAAGTAGATGTGTGAGAGCTCCTTGATGCCAGTTCAAAGTATTGTTTGATCGTGACATCAACTCCAATAATACGAACACGACCAGTGTGTTCTGGTCACCCAATGGCAACCGTCAGTACATCCTGACGTCCTTGAGCGACAAAGCTTCCCTTTGAGGCCTACTCTTTCGGGAATCCTGTAGTCAACAGATGAAACAAATTTGGTTTACTCATCCAACAATTATTATTAAAAATGATCACGGAAAAATAAGAGTCACTTACAATTTTATATGCAATTTTCTTTGTTGCCTCAGTCGTCATTTGACCAGATTTTTTCGTGCGGGCCATCCACTTCACATGTTGTCTAATGAGAGATGGAGGATCAACGATTGTGTGAGTGCTGCCAGATCGGGTTGCTTCCTCCAGTCGTTTCTTTTTCTTGTCCTCCATCAACTTTTCTTCTAGATAATCATAACCTCCACAAGACAACACGTGAGGGGCAATGTTTTGTTTCTAAATGGCTTGCACCTTCTTTCAAACATCCTATAACAATTACACATTAGCCTAACTTAATACATTTGACAATAATGCATAAATATAAAGTTTAAAACAATGAAAATCAACTAACCTCCCATGAAGGGTTTCTATGGCTCTAACAAAATTAGTTCCACTTCTCCCTACTTATGTCATACTTTTCACATACTTTATCGTCCTCGTCCTCTTTGTCGTCTGCCAGAGCCCATTTGAAGGTCAAATCTGACCTAAACTACCTCCACCGCTTTTCAATCGTTTAAAGTATTTTTTTCTTTATCCACAAATTGGATGCTTCAAGAATATCAAATTCAGTCTGTGATACAATAAATACATTTTATAGTTAGTCAATTACAATTTAAGATTTTTAGTACAACCAATTACAACAACATGCAAAATTTTATTGAAATACCTAAATATCCTCACATATCAAATCCTTTTGAGCTACATGGACTTGTTTCCAATTATCATATGTAACATCCGCCGAGCGACGATCCCCATATATGTTCTTAATTTCTTTCTGTGGGGACCATCAACTTTCCCAATGGCAGGATCCACATGAACCATTGGTCTCTCTGCCCCAACTAGTCTAGTAGCCAATGATTTAAGCCGTGTTTCTTTTCTTGTCTTCTTCGACGTAGACGACGAAGGTTTTGCTGACTCAGGATGAGGAGGAGGGGAGCTGGGTGGTGTAGCCATGTGCCTGTTAAAAAACAACATTAATTAAACAATGTATGAAAACTATATTAAGTTATGTAATTAAAATTATGAAAGCAAGCAAATATAAAATAAATTACATAATACGATGTTAATTAATTCTCCTTCATCATGATCATTATGATTTGCATGGACGTCGTCCACTTCTTCTCTATTGACGTTAGTCAGCATTTGTGTGGAGAAAGGACTGAGACAAGTGTCAACGGTTGAGTCATCATCTTCAACATTGACACCAATTGTTTTTCCATGTAAAATCACTGGTCACCTTTCATCACAAGGATCTTGAACATAAAACACCTGTTTAGCTTGTTCTGTCATGAGGAAAGACTCATTTTGATATGCGAGCTTTTGCAGATCAACCAAAATAAATCTGAAATCATTGGTTTGCACATCGATATTGATATCAACCCACTTAAACTTGAAAACATAGACAATGAATTTGACATAATTAAGCTCTCATATTTCTTCAATGACTCCAAAGTAAGGCATGGAAGCTAGACGAAGATTGTCATCATGTACAATAGCAAAGTGTTGAGATTCAACCCTTAGACGAACCTTACTATTTTGCATTGTACTCTTGTCATCTTGTAATTTCATGTAGAACAAATACTCTTGCCAAGTTATAACATTTCTTTTAAGTCCATCTGCTAACTTCCTTAATGTTTCAGAATCATTATTGCCACCAAAGATTGTATCTTTAAACCAATTTAGGAAAGTCTTGTTATGCTCTTTTAACACCCTATTCTTGGTCATTTTTGGGTTACTTTCCTTAACTAAAGCTTCGTGAAGAACTATGTATGATAGAACTTCATTACGGTTATTTAGTATATACAAATGAGCTTGTTGCAAATCTTCTAGACTTAGAGTGATAACATG
Source organism: Glycine max (assembly GCF_000004515.6). Classification (NCBI taxonomy): domain Eukaryota; kingdom Viridiplantae; phylum Streptophyta; class Magnoliopsida; order Fabales; family Fabaceae; genus Glycine; species Glycine max. Next base: position 37,941,790 of record NC_038245.2, read on the forward strand.
CAGTCCTCTTGAACCCTTACCTCCCACTGTTTTGTTATGCCGAGACTCGGGAAGGCCAACAAGTTTTGCCTTTTCAATGTACTCTAAAAAAAACTCAATAGTTTTTTCTGCAATATACTTTTCAACAATATATGCTTCAGGACAGTGTAGATTCTTTGTATATCTTTTTAAGATCTTCATGTATCGCTCAACTGGGTACCACATAATTTAATTTCCCTTACCAGATGAACAATTAAGTGAACCATGATGTCGGAAAATGAAGGAGGAAAATACATCTCCAATTGACACAAGATAATAGTAGCCTCATTTTCCAGTTCATCTAACTTGACAGGATCAATGACTTTGCTACATATGGCATTGAGGAAAAAGCACAGACGAGTTATGGCATGCCTCACTTTGTTAGGCAAAATGTCTTGTATCGCCACGACTAACAGTTGTTGCATCAAGACATGGAAATCATGAGACTTTAAGCCAACTAACTTAGATCTTTGAACTACATAAGACTCTTAATGTTTGAAAAGTATCCTTGTGGCACTTTGACACGATGTAGAGATTAACAAAAACTTAACTTCTCCTTTCTGGACAAAGTATGACAAGCTAGAGGCAAGTATATTTTCTTACCATTAGACCTTGGATGTAATTGGTCTCGTATACCCATCTCAGTTAGATCTTGACGAGTATTCAAACCATCATTTGTCTTGTCTTGAATCTTAAGAAGTGTGTCTATGACACTATCACACAAATTTTCCTCCACATGCATAACATCAATACAATGTCTGACATCTAGATCAAACTAGTATGGAAGATCAAACAATATCGACCTCTTCTTCCATATGTAAGTTTTACTTTTTTTTTCTTCTTTTGGGTCTTTCCAAATATAGTATTAATGTCCTCAATCCGCTCAAGAACCTGCTGACCAGTTAATGGTATCAACTCACTTTCATGCTCTTGACTTCCATTAAAAGCTTTTTTTAATCGTCGGTAAAGGTGATAAGGTTTCAGAAAACATTGACACTAAGTGTATAATGTTCTTCTTCCATGTTTCACTTGTAAGTAATTGTGCGTTGTTTGGTGAATGTTTATCGCAAAAAAAAAATTCTCTCATTTTTCATAAGCAAATTAATAGAGTTTTCATTTAAAAATTTAAATTTACACAATTTAGAGTAGTGATATCGTATCGACGAGGCGGATCGTTACAGTGGATGTAAGAGGAGGGTATTTATATATAAGAAAAACAATGTCGGTTATTCATAAAAACAAATGTTAACATAAAAGCATTAACATCAGTTTATTGAAAAAACCGATGTTAAAATCTCCACGTTAACATCGATTTTACAAAAACCGATGTTAACGGCTTTCATTAACATTAGTTTTCTTTTAAAATCGATGTTAACATCACTTCGTTAACATTAGTTTTTCAAAAATCGATGTTAATGTCACCACGTTAACATTGGTTTTCAAAAAACTGATGTTAATGAAACGATGTTAACATCGATTTTTGAAAAAATCAATATTAACAAACTCATTTTATTTACAATTATGTTACCGTCCTTTCGTTAACATCGATTTTATCAAAAATCGATATTAAATGTCTTTTTTCTAATAGTGATGTGACCTTGATGATTTGACATTATGTTTATATGACATATGCTGAAATTATCATGGCATCATTTTTTTTATGCGGTGCATGATGATGTTAGCAATTTAATGGTAACAGAATAGGTTCTAAAAATAGAACATTTGAACTTATTGGAACAATTTTGAGAAAAAAATTAACGTATAAAAATTGAAAAAATGTTAAATTATAGGGACCAAATCTTACTTAAGTCTTATAATATAATAATAATAAATTTATAAAAAATTATTTAATACAAGTTACATAAAACACGAGAGAGAGAGACATAAGGCTATAATAAAACTATATTTGACCAAATTAGTTAAAAAATTAACTAAAAATTGAGAAGCTACCAGGTAGCTAAAGATAGTTGAAAATTGAAAATTCATCTTATTAAATCATAAATGTTTGATAAAATTATTTATTAAAATAGTTAAAAAAAAAATATAAAATTACATAAGTAGACATAAAATGTAACCTTAAATAGAAAATATTAAAAATAAAATCTAATAAATTTTCAAGCACAAAAGGAGAATAAATATAAAAGCTAGAAGCTAACAGTTTAAAAAATTTTACTTCAAGTAGTGTTTTAAAAATACTAAAAACTATTAAAAAAATTTGTTTATCAAATAATTATATAATGTTTTAGCTAGCAAAAAAAACTAAAAATTAATTAAAATATCTTGTCAAACATACTTTAAAACCTTGTTGATTTAGGGATTTCTATATTAAAAACAAAATTTATTTGATTGCTAAACAATTAATTTTGAAAAAAAGATAAATTCTAATAGCACATTATCTTAAAAAATTAATAGAAAAAGTCAATTGGTCTCCTAATAAATCACTATTATAATTGATTTTAAATGGATTTGTAAATTTATAAGTAACTAATTATGTTCTGTCCTAAAATAACCAAATGAACTAATATGTTAATTATATACACTTTTGAAATAGATTTTGCAATAAATAATGTTTGTTTTTTTTATAATCAATTTAACCAGTAAATTGATAGTAAAACATGTGTTACCTACCATTGTTCACAAAAATATGGGAATCTAGTCATATAACAGTTTTTACTCATATGATACTGCACTCAAGTTATAGTGTACATTGCTTTTGTACAACGATATAGCACGAATACAATCATATCTTTTATATTTATACGTGACGAAAATAATTATTGATTAAATTTTATTTAATTTTGATTAAATTTTAGATTAATTAGGATTCATTTCATAAATCGACAAAGTTAAGAAAAAAAAAATACTGATGTAGAGTTATTAATAATGCATTAAAGTAAGAGTTTCAACATGTGTATCTGCATATTAAAGTGATGAGGTTGCAAGAAGATTCCAGATGATCAATAAATTCATGATTTTGTATATCAGGGTTACTAAAACTATTCTTTGGACTTTGCTAATTTTAGTTTATATCCCCACCTACCTTATAGGTTCCCCACATCATATAGTGATTGATATATATGGAACAGTTCGCCTTCCATGCTGCTCAATTAAATACAATCAATGAAGATAGTAATAATAAAGGTGATTGAGATACTTTAATTTGGATCAATCCCAACCCAAGATACGTGGAGCTAGGTTGGAAGAACATTGTGGCCTAAGACACACTTTCATTAATATGGTGGTGGACTAGTAGGGACTAACTACCTGCTACTCTTATCTGGTTCTGATTCAGTGTTCACGATTTGTGGACCAAATTTCTTTCCCTGTGTTTTGGCCATATATACTAGCTAGCACATCCAAATCTGATATGGGTAAGCATAATTAAGTACCCCCATATGATAATCAACACAATTATGGACTTAATAATTTTGTTTAGTGCAACATGCAAAAAACTATAATGTTTATGAAGTTTTTCAAAATAAGAATTGAATCACAAGCAAAATGAAGTTCAATATTGGAAAAAAATTTTACTTTTGAACCACATAATTAAAAGGAAGTTCAATATCAAAGAAGATGTTGTTTGAATTAGAAAACATGTATTAATTTGTTTATATCTGTTTGCTTTAATAACGAGATTTGGATATGATTATAGAATCATACAGTGGACACTACTACTTTATGACATGAGTCCATAAATACTGAAGACACGGTCGATAATAATGTCTTTAAAGCAGTGCAGCTAAGATTAGCTTAGTTGTCATATCTTCGCTTCCCTCCTATAATGATACTGATTCAGTGGTTAGAACTAGAGTTATGGAATTCCAAATTAATAAAATAATTGGATAATGTTGGTTTCATATCCGCTAAATATAATTGCTTTGATATACGATCAAGTCTTTTGTCGCACAATGAACCCAATCACATAGGGGAATGGTATTGAACTAAATTTTAAATTGTGAAAAATCCCCAAAGAATTAAGCAGGGCTAACGTCCAACTAAAAACCTTGAGGGAACATATTATAGAGGCTCTATCTGCTAATAGAGGAAAGTGAATAAAGCTAGGGGCTACATCAAAGATCCTACCCCTATTTTTATTTTATTTTTATAAAAGGCAAAAAAATATATTATTAATAAGAGCATTAGCATGGCCACAAGTTAAAGATCCTACAACTATGCCCAACATATATGGTAAGAAAAACCTAGCTAGGAAATAAGTTGGTTTTGAGATTAGTCCTTGATTCTAAGTTTAATTACAGTTAAAACTTGTTATTATTTCTCTCAATGGATATATTTTGTGGGAGTTGAGATAAGATTTTTCAGTAATTCAACCTAAGTCACACTCATTAGATCTATGATTTCATTTTGAAGTTATATTAAACAATGGCTTTAATATTAACCACATTAAAAGACATTCTTAGGATAGTCTAACTGGGACAACCCTAAAATGATATATGTAGCTTGAGCGAGCCCATATTCACTCATGGATTAACAATATGTACCACAAAATTAATCTCTCACAATGAGTGGAAAAACATTCTTGTCTTTAGCCTAAGATAAAACAAAACACATTACAAGACATAATACTATGATTTCTGATTAATTAAAGAATTTATTTATTTTTTACCAAATTTGCATACAAATTAAAAGTCATAAATAACGTATACTCCATATAACATTCATTCAATAATTATAAATCTTAATGTGTCCGTTTCAATTACAAATTACATTACAATTTCTTTCAATTAAGCGTTTCTTCTGTTGCAAATTTATGAGTTTCTTAAAACCGTTTTAAGTTTCATTATTTTTCAATAGTAGTTTTTCTTAAAACATTATTAGTAATACTTTAATAAAATTTTGTCACCTCAACTTAATTATGATTTTTTGGTTTACAGATATCTTGCCAAAGTGTGAGGTCGACGTGTGACATCGAAATTTAAATAATATTTTTAATTACTTGCTAGCAGCTTATACCTTAATTACAATTTCTCCTGTGGTTTTATGTATGGTAGCTCTTTAATAGTAGTATTTTGTGTACATATATATGACTTGGCCATGGTCTGTCCACTGACTTATCTATTAGTCAAAAGTCGGTTTACATAGCTTACAATTTTAACAGCAAAACTTCTCAAGATGGTTATTCTCATAATGCATTACTGATGTATGGAAGTGTCTATTGTCATTTCTACTAAAGTATTTTTTTTTACCTTAGAGATCCTTTTTTTTTCTTGTTAATTAAGCTAAATAATAATTTAAGTTTAATAAAATTTAATTAAAAAAAGGAACAAAAGACACATTATTTGAATATAGTGTTGAAAATATTAACTAATAATATGATTAAAATAATATATATAAGTGAATGATAACTTTAATTTCATGAACTAATTTTTAAGATTAAATTAAATTCAAATATAAATTTTAAAATGATGTATGCTAATAGTTATTGTTAGGCCTATTTTATAACATATTATCTGTTGTATGGGATCATCGGTAGATACTAAGTCTTGCAAATTTTACACTTATACTTGAGATAATGATTATCTCATTTATATACACTATATATCTATAGTCAACCTAGCTAGGATCTTCACACCATTTATTTATATGTAGAGAAACAAAAGTTTGACTTAAAAATTGCACTAAAAATGTATTAAGATTATGTTTAGAGTCTATCCTAATAATAATTGATGAGCACATCGTGTGATCTGTGATCTGTTACGGGTTGTTATCCAATGACCTGCAATACTAACTTTATGCCCTTGCTCAAGATGTGTTTTGTTTCCCATTTATATGAAATTAATTTGGCCATTTCTACTCAAGGTGAGATCTCCAACATAAGACACCAAAGTTTGACTAAAAGACAGCGTGTGGAAATGTACCAAGATGAAAAACTGAAAACCACAAGAAAGAATGGACAAACGTCTGTGTTTCCCTAATTCAAATTTTGTCATAAGTATCAGAACCAAAGGTACAATTATTACAGCAATTGACGAGGAAGAAACGATAATGGATGAACAACATTGTAATTCTTGATGGTTATCATGATGCGAAAGTAAGTAATGCCAGTGTATATACAACAGGAAATTCAAATTTTATGATGCGACTATTGAAAAACAACTACTGTAAGAACTAAATGCAGAAGCGTGCACACAAAACATTGAACAGTACCATGAATATTATCCATGAGTTTGATCTAACTTCCATGAAAATAGATAAAAATGACCTCGTGCTCGTGGAGTATTGCGCGAATGGAATAATCAACTAGCTACCCTTTGTACTTCACCAACAATTATACCAGATAAATAACAAGTACACCGCTGTACAAATCACTCAAGTTAATAGTATATACGATCAGAAACATCTCCAAATAATATATCTTCCCAAGATTTCAATTTTCATGTTCAGGCAAAGTCTCTTGCAAACCTGCAAGTGATTAAATAATTGTCACTACTACTGTAATATGAATATATTCAGAATATATATATATATATATATATATATTGATGAAGTTCCTCGTGTCAAGCACAAAATATTTGATTGTAGAATATATTGTAACTTGTAAGTGTTACTTACTTATTGCCTCCGTTAGCTTTATTTGCAATTCGGAGTAATCAGCGCCAGTCATATTCAAATGATTTGGATCCTTCAAATCAGTTTATACAAAAGGATAATAAATAATAATCAGTTTCAAAACCAATGACCAAGCATAATGCTCAATGAGAATTAAATTGACATGGTACCTCTGATCGTATAGTGTGTATGAATCTTCCATCTCTTCTGATTGAAGTAGTGCTAACCACATTAATCCCTTCTTTAAGCAGAATGTCCAACACTCTTGACATGGGAAACACACTTTTCCCGAAGCTGTAACCGCACATAATCTCAAGTCCTCCCGGGAAAGGATGAACAGAAACCAAGGGTGGAAGATGAGTAGTGCTACTGCTAGAGCTTTCATTCTCAGAACAAATATTACTCTTCAAATTAGACACCTTCACTAACTCATCCCTCTTTGCTTGCAATTGCTTCACCTTATTTTGTAGGTGGTTGATATAATTCATAGCCTCATTCACATAATCAGAGGTTGAGCGTTTTCCCTGAGGATGGTCATCAAGATATGCAATAAAAGCACCCCTAATGACTAGTGGCTTTCAAATTTCAATTTCTCTTAAGTTTTAATTAAAAAAGTAAAAAAAAAATGGTTTCAAAATGAAGAGACAAATTGTTCGTGTTTATATGTTTACCTTAATATATTCTAAAGGCAGAAGCGATCTAAGGGTGGCGCAGAGTTTTCCCATCTCTTGCCTTCTTTGTCTTTCAGTTTCTTTATGCATCCACTTCTTGTTCTCATCCATGGCAATAAAGTCTTCTTTCTCCTCAACATGCAAGTGCTTGCTACTCTTTCCTTGCCCTTTCACTTGTACAAAGATCACTGCATCAGCATCAGAGGATCATACAAGATCTGATGATCTTAATTAAGGTAGGGGAGAGAATAATCAGCAAATTAAAACTAATTAAAGATCAACTATTCATTACTTGGGGTGGAGAGGATTCATCATTGTGAATGCTATCTTTTTGGGGGGTGGCAAAAGATACCAAAGCAAGAAAATCAAGTGTATTTGGTTGTTAGGGTTTGAGGACTACTTTCCATTGACCTGATATGCTAAGATTCTGAAATCCTTCCCATATAAGATCAGAATACATCTCACCTGCCATATCGGTGGTCCTATTTATATTTCCTTTTCCTTTGTAAACTCTGGTGGGGCACAATGTTTTCTCTCTCGTTTGAATGTTAATAATAATCAACTCTTTATTATTTATTCTTAGTAGTTAATATAAATTTTTTGGGTAGGTAGTACACCTAAAATTTAGCTTCCAAATTCTGCCAAACAAAAAAACTTCAAAAGAAAAAGTATACATATAAAACGCGTCAAAAGAATGTAGTTGATAATGATACTGAAGAAATTTTAAAATCAGATTTAATAATTAATTTGATAATTTTAATTTTTTTCATAAAAAACATTTGTAAAGAATTTTAAATAATTTTTTATTTATATTAATACAAAAAGTTAACTCTTTTACTTTTTTGAATTAGTATAATATTAAGAAACAAATTATCACTTGCTCCTGATTAGCTGAAGTGACTAAGGCTCTTTTGTTTTTGTTACTTTAATTTACTCATTCTCTATCTCTCTCACACACAAAAACCATGTTAGTAACTTATAATTTTAAATTCGTCAAATATACTTACATGTATAATTTATTAAAATATCCTAGATTCGTTATTGTTATTAATTAGTATTTATGATTAATCGTAAGCTAACACACGTACACATCCCTTATACATGTGAATGCATGGTTGCACTTATTAGAAATGAAAATAGGCCATGTACTTAAGTATGATATAACTTGCTTTATAATTGGTTTGCTAGCATGTTATAGGCATTTTCTAAAGTCTTTGAACTTTAAATAAGTCCAATCTATTTTTTTTAATATTACTTCATATTAAGACTTTAAATAGGTTAATAATTAAGTCTATTAAAGAAAAGACCATAATAGATTCTAAGCTAACAGTAACAGATCTATTACTAAACATACCAATATGTCTACGGTTTACAAGCTTATCACATTAGGGATAGTTTAAAGTTTAAACCACCAAAACATATTGCATTTTATAAATATTAAAACTAACTCTCAACTCATATTTTAGTTGTTAAAATAGTCATATAACACATTAATATTTTTACTAAAAATAACATATCTATAAATTAACGAACCTGTGAAGCTTGGTAAGTTTTTCTAAAACCGTACAACCAAAGCTACTAAACCCGAAAGAAACATTGCAAAAAAAATAAATAAATAAACCCTGACATTTTACTAAATAAACTAGGACAGGTCATACCTTAACTAGAATAAGTCATAAACATTTAATGAACGATCTAATAACTTATCCCTAGCTTTTTTTTTTTTTTAAGAAATGAGGAAGCATCAAAATTGAACAAAGCATCAAGACTAACTACTAATAAAAATTAATAAACCAATAATTAATATTTATCAATAAAAAAAATTAGACACCCAAATTTATTGAGGATAAAAAGAACTACAAAACCACATGGGACCAAACTAAAACCCAAAGTTTTACATTTAGCGGATACACGCATGATTGTGTATAGACGAATTTAATCCAATGTAATGATTTGGGCGTGTGTACGTATTAGTAGATAGATAGAGAATGAGTTACATACTATACTATGACAATCACTTTCTTACGTGAGGAGAAAAGATGATTGAGATTAAAAAACTCACTTGAAAATTTACTTAAACAATGATTATGAATCACTATCACCATTAGGTCATTGTTGTTACCACTATCAATATTACACAAAATTTTCTCAAAAATATAATTATATTTTCTAGTTATGATTATCATATGATTATACAGATAAAAAAAACTTGATATAATTTTAGTCCTGAAAAATTATCAAATTTTGAATCTAATAATTTTTTTCCTTTAGGATTGATTATGGAATTCTGTTTATTTTATATTTTGTCCCTAATAACTATTTGCATTTGTGGAAATTGCAGATCATGGATCTTTTCTCAATGTGGTGCGAGCCAATAAATCCACCGGGAATAATATTGGTCCTCTTCTTTTGAAAAAGCAAAATTACGACAATCTTCAATCTTGTCTTGTCAATATCCACTAACGTAAAAAATAAAGAGCAGAATATGAAAAATGCGTTTCTCTATTCATTTAGAATGTTGAGAGCCTTTAAATAGGCAAATTACATAACTAAACAATACTCCTAATAGATATGACCCATATACTCCTAAATATGAAAATAAGCAACCAATAAGTCTGTTAACCAAAACAGAAAAATAAAATATAAGATAATTGCAACGTAGTGCATCAACAATCTCCTAAACTCTAGACCATTAACAACTAACTCAATTTTAAATAAATAAATTCAACAACAACATATAAGTTCTGCCAACAATTCCTCTCTTAAACTGATGTTTGCTAATATCAGTTTAAAGCCTTGGCTGAATCAATCATGCATGTAGATGCAAAGATATTTTGATGTTTTGATGATGCCAAAAAAATGTGTTTCTTAAGTTTTATTCAAGACAAGAATCTAAGATATCCAAGAAATTCAAGAAATATGATCAAGATAATTCCTAGAGTCTTAGGAAAAAAATTTCAAGTTGAAACAGTAAAAGGTTTGACCAAAGGATTTAACTTAAAATGTTATTTTAAAGAATTTTACTCTCTGGAAGATGTAATCGATTACCAGTGGTCAATGTGCCTTCTGAAAAGCTTTTAAATGTTTTAGAAAGCATGTAATCGATTACACATGGCTTGTAATCGATTATCAGTGGTTTGGAACGTTTTAAAACAGCTATAAGAAATTTGAATTTAAATTTTAAAGTTGTGTAATCGATTAAAGTAAGTTGGTAATCGATTACCAGTGTTTAAATATTCAAATTTCAAATGATAAGAGTCATAACTCTTCAAAAGTATCTATGTAATCGATTACACCATTATTGTAATCGATTATCAGTGAGGATTTTCGAATATAACTCCCAACAGTCACATATTTTCAAATGTTTTTGAATGGTCATCAAAGGCCTATATATAAGTGACTTGGGTTACAAAAATTCTCCAGAGTTTTACTTGTTCAAAAAGTCTTATCCTCTCAAAAGATTAAATTGTCTTATCTTCTAAAGATTTCTTGGCCAAAACACTTGCAATTCAATAAGGAATTATTTGAGTGCTTTATTGTACAATCTATCTCTTTCAAGAGAGATTTCTTCTTCTCTTCTTCTTACTCAAGGAAAGTGATTAAGGGACCGATGGTCTCTTGTTGTAAAGTGATCTAAACACAAAGGAAGGGTTGTTCTTGTGTGGTTCAAAACTTGTAAAGGGTTTTTACAAGATAGTGGAACTCTCAAGCAGGTTGCTTGGGGACTGGACGTAGGCACAAGGGTGTGGTCGAACTAGTATAAAACTGAGTTTGCACTTTCTCTTCCCTTAAACTCCTTTATTTATTGTTATTTATCTTTTGCGTTAAGGAAGTTTAGTTTAAATTGAATTATAGTAATTCATAATAAGGGAACATTGATATTATCATTAAAGAAGGATAAAACTTTAATTGGGGAAATAGTTTGTGATATCTTAATTCAACCCTCATTTCTTAAGATATTTGAGGCCACTTGTCTAACAATGCAGACACCTAATAACTCTCTAAGCTTCAAGAACAGCTCCCTCTTCAAAGCCTAGGTAAATATGTTAGCAACTTGATCTTTTCTCTTATAGTGTACTAGATCAGTAGTTCCATCCTTGCAAAGATCTCTTAAAAAATAAACTTCACATCAATATGCTTGCTTCTTCCATGTAGAATTGGATTTCTTGACAATTTAATGGTTGAACTATAGTCATAGAAAATTGTAGTAGCTTTAATTTGCTTGAACTACAACTCCTCAAGAATTTTTCTCAACCATATTTGGCTTGGCAAGGTGACAATTGGTTGCTTTTTAGATGACCACAAAACGACACCTGTTCCAAGCATAAAGACAGAACCAAAAGTGCTCTTTCTATCATCTAGATCACCTACATAATCGTTGTCAGTTCCCCAAGGTTTCATGTTCCTTGAAAATAGTGAAGAATTCTCTTGGCAGCCAACAAATGCAACTTAGTAAGATTTTTCATGTACCTGCTGATCAAACTCACAAAATACATTATGTCTAGCCTAGTTGTAGTAAGATACATTAAGCTGCCTACAATTTGCTTGTAAAGTATGTTGCCAACCTTCTTTCCATCGTGATCTTTATGTAGTTTTATGCCACACTCAACTATAGTACTTACAGCATTGCAATTCTTCATTTGAAACCTATTTAGAATTTGTCCCACATATTTCTTTAGAGAGATAAAAATCTGTTATCTAATTGCATCACTTCTATGCCCAAATAATAATGCATCAAACCCATATCAGACATTTCAAATTCATTCATCATGGACTTCTTGAATTCACTAAACATGGCAACATATGCAATTTCCTATAAATATAAGATCATCAACATACAAGCATACTATGAGCACTTTTCCCTTATCTTCAATCTTAACAAACATTGTGTGTCATAAGGACATTTCACAAAACCAATTTGAAGAAAGTAAGTCTCAATGCAATTATACCAGACCCTTGGGACTTGCTTTAACCAATAAAGAGCTCTCTTCAATCTATAAACTTTATTTTCATATCCAACCTTAACATAGTTAGGGGGTTGATCAATAAATACATGTTCCTCCAAATATCCATGCAAGAATGTCCATTTGATATCTAGCTGGAAAATGGGAAAAGATTTTGCATGTGCCGCTAATGCAACCACCAATCGAATTGAGTCATGTCTTGCAACGGGAGAAAATACTTTTGTATAATCATTCATGTAGTGCTGCTTGTACCCTTTTGCCACCAAGCGTGCTTTATACTTGTCCACATCACCATCCTTGTTTAGCTTTTTCTTGAAGACCCATTTTACACCAATGGTATTCTGACCTTTAAGTAGATCACACATCTCCCATATGTCATTCTTTTCAATGGAATTTATTTCATCATCCATTGCTTTTTGCCATTTTTCCTCTTTGACAACACTTTCAAAAGTTATAGGAAAACAAAGTAAAATGAGTAATTGGATTAATGTATCCTTGCATGTCAAATTCGTCCAGGACTTCTTCTTCTTCTACTGTAGTAGAAGTTGGTGATGAGTTATTGGCTGTTTCAAATGAATTTGATAAGCTTCTGGGTGTAACAAGTGTTGGAACATGCTCATGTTCAACATCATTATCATAAAGAACTTGTGTAGGTTATGGGTCATTCCACTCCTAGGTACTTTCCTCATCAAAAGTAACATCCCTGCTGGTCACAATATTCTTTGTCAATGGATTGAATAATTTGTATGCTTTTGATACATCACTTAGACCAAGGAAGATGCACTTTTCAGCTTTTTCATCAAGTTTCTTCTTTTTCTGATGTAGTATGTGAGCATAACCAATACAACCAAAAATCTGGAAGTAGTCTACAACCGATTTCCTTCCACCCCAAGCCTCCTCGGGTGTCATGTTTTGAACCACAAAAGTTGGACTTTTATTTAAAACATGAACACTCCAATTTACATATATTGTGTGTGTTTTATGTACTAAACATAAATATTTTACAATTATCAGAAATCACCTGAAAACAATATTTAAGACATCCGAAATTAATACAAGGGAAAAATTTTCATCATTGGACCCACTTTTTTGTCCACACAATTAGGGAACTGAAATTTAACCATCAAATGTCACGTTGGACAACTATTAAACATAAGACTATCCAATAAGTACTAAAAATGGTCAGGACAGTAAATCCAGTGTGATGAGAATCCTGAAATTGACCAAATACAGGCTAAAGGCCCAAGTGGAGAAGGACGAAGGCCCAAGTGGAGAAGGACAAAGCCCCCAAGTGGAGAAGGATGAAGGCCCAAGTGGAGAAAGATGAAGGCCGAGAGGCAGAGGCACTACCAAGACTATTAATTGTTGCTGAAGGCCCAAACTAATTTGAAGGCCCAAATAAAATATGTTTTTTAGTTATAATTTTTATTTATTGTAATTTTGGTCCAAACTGTTTAGAAGGCCCATGTCTATTTTTATCTTTTTGTTCAGATACACTATAAGTATTGGTTTTTGTTTTCAATAAAAGAACTTTTGGCATTTTCATAAAATTTGGTGAGAGCTTCTCCCTGGGTTCCTTGTTGAACCAATCTCAACTTATCAAGGTAATCCTTGTGGCCTCTACCCTGACTTATCTTCCTTCACTGGAAGTGGCATCATCCAAATCTCCGTAGCCTGTATCAAGCGATCCGCTCCTAGTCAAGATCACGTCATGTAGTATTAGAGCTTCGGCTCTTGATACAGGTTCTATCCTATCCTATTCTTTTTCTTTGTAATTTGTCCAGGTTCGTGTTTTGTCCTTGTTCTGTTATTTGTTTTCTTGTTTGCGTCTTGTTGCGTTCTTGTTTGTGTCTTTGTTTCGTTCTTGTTCTTGTTCTTGTCATGTTTTTTGTTCTTGTTCTTGTTTCTTGTATCTTTCAGACTTTGTGTAAAAAAAAATCTGTTTGAGTTCTGTTTCAAGTTAAAAAAAAGAGTTGCAAAAATATTGAAAAAAAGGAGAAGAAAAGAAGAAAAAAAGAAGAAAAGAAAAGAAAGTGGGTTTTTGATCTTTGAACACAAAATTAAGGCAGTTAGAGGCGTTTATGGGAAAATTGCGGGGCCAAATCCCCTACGGAATTTGCCCAAGGATTCTCCTTTGAATTATGAGCGTTTTGATATATAGTGGGCCTCAAACGGAAAACCGTAGCAAAAGTTATGAGCATTTGAAGTTGACTTGTCATATTTGTTATCTTATCTGTTATCTTATCTGTTATCCTATCTGTTATCCTATCTGTTATCTTATTTGCTATCATATCTGTTATCCAAATTAAATCTAATTTGTTATCCAAATTCAATCTAATATATTATCCAACTCAAATCTAATATATTATCCAAATCAAATCTGATCTTTTATCCAAATCAAATCCAATCTGCTATCCAAATCAAGTCCAAGTTGTTATCCCAAATCAAATTTGTTACTCAGTCTGTGATAATTATATTGTCTTTCATTTTATTTTATATTACCTTGTGTGTCTAATTTGGTCCATCCAGGAACTTAAGAGTGAACACGAGTGGTAAAAGGCAAGAGGGAATACATTACACAAAAGTCTATATTGAAAGCATCAAACACGAGTGAACTATCATCAAAGAGAGAAACACGTGAGTAGAGTGTGGTGAGGTCCTGAATCTTTTTTTTGTTTTAAATTACTACAAAATTCTTTGTTCCTTAATCATGGCAGGAGCTGGTGACAATGGTGGTGTATATCATCAACTGGACGGATTTCAGCGCTTATTACTGGACTCGATGACTACACAAATGCAACGTTTGTTGAACCGTAACAATGAAGAGCTCTACAGGCGAATAGAAGGATTAGAGCACCAAATGAATCCAAATGCTGGGAGACCTTATGGTGGCAACAGAAGGGTCAATGATGGATCGAACCGAATAGAGGAGCAAGACAAAATTGAGGGAGTAAAACTCAATGTATACTTTTTTAAAGGCAGGAGTGACCCAGACGCCTACCTTGACTGGGAGATGAAGATTCAACATGCATTCTCCTACAATGATTATCTTGAAGAGCATAAGGTGAAGTTAGCAGCAGCTACATTCTCAGACTATGTCCTTGTTTGGTGGAAGAAAAATCAAAGAGAAATGAAGAGAGAAGAAGGGCGGGAGATAGATACATGGACTGAGATGAGAAGGGTTATGCGAAAGAGGTATGTTCCAACTAGCTATAGTAGAACCATGCGACAGAAACTCCAGAGGTTATCCCAGGGAAGTTTGATTGTTGAGGACAAGGAGATGGAGATGGCACTAGTGAGGGCCAACATTGAAGAGGACACCAAAGCAGTGCATGATGGCTTCACCAATAAGATTTCTTTCCAGCACCATGACCATAAAAGGATTCTTAAACCTCTATCCCTTAGAGAAGTGTGTGATGACCAAATCAGAAAGAGAGAAAAGAGAGAACAAGAGAGAGACAATAGTGAGACACCACAGGGGAATAGAAAAAGGAAGAGTGATACACTTGAGAGATGGAGTGATACACAAGAGAGAGAGTGATAATTCTAATCAGTTAACTATTTATGTTTCTCCTAGTGTTCAACCCTTATTGCAGAAATTTAAAGATGTCTTTCCCAAGGAGATTCCTCATAGACTGTCACCTTCAAGAAACATAGAACATCAAGTTGATCTCTTTCCAGAAGCTTCATTGCCTAACAGGCTAACTTACAATAGCAAGCCCCAAGAGACTCAACATAAGGATGCACAAGCCAAAGTTGAGTATGTGAAAAGATTGTATGACCAAGTGAAGGTGCAAATTGCAAAGAAGAATGAAAGCTATGCCAAGCAAGCCAACAAGAAAAGGAAGGAAGTGGTACTTGAACCCGGTGATGATCCTGGACATTTGAGGGCAAATATTTTCCAAGAAGGAGGGAATGATGAGAATCCTGAAACTGGCCAAATACAGGTTAAAGGCCCAAGTGGAGAAGGACGAAGGCCCAAGTGGAGAAGGACAAAGCCCCCGAGTGGAGAAGGATGAAGGCCCAAGTGGAGAAAGATGAAGGCCCAGAGGCAGAGGCACTACCAAGACTATTAATTGTTGCTGAAGGCCCAAACTAATTTGAAGGCCCAAATTAAATATGTTTTTTAGTTATAATTTTTATTTATTGTAATTTTGGCCCAAACTGTTTAGAAGACTCATGTCTATTTTTATCTTTTTGTTCATATACACTATAAGTATTGGTTTTTGTTTTCTATAAAAGAACTTTTGACATTTTCATAAAATTTGGTGAGAGCTTCTCTCTGGGTTCCTTGTTGAACCAATCTCAGACTTATCAAGGTAATCCTTGTGGCGTCTACCCTGACTTATCTTCCTTCACTGGAAGTGGCATCATCCAATTCTCCGTAGCATGTATCAAGCGATCCGCTCCTAGTCAGGATCACATCACAATGGGTATTATTTTCAAACAAATGCCATTGGCATTTAATTGACTACGATGAACTAGTCATTTTTAAAATATTATGCATGTTTTAGTACTCTAAAAACAAGGACATTTTCAATGTCAATATCTTAATGGCCTTCATCATTCTTATTGACATTTTTTTTGTTTGAAGAATGAATCATTTATCATTAGTATAATCAACAATAACGAAAAAATAGTTATGGAGCTAGCTTGCAATACTAGAATAAAAATCTCATTGTTATATCCCTCTTTATTAAAATCTGTTGGTATAAGCTTAAGCTCTGACTTATGAACACATGCATATTTTTTTCAACTCACTAATAACCTTCCACTCATGATAATTGTATTTCTTGGGTTCAAATATAATTAACCTTCTTCAATTCTTTTGGCAATAGGTAGGAAGTTTCGTGATTGTCTTGAGCATAAAAGAGATTTTTTTTGTTAAAAGAAATTTATAGTACAATTTTAATATATGTCGTACATTTTCAGATGTTCGTTACCTTGCAACTTAAAATAATAGTACTAGATGACGCTGCACGATTTAAATGTGATTAATTAGTTACTCCAATAATTAGAGAAATGGTGACTATTTAATTTCTTACATTAGTTTCCTTTTCATAGTGAAGCACGCAACAATTACTTATCATTTATAGCATTGCCAAGCTCCACATAAAGTCAATATGTTGGTTTTAAAATTCTTCTTCCACACATGAAAGAGGAAAAGGGCAAAATAAACACAATAAATAACAACGTTGGACGAAAGAACGAGTACATTTCTCCAACAAGAAGTTGTTCATCATTCATCAAGTAACATATATATATATATATATATATATATATATATATATATATATATATATATATATATATATATATCACATCAAGGATCAATTTCCAAAAGCATTACAAACATGGGAATAAACTATAAATAAAAGTTTCCCACTTGTTGCTTGTTTTCTGAGCACTTATGAACACATGAACTTCCGAGATGCTTAAGCAAAAAAGACAATGAAGCACATCCCACCAATATTATAAAGAACATCTATAGCTGTTGTGAATGTGCTCCATTGTCTGTTGCGGGAAGGGAAACTTTAACAATTAATAAAATTAATTACCAATTATTATAGAAAGTCTCGAGAAAAGGTTACGATTCTAGTGAGCATAGATAAGTTGGACAAAGCAAGCATTTAGGTTGTCTACCACTATATAACTAAAAGGATGCCTATAATTTTGGGTTTAGATGGTGGACACTCTGAAAGAACATGAACTGAATTTGGAGAAAAAAAAAATTTGGGAAAATTCTCCTTGTGCATTATTGTGCATTGATCAATCAATAAAAAATATTAAGAGTTGTTATATATACAAGCAAAGCTATGGTTAGGAAGATAACTAACTAACTAACTAAGAAATTAAGTCAATAACTAACTAACAGAATTAGTTATTAACTAAAAGACTAAAAAAGAGATACAAATGACAAAGAAATCATCTAATCCTAATACCCCCTTTCAAGGTGGACAATGTATATCAACAAGGCCCAACTTGCACATATTTTGCTTGGAAGGAGTAGTATACAAGGCCTTAGTAAACATATCAGCAAGTTGACATCCAGAAGGAACATGAGACAAGAGAATGAGGCCTTCATGAATCTTGATTCAAATCAAATGATAACCCACTTCAATGTGATTTGTTCTTTCATGAAAAGAGGGATTCTTTGCAAGTTGAATTGTAGATTCATTATCAGAAAAAGTTCAAAAAGGAACATGAACGAAGAGATGAAGATCATCACAAAGATACTTTATCCATTGTAATTCACATGCAAGAGAAGCAAGAGCTCTATATTCAGCTTTAATAGAGCTCCTGGAAACTGTTGATTGCTTCTTAGCCTTCCAAGAGATCAAGGAATTACCAAGAAAAACACAATAGCCCGTGACTGACTTGCGACTAACTGGACATGTAGCCTAATCAGAATCAGAGAAAGCTTGGATCTTCAGGTCATTATCAAAAGGATAGAAAATACCTATGCCTGGAGCACCCTTCAAATATCTTAGAATTCTTAAGGCAACCTGTAAGTGAGGAGTTCTAGGCTTGGAAAAAATTGACCGATTTGTTGCACAACAAAAGCAATGTCTGGTCGGGTATTGGTTAAGTAAAAAAGTCTTCCAATAAGCCTCTTGAAAGAAGTGACATCCTCTAGAAGATCTCCCTCATCAGAGTTCAATCTAACATTGGCAGGATAATTGGCTGGTTTGCAACCAGTAAGACCAAATTCAGAAAGTATTTCTAAGCAATACTTTCTATGATTCAAAATCAGGCTAGTCTTAGATTATGCAACCTCAAAGCCCAAGAAAAAATTTAAATCACCCAAATCTTTGATGTGAAACTAATCATGAAGCTGCTATTTGACTGCATTGATTTCAACTAGATTATTTCCAATAAGGACAACATCATCAACATAAACTAATAATGCAATAAAGGAAGAAAGAGTTTGCTTGACAAACAAGGAATAATATGAAGTGCTTTGAACATAGCCAAGTTGAAGAAGGGCAAAAATTAACTTATGATTCCATTGCCTACTAGCTTGTTTAAGGACATACAATGATTTCTGCAGCTTACATACAAGACTAGGATCAGAAATGGTCATACCAAGGGAAAACTTCATGTAAACCTCCTCACGAAGGTATCCATGTAAAAAGGCATTATCCACATCAAGTTGATGAAGAAACCAATTATTTGCAACAACATCAGATAAGAGAAATCCTACAGTGGTCAATTTGGCAACTGGGGAAAAAGTTTCAAAGAAATCAACCCCTTCTATTTGAGTGAAACCCTGAGCTACCAACCTAGCCTTATATCTTTCCAAGGTACCATCTGCTTTGTACTTAACTTTGTAAACCCATCTACAACCCACAATGGGTTTGCCTAAAGGAAGTTGAACCAAAGACCAAGTGTTAGCCTAAAGAGCCTGCAGTTCTGTCATCATAGCTTCTTTCTAGCAGTTAAGTTTGTTGGTCTCTTTGAAGGAATGAGGCACAGAATGAGCAGAAATAGACATGCAAAAAGAAGTATGATTAGCATAACATTTAGAATAAGAAAGAACAAATTGCAAAGGATAAGGAGTTGTAGAATGAGTAGAAGTAGAATGAAAAGAAATATTGCCACAATGTTAATCAGACAAATAACTAGGAGGTTTCTTGAGTCTGGTAGAAAATCTTATAGGACCTACACTGATTGGAAGTGTATCATTGTGAGAATAAATTATAAATTTTTTAATTTGTACTTAATATTATTTTAAAAAATATATGTAAATAAATAAATTTATTATTTTATAAAATATTTAGCATCACATTAAATATAATTACCTGAAAATTAAGTTAAAGATTAATTGTATTTTAATGGAGCAAATATTATATTTAAAGATATTAATCATATTATAATTTTTTATAATTTTTTCCAAGTACTATTAGTGATAGTGATGTAATACCTATATAAAATGTATAAATTCAAAAGGAAAATAGTGAATATAAAATTATAATTATTTAAATCAAAATTAATTAAAATTGTGTGTTATAAAATATTTAAAAAATAAATTATAAACTTATAACAAACTTATTTTTAAGCAACAAAAAATGTGTATTTTTTTTTAAATTAAGCATATTGGCTGTCAATTTAATCACAAGGTTATGATTATAAAATAAAATGTATCAAATATTATAGTTTATTGAATTAATTTGTCAAATAATTTCTTACAAAATAAATATTTCTTATTTATTAACATTTAAGTAAGTGAAAAAGAGAATAATACAAAATGATTAACTTTAACTCTAAAAACATTTAAGATATGAGTCTAATTTTATAGCACATAATAACAATAATGATTATAAAAAAATAATAGCGTGAGTAATTTCACATGTAAAAAAAGCATGATGAAATATTTATTTATAATTTTCAAGACTATTTTCCTTATATGAAAAGTATAAATTTAAAAAAATCTAAATATAATAAATATAAATATATAATATTATTTAATTATTAAAATTTATCTGTTTATTTATTTATGGTTAATATAATATTAATATGTAGTAATTTTTAAATGCATTTTTTTTATCAAAATTAAAATTTATTTCAATTTTTTTGAATTAGTAAATTTTTATTAAATAGACATAGTTGTTAATTATTTAAAAATAATATTTTTAATAATTTTAAAATATTAATTATAATTATTTGATATTATTAAAGATTTCAATTGATTAACCTAATTTCATCATAAATTGAATATTTTCATTTAATATAATTAAAATTATATATTATTATTATTATTATTATTATTATTGATGTTGATAGATGTGAAAACAATATTAGAGTAAGATCATTACGATAGTGAGAACGAATATAGCTATTTTGAACTGGCTATGTTATCCTTTATTTTATTGATTTTTTCTGTGTCTATTTAATAAAAATAGTAAATATAAAAAAAGAAATTCAATCATAATTATCTTATATAAAAAAATATATAAAAGATTAAGTATTAAAAATTAATAATCCTACGTTATATATATATATATGATCAAAGACTAAAAGTTAATAATAGACATCTTTTACTTTTTATTTTATCTCATTTTTTCTTTTATATATTTCTTTTATTATCATCACCTCACTTATTATATAAATTTCTTTCTCTTTCCATATTCCTTCTTAATTACTTCTGCCTTAGTGTCTTCTACAGCACAATTCATTACCAAATTGGCTGATATAACTTTCCCTTGTTTTATTTGACTGTGTTCACGTGATTTGTCCACTGAATTATATATTAATCTTCGTTAATCGTTCTCTATATTTTTTTTTTATTACTTTCAATGGGAAAGCGCCCTAGGGATTCTCAAGCTCCCGATTATAATATAAACATAATAAAATTGAGCTTCAAAAAATCTGTCTCGTTAAGCAAAACACATCAATAAAACGTTTGCATTTCATTATCCTTCCAAGTTGTTAACGAAATTTTTAATCGGCTTCACTTTTATTATTTTAGAATCCAACATCCTTATTTAATAGATGAGAGATCACACGAGATTTTCTTAGGTTAAAAATATATTTAAGACATGCCGCCAAAAGAATATAATTTCTAGGTGCCATGCATTAATTAATGGGTTTCCAGCTAGCACAGCCCTGTTGACCATAACACTGCCCTTCAAATGCTGGCTATCATTTTGTTTATGTTTAAGGCACCATATGGAAGCTAAACATGAATTTTCGAAGACTAATTCAAACAAGTAGATCGATCTAGACTTGAATATTTTCACCAATCTATACATGAAGAAAATATAATTTTTCACAGAGAAAAAACTAAAGTTGTTTCGTCAAATTTAGATTATAAATGTAATTAGTCTTTCATTTTTTTTATTGAAATTTTCATTAGAGATGTACATACTATAAGTATTTTTCTTTTTAACATAATTTATTTCATATTCAAGGATCAATCAATATTTAAATCCTGAATCATTTAATTAAAAGACGTAAATCACTTGTATAGATTGTTATTGGTTAATTAGTACTTCATATAAGGACTTGTTAATATTACAATCTTAAAATTTATTTTATATGAACAAGAATGATATCTTTTAATTTGATATACCATATATAGTATATCAATATTTTAAATTAAAATTAAGTATTAATATTTGAAAAGAATAATTAAAAATATAAAATTAAATTGAATGCTCAATATAGGAGAAATCAAATCAAAATAAGAAAAAATATAATTTCTAAAAAAAAATACTCACGTTGAATATTAAGAACTCAAATTTATTGTAAAAAAAATGGATTTATCACTCTTGTATGTAAAGGAGTTGAAACACTAAGTTAATCATCACTGAAATCTCTTTTTGCGGCCAATATAGAAAAGTACAAATAAAATAGTGTTTTTGTATTTATAAAAACATAGCAATCAAATTAAAAATAAACTGGACATGTTGATAATTGCTATGTATACATAATTTGTATATTTAAATCACATAACAATTATCTAAATTTTCTTTCTTTTATTACTTCTTCTGTGTTAAAACATTAGGAATTTAGTTTGTTATGAATTTTTATCCAGTAATGCTAAAGTTAGTAACTTTATAATGTTTTTGGTTGTATTTTTTTGTTGTAGAGATATAACAGAAGGCCTGGAAGAGGATTGAAGAACTAGAATATCACACTCAATGCGACGGTCTCGCTCAGCACATCAAGACTGCTTAGTCCAAGAAGTCACCTTGAAAGCCAATTGTCACGTGTAAACACGTTAAGCATGCACCCAACGGCTTAGCGCGTGACCTTTAGTCAACAGGACATGACATGCGCGCGCTGAGCGTGCACATTTGGTTTAGCGCATAGTCAATGTCGAAAAAATGACTGTACTACCTTTTAAAGAAAAAAAAAGGAGGGGAAACTTAGGAGGATTCATTCAGAACAAAAGAATGAGAGCTAGGGTACGAAAAGGAAGGGAATCCACTCATTTTGGAGCATCTCTATTCCATTTTTCTTCCACCCACTTTCATTTCCTCTAGTCCTTTTTTTTGTATTTGTAAGTCTCTCATAACAATAAGAAGCTAAACCACCTATTGTTAGGAGCTCAACAACAAAACACTCTTGATGTAATGATTCTAACTATCTATTTAATGCTATTTCGATATCATTGTCTCTTTTCTATGCTTATTATCATTTTTATGGTTTGATCACCCATGTTCATGTAATGTTATAAGATTTATACATTGAAAAATATTTATATCCTAAGAACTTGAAAAAAACATCTTGGTAATTCATGTCTAGAGATAGAATGATATTATTTAATCTTATTTATACATCTTTATTCTTAAAGTGAATTATTTGATGTAGCTTTTAAGGGATTGAGAGTAAAATTAGGTAATTTAAGCTCTTTCATATGAAGGGTCACGGTTAGAGTAGGTTAGTGAATGTAGGTAATAATTGGAATAACATTAAATGGAAAAAAATTCTTAATGTTGTATTGAAAGTAGTTTTGATAAGTTGAATCTCTAATATGTTTGTAATTCTGCATCAACTGTCACTTCATTGCTCTGAGTGTTTGTTTTCTTAACCTTGCAAATGATATTCAATACAATTTATTAATTACTTAAAATTGGACATATACAATCTTTAAGTATAGTCAAAGTCCCTATAAACTTAACACTCGATTTAACCATTTAAATTATTACTTGAACAAATTGATGTGCTTTACCCAGAGTTAACACATGTTTTAGAAATCCACTATGTTAACATATTTTAATAGGAAACTAATACTAAACTGGACATATACGTTAGTATAAACAGTAAATTAATTGTATTAAATTAAAATTAAACATCATAAAGGTAAAAAAAAATATAAAATCTAAATTTAATTTCTTTTCAGAGTCTTTATTCTCGTCTTCGACTTTACTTCCATTTGTCAACTGTAGTATGTTTTTATGACATCGTTTATAACATACTTTAGGGATATTACCATTAATAAAAAGAAATAAAGATACTCGAATTAAGAACAAGGATGTTTGAGTGGGGTGTTATTACTCCTAAATACCTGGTAATTAACAACCCTCTTTGTTTTGTCATGGTCTGCCAACTATATTCACTTCAAATCCTCAAACATTATCCAAAAAGCATTGACTGTATTTGACCTTGTCTCCCTTCTCTGACATGTCTAATTAATCACCTCCATCTTGTGGGATTTTGTTGGTTAGTTAGTAGTTGTGAAAGGAACCTTCAAAGAAGTTGATTGCTTTGCCTTTTTTTTGTTTTTTTTTTAACGGTAGCTGGAAAGGCAATTTCTATCGGTCTTTTTTCATTGAGGCTTCTTTATATCTTAGGATGCCATTGATAGTAAAGGAATTGATAGAGTTTGTGATCTTTGAGGGCCTTGGATAAGAATTCGCTCTAATGCCTGATTGCACTAATGTTGGACACGGATTTCAACACTGCCCGTGATAGAGGGCTGATTTGTCTAAAGTAGGTAAGACACTGGAATTGGACTCTCTATTATTGGCCTATATATATCCTTTGGAAATTGCTAATGAGTATTTTTAGGATAATGATTAATAAATTAAAAAATATTTGTTGTTAAAATGATAGAAAAATATATAAAAAAATTATGAACAATATAATTTTACGCATATATTTTTTTTAGTTTTTTAATTAATGCTTTAAAAGTATTGGTTAGCATTTATCATATCCTTATTAATGGGTGGCTTGACCAAAGTAATGGTAGATTTTGTCCAAAGTTCAAACTCTGTAAATAAGATACACAAGTAATTATGTCTTAGAATGTGAGTTTGAGTCTAATTTAACTCCAAAGGATAGCTCATAGGGTAAAGTTTGTCCCTTACTCATATTTTATATCTTGGAATTATCTCTAGGCAATGTGATACTTAAGTTTTGTCCAAGACATCCTCTCAAGTCCAACACTTTTGGGTTTGGTGCGTGAATAATATAACGTGTGACTCATTTAATAGATTTAAAATAGACTCTGATATCATGTCAGAAAGTAGGTTATAAATCTAACTTAATCCTACAAAGCTGACTTGTAAGGTGATGATGCATATCCTAGATGGGTCTTGTGTTTGTTACGTTCTAGACATGTAGACTTGAGTGTGAGGAGGAATGTTGAAAAAACCACCTAAATTATGGTTACCCCCTTGACAGAAGGGACGTGCGTTGAAAGTCTCACATGACAGGTAACCATGAGCAAAATGGAAATGTTGAAGTATCACGCTGACTAGAGATAGTGTTGAGATAATTTATATAAGTGGAGATCAATTTTTTCCTTACAAGCCAGTTTTACAGGATTGAGTTAGACTCGCAAATGACTTTCTGATAGTAAGTAGAAATATCATATAAAGGTTAAAAGTAATAAGGATGTGTTTGTATAACATTAGATTGAATGAGATTATATACTAGGTGTATTATAAGAAAAGAACGTTTTAGCATTGGTAGCCAATGCTAAATGACGAAATAGAATGTTAATTCGACCTTAGCATTGGATTTTCATTTGCTTCGATCTAGTTTGACTTTACAAAGGAAGGAGCATTTTAGCATCCGTCAATACCCCTTAAAAATCCCAAAACACACAAAGAAAAAGGTGAGACTTTATGTTTATGTCACCATGACCGAAATAGTTTCAGCTAAGGAATCATTATGATACAAATAACGCTACTCTAATGCTACTGCTATACTACTAAGAAACTAAGAAGGAACACTAATGGAGATAATTGTTCTGATTCATTCTTCATTCCACTTTATTTACATATTTATACTAATATGCTAATTGAATGCAAATTGTTGTAACAAAATTATCACCATCAACAAACTAGTGGAATGTTGTAACTAACTAATGAAGATTTTTGCAACCAATTAGTGCCTTTGTGCATTTTGGCGCTCAAACGAAGTCCTGTAGGTAAGTTTTCTAGGCTGCTATTGCTATCAATACCCACCGCTAGAAAACCAACCTTGTCCTCAAGGTTAGACAATAAAACAAGTAGAAACAGGGGTGAGTTTAGGAAACAAAAGGTATGTAAGAAAAGTGGCTTTGTTTGTGGGCTAGTATGGGCCCTAACAATGATAATGTCACTGCCCCTATCAGGGTTACCTCAGCACCAGCTTGCAATGCCTCCATGAACGCCTTGGTCCCGGAACGTGCAATGGTACCACTGTTGTTCACCAAATCTGCTTTGGTCATTCCAATGTCGCGGTCAATAATGGAAAGAGTCTTGTTGGCTTTGTCGGGCACAAGACGAATGAAGAAATTTGGTTGAGCATCGAGCTTGCTCTTGTCAGAATGATCCTCCACAATTTTTACTGCAACAACGATATAATCCCCTTGAGGCGGTGGCTTCGGAGGTGGTGGTGGATGTGGCGGTGGGCGTCAACGCCGGTGAGGAACAAAACAAAGTTGAGTCATAGTAGCAGAGAGAACCCAAATCCAACGCGGATGAATCTGGTGCGCGACGACGGTGTCCCTGAGCAGGATGATGTCGTTGTCATAGAGGATCTTGTGGTAATGGTGGTGGTCGGTGCAGAGCGGCAGAGGCAGCAGTTGGTTGGGCTGGATGTGGCAGTTGATGTCGAGACGGTGGTGCTGCCACAATCTAACGGGGAAGTAGGTGGTGCCAGAATCGATTCCGGTAGCAGGACCATCTCCTTGTCCATCCATGGGAAACGAAGTCGGGATGGGTGTGGGGTTTTATTGCCTGGGTGTGGGGCATGGAATCGCAGGCGGCATAGGAAGGGGAGGAGGAACATGGGAGTGCGGTATCGCAAGTGGCATTGGGCAGTTTGGGTTTCCCCATTCCTAAGGATAAAGCTGAGGAGGAGGCACGTGAGGTTGAGACGAAGGAGAGTACTGGCTGGGGTGGTAAGAATAAGCGTTCAACGGAGGCGACGGTGACAGTGGTGGCTGCACCAAAGAAGGTGATGGGGATCATTGGCGAAAAATCATGGTATCTAGTTTTCGGCTAAGGAGATCGAGTTTGAAGAGCATGGAGGCGTGGAACACATCAAGATGAAGTTGAGATCCATGGAGAGTGAAATCCATGGAAGTTTGGGCTGCGGCGAGGTTGGCCATGGCGGCCTCGAGGCGGTCCAGGCTGGCGGCGAAAGGATCGGCATCTGCCATGGAAAAGCGACAAAGAAGGGGCAAGTCGGACTAATTGATACGAACAACGCTACTCTAATGCTACCGTTATACTACCAAGAAACTAAGAAGGAACACTAATGGAGATAATTGTTCTGATTCATTCTTCATTCCACTTTATTTACACATTTATACTAATATGTTAACAGAATGCAAATTGTTGTAACAGAATTATCACCATCAACAAACTAGTAGAATGTTGTAACTAACTAATGAAGATTTCTGCAACCACTTAGTGCCTTTGTGCATTTTGGCGCTCAAACGAAGTCCTGTAGGTAAGTTTGCTAGGCTACTATTGCTATCACAATATGTTAGAGCCACTTTTCAATTTGAACCTTATTCTAAGGATCCCTATCTAGTTGTACAAGATGTTGGTCCTACTTTGTGAGATTCTCGTGAGCAATCCAATTTGCGAAGGAGCGTACATCCCTCGAAGGTTCTAGGAGCAATCCAATTTCCCACAGAGTGTTGGTCATTAGAGAATGGTGCATCCCGTCGTCTCCCTAACCCCCCTTCTTGTTTGGCGTACCACCCTACAAATCCGACAATCTTCATACCCACGTTTTGTTATTATCGCACCATCTCCCAGATTGCCTTTTTGTTTGCAAATGAAACTCTAACTGTTAACAATTACTCACAATCTGAAGGAATGAATAGAATTGTATATTGATCAAAGGATTATATTGAGTTACAGAAAAGACCTTGCTTATATAGCAAGTGGATAGTAACTACTGTTGGTTATGAGAAACAAACTCAACCAATTTTCTAACTAACTAACAGTTTACAACCTATTTTAAACTTTGAATTATTCCTAACACTCCTCCTTAATTCAAAGTTGCATTTACACAAACAATTCCAATGGAATCTCTTAAACATCTAAACCTTTCTAGCTTCAAAGCCTTAGTGAGTATGTCTGCAAGCTGAATTTCAGTTCTGCAATGTTCAATCTTCAGTTTCTCATTGCTGACTTGCTCTCTTAGGAAGTGGAACTTTGTTTCTATGTGTTTACTTCTTCCATGAGAATTCGGATGCTTTGCTAAATCAATGGCAAATTTATTGTCTACCAACAACTTCACTTTACATGATTTTTCCAGTTGCAATTCCTTCATCAGGGCATCCAGCCACACTGCTTGGCATGTAGCTTCTGAGGCTGCAATATACTCAGCTTCACAGGATGACAACGCTACCACTAGTTCCTTGGTGGAGGACCAAGAAACTGGGGCTCCTCCATAAAAAAAAGATGTATCCTGTAGTGCTTTTTCTGTCATTTTTATCTCCACACCAGTCGGAGTCAGAATATCCAATCAATTATGGTCGTGTGTCAACTTCACCCTTTGGAAATAGAATTCCAAAATTGGTTTTCCCTTGAACATATCTCATAATTCTCTTAGCAGCTAGCAAGTGAGACTACCTTGGTTCTTGCATGAATCTACTGATTAGCCCAACACTGAAGTTTAAATCAGACCTTGTGTTACATAAGTACCTCAAGCAACCAACTATTTTTCTGTAGTGAGTAGGATCAACTAGTTCTTCATTTGTTTCCTTCTCTAACACAAGTCCAACCTCTGCTGGTGTTCCTGCTGGATTGCTTTGCTGCATATTGAACTTCTTCAGTAGATCTTGTGCATACTTGGACTGATGCATTATTGTACCATACTGAGTCATTCTAAATTCCATTCCAAGGAAATAGGAGAAGAGTCCCAAATCACTCATCTCAAATTCATTCATCATTTGACCTTGGAATATAGCAATTGCTTCCTTATTGCTTCCAGTAATCAAAAGGTCATCAACATATAGGCATACAATCAATGTTTCTGATTTATTGTCTTGCAGACATCTCACATAAACTCCATGTTCTGAGGTGCATTTCTTGAAGCCAATCTATGACAGGAAGCTATTAATTCTCCTATTCCAAGCTCTTGGAGCCTGTTTAAGGCCATACAAAGCCTTCTTCAGCATGTACACTTTGTTTTCTTCACCCTTAACTACAAATCCCTGTGGCTGAAACACATAAACCTCTTCTTCCAATAGACCATTGAGGAAGGCAGACTTCACGTCTAGTTGATGCATGGACCAGTTAGCATTAATTGCAATGGCTACAACAAATCTGACAGTTTCAATTCTAGTTACTGACGCATAGACTTCACCATAATCGATTCCTATTTTTTGCAAAAAACCTTTTGCTACAAGTCTGACCTTGTGTTTTACCACTTTTCCCTTTGGGTTAACTTTCACTTTATAGACCCATTTTAGTGCTATAGGCTTCTTATTTGAAGGAGGATCCACCAATTCCCAGGTCTGATTCTTTTCTATAGAGTTAAGTTCTTCCTTCATAGCTTTTAGCCACATCTTATTAGTCACTGCTTTGTCAAGTTCAATAGGTTCAGCTTCTGCTATGAATGCAAAATGAACTAATTCTCCCTCTGAGTTGACTTCTGAATCGTGAAACAACTCATAGTCCCTCAAAGGTAATGGTAATTGACTTGTCCTTGATGAACT
This sequence comes from Glycine max, assembly GCF_000004515.6. Taxonomy (NCBI): domain Eukaryota; kingdom Viridiplantae; phylum Streptophyta; class Magnoliopsida; order Fabales; family Fabaceae; genus Glycine; species Glycine max. Next base: position 37,971,627 of record NC_038245.2, read on the forward strand.
TCTTATGCCAAAAACTTTGTTAACAGTTGGTGCAGCTGAAGGTGTTTCTTCTTCTAACAGTGTCCTGGACTGACTTTCACTAGAGGTTGAATTCCAATTCCAACTTCCATTTTCATTACAAATAACATCCCTGCTAATGGACACTTGACCACTTCCTGGATCATACAGCTTGTAGCCTCCAGTTGAGTGATAACCAATTAGAATATGTGGCATGCCTTTATCATCAAGCTTTCTCCTTAACTGATCAGGAACATGTTTGTAACAAATTGACCCAAATATCCTTAGATGAGTAACACTTGGTTTGGCTCCAGTCCATGCTTCTGCTAGTGAAATATCTAGCAATCTCTTAATGGGGGATCTGTTTAATATGTATGCAGCGGTTGATAGAGCTTTTCTCCATAAGAAACTTGACAGGTTTTTGCTTTTAAGCATGCATCTCACCATGTTCAACAGAATTCTGTTCCTTCTCTCAGTTGTACCATTGTGTTGAGGTGTGTAAGGTGGTGTAACTTCATGAATTAACCCCTCACTTTCACAGAATTCCTTGAACTCATTTGACACATACTCACCCCCACCATCAGTTCTTAGAATCTTAATCATTTTCCCACTTTGCTTTTTGACTAAGCACTTGAATTTCTTAAAGACATCTAAGACTTCATGTTTCCTTTTAATCAGATAAATCCAGATCTTCCTAGTCAAATCATCAATGAATGAGATGAAATACCTGCTTCCTCCAAGAGTTTCTATCTGTATAGGGCCATAAACATCAGAATGGATGACCCCTAGCTTCTCAGTTGCTTTGGTAGGAACAAATTTGCTGAAGTTTCCTCTGGTCTGCTTGCACTCAATAAACTCTTTGCACACCTCATTAGGGACTATAATTTGGGGTAATCCTTCAACCATTTTGTGGCTTGTAAGTAGGTGCAGGTCCTTGAAGTTAAGGTGACCAAACCTGAGGTGCCACAGCCATTCCTCCTTATTCTCCGAGGTTGTAAAGCACTGGTGCTTTAGAATGTTCATCCCAATTCGAAACGTCCTGTTCTGAGACATATTTGCTTGAATGGAAAATTTCTGATTTCTGTCAAATACCTTGAGGCAATTGTCCTCCATTTTCATGACAAATCCCTTTTTGCAGTAGTTTCCCAAGACTCAACAGGTTTGTCTTCAGGCCAGGCACATATAGAACCTCCTCAATGATTGTTTCTTTTCCATTTGTGTCTCTGAAAGCCACTCTGCTAATGCCTTCTGCAGTGAGGCTGCTACCATCTGCAAAACGAACTTTGCTCTTTGATGAGTCATCCAAACTGATGAACCATTCCTTTCTCCCTGTCATATGAGTAGAATAGCCAGAATCCAAGTACCATGAAGTGTCATTAGAGGATTCATTGCTTGTGGTTGCCATGAGCATTACAACCTTAGAATTTGATCCTTCATCTTGTGCCAAGTTTGCCTGATTATTGGGCTTATTCTTAGCACATTCTCCTTGCCAGCAATCGCGTGCATAATGACCAAGCTTTTGACAGTTGTGACATCTCACTTTCCTCTTGTCAAACTTCCATTCCTTGTTGCCATTGGAGCTATCATTTCGCTTCTGTGGTTGATCACTTTTCTTTCCTTTAAAGTATTCACTACCTGCATTAGATCCTTGATCCTGGTGTTTCTGATTGGTGCGTGACTTATTTCCTTTCCATGGTCCTTTGCCTTTTCCTTTGTAAGTGGATCATGCCTGAAGTGCCTGTTCTTGATTGGATCTTCTCTCATTGATCCTCATTTCATGTGCCTCAAGAGAGTGCTACAATTCTTCAATCTCCATGATGTCTAAGTTCCTTGACTCTTCAATTGCAACAGCCACATGATCAAATCGTGGTGGCAAAGTCCTCAAGATCTTGTCTACCACTTGTTCATCGGAGATCTTGTCTTTACATGACCTCATGGCATTGACCAGTTCTTGAATCCTCTCAAAGTAATCTGCAATCGATTCTTTCTCTTCCATGCAAAGCAGTTCATATTGCCTTCTTAGAGTTTGTAGTTTCACTTTCTTGTTCTTTTCTCCATCACCATACGTTTTAATCAAAATCTCCCATGCTTCCTTAGAGGTAGATGCCTTTGAGATCTTGTTGAAAATCTTTGAGTTCACGCATTGGTAGATGAGAAATCGAGCTTTACAATCAAGTTTTTGTTGTTGTTTGAGGGCCAATTTCTGTTCTTCAGTGGCATTCTTTCCAGGATCTTCAAACCCAATTGTCACCACTTTGAATACATCTTGGAAGCCAAAAACTGCCAACATCTTGACTTTCCAATCATCAAACAATTTTTCATCGAAAACAGGCAAGGATCCTTGAATGATACTGCTTAGCCAGCCATGTTGCACCTTGATCCTTCTTCACCTTCCTATACACTGTTGCTATCTCAGAGGTTCCTCTATACACGTTCTTGAACACCAAGAACTCCACTCAGCCACCACAGTCACAGATATGAAGGTGAAAAACAATGAAGAATCACTCACAGGTCATAGTTCTCACAGAAAGACTCTCAAGAAGAAAGGATTTCTCTTGGTTTTTGGTGTCAACAAAAACTTACTCTATTTTTTTTTCTAATCTTCACAGGTCAGGTTCGTATAAGCTCTGAATACCATGTTAACAATTACTCCCAGTTTGAAGGAATGAATAGAATTGTATATTGATCAAATGATTATATTGAATTACAAAAAAGACCTTGCTTATATAGTAGGTAAATAGTAACTACTTTTGGTTATGAGAAACAAACTCAACCAATTTTCTTACTAACTGACAGTTTACAGCCTATTTTAAACTTTGAATTATTCTTAATACTAACCCTTTCTAAAACAAGATAAAAATAACCCACCCCTAAATCTAATATGGCAATATTTAATGAGAAGGGGAAATTTGGTTTATCAAAAAAGATAAATTAAGTTTTCTCTTTCTTTTTTATTTATGACGTAAAAGAAGCTGGGTTTGGATATGAAATTAAAAGTAATATCCAAAATGAAAGGGCATCAAGTGCAATAAGCAGTACTTTTATTCTTAATAATTTTTAATTGAGTAAATATAATAAAATAATTTTTGTCATACTTTAAATCATTTAAAAAATATACCCGAAAAAAAATCATTTTATTGAATTAATAATGGACTTGTAATTTGATCTAACAGTCTAGTTGTGACATGCGTGCAAACGCCAAATTATTATCCAAGGTCCACGGTGACCATTATTGGTGTTCCTAGTACTATTTTTTTTTAATTTACTTTTTGCTATTTGTAGCACTTTTGTAATTGAATGCCAAATTAGTTATCGAAAAGAGTTTAATATTTATGTACTAATAGCGTAAAATAATTTTACACGTTATATAATTATAAATTATCATTTGAATTACTTTAAGATAATTTTAAAAATTAATAAATTTACCATATATAATGAGTTGTGATTGAATGATTATTTAAAATATTTTATATTGTCTGGGCATAATTCTTCGTTTCTATCGAAAAATATAATTTATTATCAAATTAATCTTTAAACATTATAATTTAATGACAAAATATCCTCACACATTTAATATATCGACATGACTAATTATTACACTTTTACATTGAAACTAACTTTATATTTTACACTTTAAATAATAAATTTCACTATTTATCTTTTTTTAAGTCAATTTAAAAAACTATAGATTTAGACGTTTATTATTGTTTCGATATATAATAGACAAAAAGACGAATAAAAGGATTGTATATTTTCTTGAAAACACCACGTGTGCTAATCCTTTACCACATTATTTAATCATGATAAATGGGTCATTTCACAGTTTAGCTGATTCAGCAAAGCTGATGGTGATAGAAAAACTTTTTAATTATTTTTTTCTCTAAACAATCCTGACTTAAGTTATTTAATAAAGTAATATGAATTAATATATACTTAATGTAAGTTTGACCTGATCATACACTCTCAGCAAACTCACATACCACGAGAGGGTAATTTAATTTAAATTTCCGTATTTTATTGTAATGAGTCACAATGTTTGAACAAAATATATATGTTAGCAATGAACATGATCCCAAGTTCTCCTATATATAACTACTATTAATTATTTTAGTAATATTCCCATAATTGTCTATAGACGGATGATCAGAAGCAGTTAAGCTGCTTCCCTATTAGTAAGCATTGTTATCTAACTAAATAAACAATTAATATGCATATCTGGGTATATACACATGATGTATATATGTCGACTTAAAAAACATATATAGCTTTTATATCGAAAAAAATATATATAGCTTTAAATTTGCCAGCTTAGTCACATAAGAAGGTTGAGGAAAAAAAATATTCCTGACGTCAGAGAAATCATCCCGTTGATACTGTTCCATACTTTAATTTATAAAGCCGTTGCCACCACTAATATAGTGTTCTTATATTAGTTGTTCACTTGTTTTTATTTGGTATCAAAACCCACATGAACGAATATATATTAGAGAACACACGATCTTCACTTAAAAGAAATAAAATTGACGATCGAGAAAGTATATGGTGTTCATGCATTCTCTCACACATTCTCCGAGTGATTTTTTTTTTTCCTTTTACATAACTACCAAAGGTCCCTTTGATGATAGGAATATTTCTCGATGATGTTTTTAGGTGGGAGATACAAATATGAAAGAAAAATGTTAGCAGAATAATATTTTTGTGAAATATTTTGAATAAAGGAGGAAAGAGATAAGATAAAAAGAAAGAAATTAAACCTCTGTAATAAGACAAGTAATATTAGAAAAATCATATATAATTTTCTCAATATATATTTTTATCTCATCAATCTGGCTTATATGCTTTACTGTTAATTAAAATTAAATGTCCACACAACTTTTTCAACTATTATTCAATTATTATATATATATAATTAATATTAGCATTTTCCCTCCTCAAACTCTTGTTTCTCCATCTGCAAGTATTTGTCATCGAAGTCTGAGCTAAGTAGGATTAAACTAGAAATAGAATGATTATATGGTAAGCATGAATGTAAAGAGAGGGATGAGGAGAAAAGAACAGTGGGTTAGGGAGTAAATCAATAACATTTCAAAGGATACTACTATATTTTAAATAAAAAGGCTTTGGTTTGTAGGACATGAAGAAACACCCAATTAAATGCTATCTCAAGGTCCCTTCTTCTATACGTTTGATGTTCCTTTTAATATTCTACCTAAAGTCACACGGCGCATAAAGCAAAATTTATTTTCTCGAAAAACACAAAACCACATCATCTATCTAACATAAATTAGGTCGAAGTACATGTCAAATGAATTACTATAAGCAATTGGCTGATCGCGATGGTTCAATAATTTAGTGTTACGTACTAAAGCAAAAAAAATTACTTCACATTCTTAATGTTATATCTCTTTTTAAAAGCTATCTTATAACCTTTTCACTAATACTTTATGAAAATTGCTAACTAATTACATCTCTGCTGCTTTCAAAAAAAATTAATTCTTCATTCATATTACTTAGTGTAAAACTAACCTCTTCTGCTATAAACTATCTTTGACTAATTATTATAAACTTGTAATCTATAATCTATACGATGTGAACATTAATGGAAGGTGTAGGAGTCGCATTTATGAACAGTGTTCTCAAATAATTATGATGTAAAACTGCGAATGAGGTCACTTCTTACGTACAGTTTGCCCGTAACGATACGAAAAAGGGTACCGTAATTAACGTTGGAATTATTTTTGTTGACAGAACGATGAATTGGTTTAAAAACTATTTAATATATCCTGTAATTATATTTTTTGAGAAAAAAATTAAATAATTTTTATCTCTTTAGTTATTGCACTAAATAGATTTTAATTTTTCAATAATCATATGGCCCTCACTTAAAATTTCTATAACATTTTTTATAATTTATTTTTTTCTCTATCTTTCTTTGTCATATCACCCATTATATAATACGTTTTCTTCCCGTGTATCACTCCTTAATATAAATTATGTTGTGAGAATGTGTTTTTAAATAATATCACTCGTTTTCAAAGGCCTGTAATTATGCAATTTTTCTTTCTTCAACGTATTTTTATCACTAGATTAATTTTATGTAAGTTTTAATTTGGCAATAAATTTAATAATTTTTTAATATATAACTAATTGATTAATAGTACTTTTTATAGAAACAAAGAGTGTGTTAACAAAAAAATTGTCAAAAGAAAGTGTCATTAACATTTGTCTGAGAATATCTAGAGGAATCTTTGGGATGTGAGATGCCTGTGGGGAAGCTTGCTAGAAATATATAGCTTATAGTTGCCCAAATGAAATGAATCTGCTTCCTTCAGCCCCCATATCCAAAGTTGATGATAGTTTAGAGCACTCATTGAGTTTTGAGAGTACCATGTTTCCTTTACAACGAGGCAATGAGCTGGTTATCCAGTTTTCTAATAGCCCCCACCATCACCTGCAACACAAAATGTCCCAAGATCTGATTCTGGATGATTATGCTTCTCTGGATGTCAATGATTCCAACCAAAAATTCAGCACTAGTAGCATCAGCCAACCAACAAAGAAACTTTTCTATGGGGCAAATAAAAAGAATCATGACTACTCTAACGAACATAAGAAGAAGATGATTCATAAGGAGATTGAGAGGCAAAGGAGACAAGAAATGGCTACCTTCTATGCCTCTCTTAGATCCCTTCTCCCTCTTGAGTTCATCAAGGTGAAAAATCCTTTGTTCCTTTTGTTATTTTTTTTTTAACTTTTTCTATACACTGTCTGATAATAACTACTTTTTGAACTCCTTGACTAAAATCACTCAATTATTTCAATTTTAGTTGATACCCTTTTGAAAATCAGGTTACTCCATCTTTTTTTTTTTTTTATAAGAATCTAAATATTGAATCTCCTATATTTCTGTGATCCACTCAATAACTGCTGTTTTCTGTTTTTTTTTTTTTGGTTATTTGTTATGGTAAAAAGTTTTCTGGGTTGTTTAGGGTTATTGTGATGGGTTTTTTCAGGGAAAGCGTTCAATATCTGACCACATGAACGAGGCAGTGAATTACATAAAGCACATGCAGAAACATATCAAAGAGCTTGGTGCCAAGAGAGATGAACTGAAGAAACTCTCCAATCATTCCAATAATATGGAAAATAACCATGAGGGCTTGCATACATCTTGCAACTTCACTGTCCACGAGAAAAATGGTATTATGGGAATAGAAATCACCAGTGTCTTCAGAGAGGAAAAGCCTAAAATTTCAAAGTTACTACAGTTTTTGACTGAAGAAGGACTTGAAGTTGTTAGTTTCTTTTCAACAGAAGTCAATGGCAGATTGCTCCACAGTGTGCAGTGTGAGGTAAGAAGTATTCAGGGTTTGTTTTTAACTTTATTCTAAAAATTTATTTACTCTAATGTTCTGTATTTTCCATATTGAACTTTATTCACAGGTGAACCATTCCAACAGTGTAGATCCATCTGAGCTGAGAAAGAAAGTTTCCAAAGCATTTTCAACCTTTAGATGCTCTGATTGATTTTGTCGTTGAAGCTAGCTAGCCTCACAATCTGGCTAATAACAGGAAATTTACCCATAGCATGCATTTTAAACGGAGAGCTACTCTAACTATGGTACTATAGAAAAAATCTAAGAGTTTTAGTATTGTTATTTTTTTGGATTAATAGTTGAATGAGTTTGAGAAGTGAAAAAGAGAGAGGGAGAAAGAGAGATTCATTAAATGGAAGCTCGTTTAACTATTGGTAAAAAAAATATCAGTACTAAAACCTTAAATTTCTCAGGCTACCATAGAATTTCTCTTTTAGACTTTTCTAACTTGATAGACTTTGTTTGGATGAGTTTGCTTGCAAATTTTACATTGGCAACTGTCCCCTTTTTTCTCTTTGATTTGGACTCTGCTGCTTTCTTTGTGAAGAATGAGGGAAGAAGACAGTAAAATCGTACAACTCAAAAATGAACTCTATCCCAATTCCTTTTGTAGCTTTTCTGCAATAAAATGGATTCAGTTTCTGTCTTTTTTTTTTTTCCTTTCAAAATTTACAGATGTGCGTTAATTGTTTACTTGCAAGTTTTAGTTACCTTGTAATTGAACGTAGAGTTTATGGGATTATTTTACCACGAGAATCTCTTATACATCATATGTGTGTATTTGATATTTTTAAGACATATAATCAATCTAGCATTCAGTTTTCACCCTTCACTCTTACTTGAATTATGCCACCACTTTGAAACGGCGTATATTGTTAGAAGAGTTGTGTGATATTGAGTATAGCTTCTAAACTGTTGTCTTATGCTTGAATTTTGATTTAAATTTAGATGTTAGAGGAAAAACAAGTGTATATATAACTATAAAAGTTAAACATATCTTTTTAGAGGAGATTTCAGTTTGATTTATATCTTAGCTTACTTAGTAAAATCACTCTAACATCTGAAATTACTGCTTTAACGAAGATTATGTCTAAACTGGGGGAAACGAAAAACTGATAAACAAAAAGGTTAATTATGAAATTGATTTGTCTGAAGCTTATGCTACGCTCCCTTTTAAACATAAACAGTTTCAGCAATGGACAACAATTGTAGCTGCGGAAATCACTGCAACTGTAAAATTGGCGGTCGCAGATTTCAGGTGATGCTCCGCATTTCAAAATCATATGTAACTTTTTTCTATTAGGCTGGTACTTTGAATCTTTAGCTTTAGAAATTCATTAATATGCTTGCTTTTCATCTTAAGTGAAGTGAAATCAATTATGTTCGGAGAAATGTCCACTTAAAAAAAATTGAAATACTCATTTACCTCAGAATAATTTTTATTCATTAAAAAACGATTAGTGAGGACATTGTGGCTTTACATTGACAATATGATGTACATCATACTAACATATAGTTTTGATGATTTAAAAATCGAAATAACTCCACAACTTTTATACTAACGTACAGTCTAATTTTTAGTAAGCAAAATCATATTAAAAGAATTAATTTTAACACGTATAACACATGTTTCTCATTAGTATGTGACACTGATGATAGGTATAACATTTCAAAAAGAAGGAAAAAAATATTTAAGATGTTATAACTTTGTATGCTTCCTGTGACAATCTTCATTTTGTCGGTGAGTTTGCACCCCAAACAATGATTTGTGCTGTTATGACAGTTTTACATTAAGAATTAGTACACATTAGGTAAATAAATTCTTACATATGTTTTTTTAGGATAGTTCTTACATATGTTAATATATATTCCGTTGTGATAGATATCATGCTTGGAAATATCTTATAGTAATCCTCTTATATAGCTTTTGCTAAAATGTGCTTAAAATTCCTGTAGAATATAGTCAAATTTAAGATTTAATCTTTCAATAAAGAAATTTGTTGATTTTTTTCATAAATTTTATTTTATTTTTAAACCGTCTGCATCATCACGTTTGTTGATGAGCGTATAGTATACATACACGTACATTTCAATATATATGTTACATCTTACTTCAAAATAATAATTAATATGATATAACCAGATATGTGTCACATCATTAATAATTAAATGATGATATGGGTTACTTTAAAAAATTAAAATTTATGAAGATAAAAAAAACAATATATATATACCCCTGAAAATACAATAGGTCAGGACCCTCTATTGCTTTCTTCTATGAAGTCTCTCTATTTCTCTCTAATTATTCTTTATCTCTCTGTCATTTGGCTTCCTCTCTCTAATGTTCCTGTCCTTCTCCTTTTATTTGTTTTGGCTTTTAAAGAGAGAAGGGCTAGAGAGGATCGAGCTAGTTTCCCTAGGTGAATGCATAAACTATGGTCAATCAATTGAATGTAACGAGTTTAATAAATTTCCAACATGCACGAATCATGAGTGGCCAGTTGAATACTTGAGTCTTGAGAAAGAACTAACGCTCTAGACTTCAAGCAGAAGTCGCAAACATTGTATTCTGTGGTGTGGTACGTAGTTACAGAATGCATCTAACTTGAGAAAAGATTGAGTGCAACTAGCTATTGTAGAATATATATTTGTTCTCAAATTTGGTTGATGAATATACCAATATTATTTTGGTGGTCGATAATTTACTTACCCATATTAGGATTGATACCATTTGAGATATTGGCTTAAATGAGAATATCTGAATATGATTAAATGGTCAGAAATTCAAGTTTTAAAGGCCCGCATTCTTTGAAAGGCAAAGTTTAAAGCCCTACTATGATCGAGAATATCGGACTTAATTATGAATATAATACAAAATTTCTTAAGGTTTATCATGTTTACTTTTTTGGTCTGGTATTTCATTTACATGATACTGATGCAGGTCCCCAGATCTCTGCTAATGCCAGAGCCGAGAGATGAAAGATAAAAGCTATAAAGTGGAATTAAGATCAATAACCCTAGTCCTACATAATTATGCTTTATACTTTTGCTTCTGTCGTTTAGATTTCTCTCGCGGCTGAAGCCAATTATTTAAAGCAAGAGACAAATGATGTTGGACAATTTAAATAAAAAAATAACAAGTAAGCCTACATTTGAGAAGCAAAACCACGATAGATCTCAGAATTTAATACTTATACAATATATAGGATCTGCTAATCTCTCCATCATATTTATCCGTTAGGAAATATTCTTAAGTTGCACACAAAAAAACAACGGAAATAAATCTAAGGTTCCAAAATATATTTTCAGTACAACTGCATTTTATTTGGCCCATAGTCTTAAAAATTAAACTGATAATCAATCTTATTAAAATACTGAATTATTGAATCAGTGATCAAATAAGTGAATCATTAATTAATCGGTATCTTTATTAAAAAATTTATACATTACCTATAAAAAAAAAATAACGCGTCAAATTAATTAATATATCCTACAAGTTCATTAGTTCAAATTTATTAAAATCCATAAATGAGGTTCTACACAAATAAAGCAAGTATATATTAATTTTTAAAATTCTATTATAAAAATAATATATATTTATGAGTATCATCATGTGCATAACGCTAGCTCAGTGGTAGCAAGTCTTTTAAAGATAGTTCATGTGAATCAAAATCAATGTTATCAATGTAAATAATTAAATATTTCCTATATATTATATTTGCGACATCTTTACAAAGAAACTTATATGGTGCATTGGTCCAATGATTTTCTCCTCAACTACAGGTTCAGGGATCGGATTCCTGTTTACAAGAACGGTTAGAAGAAAGCTAAGCACGAGACTCAAGGAATACACAATACACACTGGGTCAACAGGGTTACCAATTTAATCACGAACCGGCCAATTTGCATAGGATCACACCAAACTGATTACATGACTTATTTGATAGATAGTTTGTTCCAATCAGACCTTTGATTGGCGATCAAAATTTTAAAACTATGATTTGGCAATAACATATTAGGGCGGAAGAGGCTAGCTGGAAAAAATGACAGATAAAATTTTGATTTGACAAAATGGAGCAGAGGAGAGTAGCTGCAAAGAATAGAGGATTGAAGTTTTTAGATGGGAAAAATGAGAGTTAAAATTTTGACGAGAAAATGGGGCAGAAGAGAGTGGCTCTAAAAAGTAGAGGATTGAAGTTTTAAGACGGAAAAGTGAGATGAAGAAAGGTGAAAAAGAAAATACAAGATTGTAGTTTTGAGAAAGAAAAGGTGAAATGGAGAAAGGTGGCAAAAAAAAAACATTCAATCACATTAATTATCTTATATGTCGCACTTTCTTTATTCCCTTTCTAATTTTTTATCACATAATTTCATATACGCAATTCTTCTATCAATTCAATTTCCCTAACAAATGTAGTGGGTGTGAAGTATCCTATACATCATAAAAAAGATGAGAAAAATTATTAAGAAAAACAATCATAAAAAATACAATTACCTAATTTGGTATTCAATTATTTCATGACCCTCAGTAATTTAAAATAGTGGTGGTACACACACACACACACACATATATATATATATATATATATATATATATATATATATATATATATATATACACACGTGTGTGGGGAGTAAAGGAAGTTTTAGCCTCCTTATTCATTTATATGCGGCTCAATAAGTTTGAGTGGCTCAGATTTAAAGATGATACGTACTATTTACACTTCCAATTTTTACTAATTACACCAGAGTACACTCTTTTTATATTTGTTACCCATTATACCCTTTTTTTCTTAAAGTGTTGCACCCTTAAACTTTCTTTTTCTCTTCTGGAAATGTATTTCTAGAATAATATATACCTATTCCAGAAACCAAATTATGATAGTAATAAAGCATACCTTAACCAAATTACTTAAGAGTCATTGCAAAATATAATCGTTGACGTTGTAAACCTATATTAGAAAATGAATGCTTATTTGAACACACTAAAAGAGAGAAGTCACTGTCAAAAGCTTGGGGGTAATTTTAGGCCCAAACAAAAGATAGATGGTGTTTTCAATTCATTTTGTGATAAAAAAAAGTAGTTGTTTTTTTGACAGAGTGATAAAAGTAGTTATTCAGTCAAATTCCCCTCTAATATTATATGGTAAGCTAGTGTGTACAATTCAAACCAACAATGTAAATACCCAAGTAATATACGCACCATACACAGAAAAAATGAAAAAGAAAAAGGAAAACATTAAGGTGCCTCGATTAGTAGACAGATTCTTTTGTTCAATTCTCCTAACACCAACTAAATTAGTCCATATTCAACTGTTACCGGAAAAATGTACGAATTTCAATTTTCTAAATCTCGTGTGCTTTAAAGTCCTATAGGAGGATGTTTAGATTATACTAGTTTGAAACGTAAACTTTTTTCTTTCCTCTCAAATCATGATCTGACATCAACACTGTGTTCTTTACCAGGCATATGTTTTATTGATGAAACGCAATTCTGCACACAAAGCACGATTTGGAAGATGCAAATTATAATCTAAACACATGATTGAATATGAAGGATGTTCATTGTCGTTGGGTTCAATATCCATTAGGACTAGTCTTGCGTTCGGGAAGCTATTCCATCTCATTTGCTATTAATTGAGCTAGACGTGGCATGCAAGTCAAAATAATACCCATTTTCAATACAAATTAAATTTTAGAGGTGGCAGGGGCAGACATCATAGCTTTTACAGTGTCTCAGATCAGTAGCTTGTAGACAAGTTTGAGTCCTAAGAATGATGATTGAACTATAGCAATAAATCTTAAAGCAGATGATAAAACTAGTATTTACACAAGTTATTGAAGTTCTGCATGGGTGAACCTAACCACAACACAAATGAGGTATGAAGATGACCTTATTCTAGTCCTGAAGTCAAGCAATCCCCACCACAGTTTAAAAGACAATTTATTTCAGGTTGAAGCAAATTGAGTTATATATGGGGCCAATTTCCTATCACCTTTTTAGTTCATCGCTGCAGTTGATACATGATAATTTAGCATGCAATTTGAGGATTTTAAGAAATACCGTTGTAGTATAATATTTCCTTTATAGTACTTACCAAAATATACAATCTTTGAGATCACATGTAACTGCATACAAGGAAGTATGCCTGGTTTCACTATTGCAGTCATTAACACATAATTACATGAGAAAAGCTTATAGATAGATTCTGCTTCAAAGAATTTAACCATTTCAAATTCCAATGTTCTGTTGCAACTGGTATCACCAACATGGCTCTTCCACCTAGGAACAAAACTGATCCATACAAACTGTAAAGGCTAGTCAAATTCTAAAAAAGCAGTGTAAACAGTAATGGACCACAACAAAAGAATAACTTCTGTAGTAAACAAAAGGTATGGTATGCTGTTATTTCACTTCCAAAAGTAAGAGCAAACTACAAAGATGGCCTCAATCCTCACCACAAGAAAATGGGCCAAAATTTCCAAAAGATGAACATCACTAAAGGTATGCCTATAAGTCAGCTTGAAAAAAATACCTGAAGTAGGTGAATCTAATGTACATAGATCAAACACTACTGATCCACAATGGTATCAAAACACAAGAGGTTAACAACAATTTAAAAAATGATGATAAAAGAGAGTGAGCAAACTCAAATGGTGAGAGCATAGCTTTCCCCTCCTAAAATCCCTATACATTTTTTTCTGTCGAAGGCAAACTTCCACTGCCAGTATACTAGTTTAACATCTAATTATGAAATTGTGTTATCAGATATTAGAACTAGATACTCACCTGCCTTTTCTACTAGACTTGAAAGGGAACCTAGAAGGGGTTGAAGGAGAGTATTCAACAGGCAATTGGGGAGGCTCCAATTCTCCACTGAGCATTCCTACAACCTCCTTCATTGAAGGACGACGAGCAGGTGACTTCAGCAAGCAAAGCAAAGCCACCCTGATGCAGAGAAGAGCCTGCTCCTTATCCAACAATTCAATAGACTCATCAACAAGCTCAACAAGCTTCCCATTTCGCGCACAATGGCGCGCCCATGACAGGAGATTTGCCCTTTGAAACTCGGACAAGGGTGAACCGCTGACCTGAAGTGGGCGCCGCCCAGAAATGATCACAAGCAACAACACCCCAAAGCTATACACATCACACTTCTCAGACACTTCCCCACCATAGCCACACTCAGGAGCAACATAACACACAGTTCCCCTAATACTAGGAGTACTACTCACACCACCACTCTTTGGAATCTCCCCACTAGCAGAATCAAAGCTATTATTCCTCCTCCCTCTCCATAACTCACCACTCAACCCATCCATCCAGCAATCCATGTTCCCACGGTTGTTCCTACTCCTACTCTTGCCCTTCCTCTTATCCATTGCATCATCACTCATCCACCAATCATCACCACAATTCTCATCATCATCACTCTTCACACTCCCACCCTTCCTCTTTTTCTTCTCCTTCTTCTTCTTCTTTGTCGTCTTCGCATTCACATTCTCCTCAAAACACTCCTCCTTCCACCATTCCCTCACCGTCCTTCTCTTCCCCTTCACAACACCATCAAACTTTTCCTCTTCCATTGATTCCCACCATTCCAATTCCTTCTTCCTTCTCTTCTTCTCCTTCTTATTTTTCTCTTCCTTCCCTATCTCCACATTTTCCAACTCAATTCCACTCTTCACCCTTTCCTTATTCACATCCCTACCAATCCACTCCATCACATAATCCTTAACCTTTTTACCCTCCCCAACCCCAACCTCATCCTCATGCTTCCACCACCAATCCCTCACAGAATTACTCTTCAACCCTTTCTCATTAATCTTCTTCACACCCTCCTTCTCACTCTGCGCACTACCCTTCTCAAACCCGGGCGAGGCCTCCGCCACTGCCAAATTGGTCTCTGGCGAAGTCATCGCCGCCATCTCCGGCGAAGGCGATTGCTCCACCCCCATGTCACCCTCCTCCATAAAAACACTATGAGCACTCTCCACCGATCCACAATCATCAACAACAACAACCTCCTCCTCCTCCTCCTTCTTCTTCGTCTTCATCTTCTCTTCATCATTATCAACACTCCCACATTCCAGAACCTCAACTTCAAACCTCGGAGTATCCGAGCTCAACCTCGCAAGCCCAAAGTCCCCAATCCTCGGCCAGAAATCGCGATCAAGCAAAACGTTACTCGGTTTTATGTCTCCATGAATTACAGGGGGGTCATAGGAGTGAAGAAAGTGAATACCTTTCCCTACGTTGAGGATAATTGAGAAGCGCGTGTTCCAGTTTAAGAGTTCGGGGCACTTGCGGTGCAAAAGCGCGTCTTGGAGGTTGCCGTTTTGCATGAGCTCGTAGACCAAGAGGAAATGGCGTCGTTTAGGATCGGAGGAGAAGTGCGTGGCGGTGATGACGTGGCGGGAGAGGAGCTTCGAGGCGAAGAAGAGTTCGTTGTGGAACTCGCGCTCGCCCTGTTGGTGATTGGTGTTGGAGTCCATGAGCTTGACGGCGACGGGGGCGCCGGCAAGGGTGCCAGCGAAGACGGGGCCGAAGCCGCCGTGGCCGAGGCGCGTGGAGAAGGAGTTGGTGGCGCGGCGGAGGACGGAGAAGGAGAGGCGGTGCGGTGGGGAGGTGGCGGCCGGAGAAGGGAGGTGGGTGGTGGCGCGTTTGCGGGTGAGGGTGCGGTGGCAGAAGAGGATGAGGAGGAGGAGAAGGGAGCATGTTGAGACGGTGGCGGCAAGGAGAGGAGTGAGAAAGTGATGGTGGTGGTGATGACGTGGCGGTTGCTGCGGAAACGGGTACGGGTCGGGTATGTCTGGTGACGTGGATAATTGTCGGGATGGCATGTTGTTTGAGATGTTCGATGTTAAGTGGTTAAAGGGTTGGTCATGGTTTTGTTGTGATGTTTTTGAGTGATGGGAAGAAGAAGAAGAAGAGAGTAAACAATGGATGGAAGGAAGAAAGAAACATAGAAGGGAGTGGAGGGAATTTTCTCTGTCTTTGGTTTTGTATTGTATCTATGCAAGACTTTGGAAGATAAAGTATGGCATGTGTCAAGTCATGTGTGTCAGTGTGTGTAATTCGTGAGATGACTGTTTCTTGCTGGACTTTTCATGAGCTTGTTTGTTTGTTTGGACAAGTACGTTTTTGGTACTACTATTATTTATTTTGTTATTATATCAATAAATAGAATATTCATATTGTAGATTGAAAAAAAACATTTATATTGTAAAAAATTTATTATCTTTAAAAGTTATATTGAATATACGTTCTATATTAGTTTAGGGTATACAAATTTTTGAAGTGATGATTTAAAGAACAAATAAAATGTCTTATTGAATATTGTTGGCAAAATTTTCAATGATGCTAGTCAACGGATAGTTAGCATTCTTTATTAAATATTTTAACTATTTTAGAAGTCAATATTGAAGAAAGTTATGTTTTTAATTAATATAATTAGTGGTCTTTTATTAAGTAATTTTTATTTTAATTCTATTTATCCTTTTCTTGAGATTATGCTTAGATTTTTAATGTTAAGTTGAATGAAATACAATAGAATATCCAGAAAATTGTGTTAGGTGAAATACTAATCAATGTGTTTTTGGTATAAAAAAAACCTAATCAATGCGTTAAGAATGTTGATTAAGAAAGTAAAAGTACAAATATTTATTGAAACAGAACAAATATCCTTTACTAAATTGAAAACATTGACTAGCAAGGTATTTAGTAAGATGTATAAAAGATTTTGAAAACTAATCATAGTTTAAATTTTTTAAAAGTATAAATTAAATAATGATAAAATTATATGTCACAAAATGAGTGAATTTCTTCGCATTAAAAAAATAGAGTTAAATTTGTAATATAGTAAAAGGTTATATGTATATTTTTGAATTATATTTTGCAAAATTTATGTATAAATATACTTAGTATTTAATTTGTATCAAGTTTGATGTGTACATCTAACCTTCTAATTTAGACGTTTCGTATAAGCATGTGTCTTAACACTCAAACTTCTGACGTACCCTATATATAAGATCCTTTCTACAACTGTATCTAATCCTTGTGGCTTGTGGGGCTAGTAGTACTCCTTTTATTACTTATTTATGAAATTTTCTATTAATCTGTTTCTTGTTTTCTAGTTTGCTTCTGTTAATGTGCACAGCTACACAGACTGGGAATTTATTTATTTTTCTATTACTACTCTGTTTCTTGTTTTCTAGTTTGCTTGTGTTTATGCCAATTATGTGCACAGCTTCAATTGCTCCACAGGCTGGGCATTGATGTTACTCAATTGACTTTGTCTCAAAATATATCTGTAAAAAGCACTTTTCCGGTTGTTATCATTTTTCTGTCCATGCATGTGTACATTATGACAAAAAAATCAGTGCCCAAATATCATATTATCTTCTTTTATATACTCATTAGTTTATTTGCCTCTTTTCTTTAAATGCAAGGCAAAGGAAAAGACCAATTATTAAAACTATACAGTAGTACGTTGGAATAGAGTCTAGCCAAGAAATGCCTTAAGTATACCGAATAAGAAATTAATAAATCAAATATATTTTATAAAAATAAATGGTAATAATAATACATTTGTAATGCTTTCCTTTCACTTTTTATTGTCTTGAAAACACTTGCTGGCTTCTCCTTGTAATATTATTGAATCTATGTAGCGTTTTATATTTATTTTAAGGATTCTATATCTCAGGGATTTACTTTCTGTTTACTTTATATTTTAATAAAATTAATTTTGATATAAATGATTTTGAGTTGTGTTACATGCATGACTAGGGTTATGTTAAAATTACTGTCAGCCTTAAATTTTACACTTAATGTATGTTATGCGGAATTAATTTTGATGGTTAGCTAAAACAGCTGGTACTAGTACTTAGTTAATTAATTGATTAATTTGTAGTAGTAAAAAAATGTTTGCCTAAGGTAGGGCTAATGTGAAACCTACTACTTTTGTAATGGCATGCTAATTAACTACTATATATAAAGGGTTTACATAAAATATCATCAATTATTAAACATGAAGAGAAGATGTGAAAAGTAGAGTTTAAAAGCTTGGCATGACAAGTGGGGAGTAGGTAATTTTCGTTTTAACCTTTTATGCTTCTTCAAACTTTCCAATTTCCTACTTCAAACCAACCCTCGTGCTTTGTTTAGTCATGATTACCCATGAGGTCATGACCCACACTTGGTGGTGGTAATAGTAGAATGAAGATCACCAAAACGCCCTTGATGTTTCTGTTTTGGTAGATTTTGACTTTGTAATCTACTAATTGCAAGTTTGTCGTATGGTGATAGTGACAAATAGGCATTAATAATCTGTCATAGTATTGGTCTGTTTGGGATCATATATATAGGAAAAAGATTCATTCCTTTTCATTGTTGTCTTTATATAAATCAAAGCTTTACTGGGAAGAAAAATATGAAGTACATATTAATTAGTGAATCAATAATAAAAATAAAGAATAAAAAAATGTTATTATTAATAAACTGTTTATCTGATTTTTAATATGTTTTTAACTTACTTTTTAATGAAAATATATTAATTATTAACTCCTTAACTAGTAATTAATCTATCTAAAGACATTATTAGTTAGCAGGATTCTAAATTTAATAACACTTTATTACTTAAACTTAAGATTGAATACATGGGCTACTTGAGTCCTTCTCTGTATTACCTAGCTTAGTAGATATGTTAATTATATCGTAAAGTAAAATTAATTATGCACGGCCTATATTGGGCCATAGATTTATCATGAAATGGGAAAGCTCATTTACGAGCTCCCAATGAAGATAGGCATTTTAATGGAAAACAATTTATTCTTATAATTATTTTTATAACTATTTTTTATAATTATAGAAGAAAAAAAAAAGTATAATTTTTTTCACTGTTGTTTCTTATTTTCTTCTTCTTCCATCATGTACCAAAAAAAAGTATAAATAAAATGAGTAACATGGGAAAGAAAAATAAATAAATTACTGTATAAATGTGTAATACACCACTTAATTTAGAAAATTTGTTTAATAAACTTTGTCTGCTTTCTATCAGAAAGAAAAGATGAATTAAAAATTTCTATTCACAGAAAAGGATATTGTATTGGTCAAGAGATAGAATAGACACATCTAAATTCCTTTAAATCTATAAGAAAAAAATCGCTATTTTTTAAATAAAACTTTATATTCACATATAAAATATCTATTTTCAGATGTACCAAAAAAAGAAAGACATATCCATCTTTAGACATCAATTTAAAGCATCATTTAATTTCCTTCTTCATGTCACGTGTGAGTGCCTTTATTGTCGAAAGTCGCATGCCAATGATAGTTCTTTATTATCCTCATCGACTCATCGTCGTAAAATTAAAAATCATGAAGTGAGACGGGTCATTGCCCATAACTATCTTTTGCTCATTTATGAGACAGTTTGCAGCTTTTACAACAAAGCTTTCTTTTGATAGTAGTATTTCTTATTCTTGAATTTTCGATATTTAAAAGTTAATTGAAATTCTTATTAATTCAAACAAATGACTTAAGGAAGCGAAAACTTCCTAATTTTTATTTTTCTTCCTACACATATTTTAAACTCGAGATCTAAAGTCAAGATGAATCAATCTTCTTGTCACTTTGAATGACAAACATTTTTTGCTTTCTTTAGATAGGTTTGATGTGATTTAATTTTGTTTTAAAATAACTGAAATTTTTTAAGAAAACGTTATTTTTCTAAAATAATTATATACAAAATTACACATAAGGCTTATTTTTTTAATTTTAAGAGAAGATTAAACTGAATTTTAATATTTACATTATTGCAACAATTGTGTTTTGGCAAGTAATGAAAATAAAATTTATGATGAATTCACTGCCTGTTTGGTTGGGCGCAGTTCACAATGAACTTGTGTAAACTTTGGAAGAAATACATTTTTTAATTTCTGCTTTATTTTTATTTTCTGATAATTTGACATAGATTTGCTTCTTTTTTTTTTTTCTTTGAAAGATGTATCCACTTTCTTATTAAATGTCACCTAGGAATTTTTTTTCACTCCTAACAAATGTACCGAACTTTGATTTTCTGAATGCAAATAACTTCTTAATTTTACCCTCAAAATCTTATTAATTCATTCATTTCTATACAGTCTTGCTCTTGCCCTTCTATACAAAACTACTATTTGACTACTTTTTGGTCGAGTACTTTACTCTAACTTTATAAAAAAAAAAAAATATATTAGATACGCACATATCGACTAGAATCAGAGAAGAAAGCGATTGATCTAAGAAGACATATCCACACAGGAACAGGATGGTAGTTGTACTTGTAGGGTACCCTTATCCATAAAAGGATACAACCATGTGAGACTAAGGCATGCATGACCCAACAATATTCATTGTTTGAACTGAAACCCCCACAAATTCCGCTCCCAGCTTGGTAAATGCATGGTACGTGTGTTTTGAGTTGGATTGGACGCACCTATCAAGCCAAGAGTTCAACAGTTTCCCGCAATCTATGGCAACATATAGTCAAGTTTTCCTAACCCAAATTTCTAAATTTCAACTCCAAATTTTACCACTATGAATTTGATTTTTTTTTTTTTTTAGGTAAACTTTAAGAGAACGAGATGGCATCCCGATCCAAAACAAGACAAGAAAAGTCTTTTGAGCTCAAAGAATATTTGAGATTTGAACATGTAATATTTGAGATGAGACTTTATCTTCTTTCACCCGATCAACACCTTAGGGTTAATTTTAAATTATGGAAGATTGTTTAATTTTTTTAAGAAAAAATTATTTAAAAAGTATAACAATTATATAATTAAAATGAATTCAAAAAATCATTTTAGTATTATTATTATAATTAAAAAAATCTTGAAAAATTAAGCGAAATATATAGTACAAATGTCTTCTAGATTTTTATCAAGGTTTAAACGGATCATAAAATAATGTTGCTGACTATATGTTAAATCCAACCATAAAACAGGTGTTTGGCCCATATTAATTGCTTGAATAGTGTTGGGACATATGCTGTCATGTTAAAGAGGGAAATTTTTCAGCTATAATAATACCACACAAAGGTTAATTTAAAATATTTTAATAATAAACTTGTGCCATATAGGTTACTTAAATACTAGGTCGATCCATGCAACTGTATCATATGTGTCAACACAATTAAACTTGGAACAACTCAGTTAGAGTTTTCTGAACTAGGGAATAATGTTCCATTTTGGTAACTCAAACTTATATCTAATTTTATCCGGGGAAAATAAATTCTCTATCCATATATCTCCATTATGCATTTTAAAAGAATTAATGTTTGTAATTAAATTTTTTAAAGGTAAAACTTAACCGGACTTGTCACATTTTCATTGGTAGGTTTTTATCGAGTGCAGTAATTTTAGTTACGATCTTTATCCAATTAGTATTACTAAAAGAATTCCAAAACAACATTACAACAGGACAGGATCGTTGTATCACTCTAACTAAATATAGTCTTTCTTTTTTATAGCTTCAAATTAACTTCACAGCTTACTTCTCCTTTCCTTTTTCTTTCAATTGGTTTTTGAAGTCCAACTTCTTATACCAGCAAGTATAAATATGCATAGTGTTGATCCATGAAGTCAAGGAGAACGATTGTTAAAAGTTGGTGTTCACATGTCGCGAATGGAATATTGGTGATCGACCGAAATGAAGTCAGCATATAATAGAATTTCAAGGAACTATAATAAGGTAGCACAATGGATTTGATTTTTTCGTAGAAAGTATTTTTAATTCGGATTCCACAGCCAGTTGATTTGATTTGATTAATAAATTACTTATTGTTCACAGTTTCTATAAACCAGTTTGTAATTTTCTAACCGAATTATTAATGGTTTATTATACAGTTAAATATCTTGCACAGTCCATATTGAAAATCTTTTCCATATAAAACCTTCTTTAAACTGAGTTTAGTTTGTATAAATTAGATATATCTTTGACCGAAGTTATTCCTGTTGGATTTTGGAACTAGATAGAATAATTGTGTCTCATACTTTTTATTTATAATTCTATAAATCTTACATTATTTTGATTTTGAGTGAGAGACCACAAGTATTCTCCAATCTATTAGATTTTATTGATCTAAAAAAATTTTACACACAAAATAAATTAAACATAAATCATTTTGTTATATAGATTGTTCTCTTATATGTGAATGTAAGATGATCTCATTCTATATTTTTTTATCCTAAAATAAATTGTTTTTATCTATATTTCAATTCTTTTAAAGAAAATAAAATAAAATAGTTATATCTTTGTAATTATTAGTAGAATCATATTAACCAAGAAGAAACACAACTTTTTTAAAGTTAAATAATCAAGAATACATATTCTTTCTTGATATACAGAAACTAACAAAAATTATTCTAAAATAAATCAGAAAGAGACTTTTGTTACTTAGTAATCTTACTTAACTCAACTAAAATTAGTTTCAGTGAAAGATACTTTTAAATATAAAAAAAAATGCAAGTACAAATTGGACAGATAAAAGTTTTCTGACCGTCTTTATAAGTTTAATAACATTATGTTTAATTTAAAGGAGCTGAGGGATATTAATGGAGAGGGAAAGGAAGAGAAGAGAAAAAGAAAAATGAAACTTATTTAGTTTAGTTTGAGTATTTGATTTAATTGAATGGGAAGAAAAACAAGTGTTACTTGTTTGATTAAGGAAAAAGGAAAGGATATACAACTATATGCTTATAATTATTAATGAAGAAAATGAGATGGTAAGTAAAAGATTATAGCACACTTCAAAAATTATAGCAGCCACTTGAGTCTTGAATAAAGTATTATCTGAACCTTTCTTAAAATTTGTTTTCAATGCCATGATTATAGAGAGGATGAGTGAGGGGAGAGAATGAGTGTTAATTCCTTGACAAGTGTATTAATTTGTCTAAATAATATTTTAAAACGGTAAGATCAAGTATCAAGTCCATAGAGATTTTAATTGTATTCAAAGTTTGTATATGGTCAATTTTAAATAATTAATGAATTCTATTGAATATTTATGGAGTGACAATGCACAAATATAAAGTCGACATAAATTAAACTACAAAGCAAAGCCTGTGCAAGGATGAGAAAACAAATATTCGAAGCAGTGAAATGGCAGTTGATGCATAATCACAAACTTGTTGGGGACTCAGCCTACCAGAACTACTCTTGATGTAATATTAATGATTTTTATTTATTTAATGTTATTCCAATTATTACCTACATCCACTAACCTACTCTAGTTATGATACCTCACGTGAGAGAGACTATATTACCTAATTTTACTCCTAATCCCTTAAGAGCTACATAAGATAACTTGCATTACAAGCAAAGATGCATAATTTAGGTTAAACAACATCATTCTATCCTTACAGATGAATTACCTAAATGTTCTTTTCAAGTTCTTAGGAAATAAACATTTTCTAATGCCTAAACCTATAACATTACATGAGCATGGGTGATCAAACCATAAGCATGATAATAAGCACAAAAAAGAGACAATAATATCAAAATAACATTAAATAGATAATTAGAATCATTACATGAAGAGTGTTTGGTTGTTGAGCTCCCAACAATGGGTGGTTTAACCTCATTATCATGAGAGACTTACAAATACAAAAAAAAGGCAAAAGGAATGGAGGAAAATGGAGATGAATGGAGATGAGGTGCTCCAAATGAGTGGTTTCCCCCAATGGGTCGTGCCCTAGCTCTCACTCTCTGCTGCTCAATAATAATCCCCCTTCCCTCCTCTTTTTTTCTCTTTAAAACACAACACAATCATATTTTTTAACATTGACTTTGCCCTAAGCAAGACAGGTGTGCTGAGCGTGGTGCACACATGTCCAACTGCTTAAGTGACCACACAATAAGCCATATGGTGCGCACTTAGTGTACTTGCACATGGCAATTGGCTTCAAAAATGACTTCCTGTGCTAAGCAAATTTCTTGGGCTAAATGGTCTTAACGTGCTGAGTGAGGCTGTCCAAAGAGGCTAGTTCTTTGATCTTCTTTCATGTCTTCTGTTATATCTCTACAAAAACTATATAACCAAGAACACTATAAATTTACTAACTTTAGCATCTAATGGATAAAAACTTAGAAAAAATTAAATTCTTAATGCTTTGACACGAAAGAAACAATAAAAGATAAAAAATTAAATAATTATTATGTGATTTAAATAAACAAATTCCGTATGCATAATAATTATCGAAGTGCTAATCCAACAACACATGTACGGTCCTAATAAGTCCTATCAATTGAGAGCAATGCACAATTGATATGGATTGATGATTATTGATATACACTTTAGTAGTATCATCACAAAATTAATGGAAACGAGGCGTTCAACTTTATAAAAAACATTTATAATTATATTTATTTAAAATAATTTTATCGATTAAACTACCGAATCACATAATATATTTATACTTGTATTTTACACAATATACCATATATTAAAATAGAACAATGAAATATGAATTACTTTTGAAATGGTCTAATTCTTTTTAGATTTAATATACTTTGTAAAAACACCAAATTCAAATATGCAATTAATAAAAATTATGGTAAACAAACTATTAAATGCATCATTTTACAAAGTTTTTTTTTTATCTAGGTAAAAAATTGGGTATTCCCTAACCCACTTAAAATATTATTGTTATTTATTCCTGTCTTTCATTTATTATAAAATCTTAAAAGGCATTTCATTACCATCAATTTGATCATGATTCATTCATGGGTAGACCAATGTAACAAAAAAAAAAAAATCATAGGTAGACCAATGAACCGTGAGACAAATACCTTCATAGATTCAATGCTCGACCAGGTTTTAAGAACAATTGGATACTTGCCACACATATTGAATGCTTTAATTGGCAGTTTCAGTATTTAACTTATTGTGATGATTACGTCAGAC
This sequence comes from Glycine max, assembly GCF_000004515.6. Taxonomy (NCBI): domain Eukaryota; kingdom Viridiplantae; phylum Streptophyta; class Magnoliopsida; order Fabales; family Fabaceae; genus Glycine; species Glycine max. The sequence goes on from NC_038245.2 coordinate 37,996,942, forward strand.
CCTACTCGTGCTGTTTCAGTTTTAATTTTATATTGAAAGTTTCGCACATTTTACAAGGAGAATGGCTAGAGCTTATAATAGTCACATGCATGGAAAATTCTAGGGTGAACCAGCAAATATGTGTTGTGGTTCACCCGTGAAGTAACATATAAAAAGTGTTTTAAAGTTTGAAAGCCGTTGGATATATTTTAAAATATATGAACGGGTGAGATTTGATACTGCTTTTTATTATACAAATAATTGAATTATTATATTAATTTTTTAATTTAACTACGCATTGTCCGTTTTGACCCTAAACCTGCTCTGTCTTACCATAAAGCTTTAGTGATAACCGCACTCGCGCACTCATGGACAAGTTGTAATTGCAGATGACACTTGCAGTCCCACGTCCCCCCTTTTGTGTGACAGAAATGGGTTGTTTGTTATACTGTATGTGTTTCAAAATATGAATGTTGATTGTATACATCATGTTTTGCGTCAGACATCAATGAATCAAAACCTAGTGAGTCACTTTAGTAGAAGTGTTATATATACAACACATATGCAGGCAATTAAGTTCTGTTCATATTTTTCCTAGGTGAGAGGAATGGATCGGTTCCTGATTAATGAAATAACAACACTACCATAACCATTCTTTTCTAGCACTAACTGCTTTCACATTAGTTGACACAAGTGGAAGAGTTCCGTATAGTGATATCAAGTCATTGAGACATTTGTTTCTCCTGTTGCTATGCCCTCTCAGACTGCTAATACCCGATGCACCAATCTCATAGATTTTGCCTGCAAATTTCATGCATAAGTTTGATATTTCATTACCTTCAAGCTGAGTGATAGATATAAAGGATTAGACAAGACACAGAGATCAAGTGATCCTTATCTAGCTTTCCCAGACCATACAAGTAAGTCTCCACCCAAAAGGAAAAAGGACTGCATTATTTTTTTTTCTTCCTTTTTAGGGCAAAGAAAGCAACACATTTTTGGAAATGGAGAAAGTGATACTAATTAGTAAATATGACAACCCAGCGTCTTTAAAATGTACTAAGGAAGTTAAAATTAAAATTTAGTATTCAACACTAAGAAATTTCATCAGAATAACTTCATATCTAATTGAAATGCACAGATTGCATCCTAATATTTTGCGCTTTGCTACATTGCTAATTGCTAAGTCCATGTTTAATAATGTTTAAATCACATGTCTATGCCTGTTTAAAAGTGACGATGTTTGCACAATTTCCTAACATTGAACAAAATCTGTAGCTCGATAGCATATGCAAAAAATTAGTTTACTTGGAAAAATACATGCACCGAAACTTCAACAAATAATTTCTTCTAAATTTAAGTTATTACTGTAGACCACACACGGCAAACTGAATCCTATCCTTAAAAGTAAAGAACAAAATGCACCTTTCACCCATATTGGAGGACCACTTGTAGCATTAGCAACATAAAGGGACATTGCAATGTCTTCACAAGTTCTGTTGAAGGAAACAAAGTTGAAATTAAAAAAATATCAAGGGCATGGAAAAGAATAAGTAATGAGAATAAATTTAAAATTCTTGAGAGGATTAATCATATATATTACCTCTCCCTGGAAACATAGTCCTGAATTGATGGAGACATCTCATGAGTATATAAATCCAAGTATTTCCTGTGAAAGAATGCAGCCTTTGAGAGAACCATGCTATAAGTGCCCATCCACCAAACAGACCACCATCCTCCATACCTGTAATATGCAGCATTATTTTGCTGCAGTATACAGAGAATTCAGTCAGATACAATATGCAAACTAACATGAAAAGTTATATTCAATAAGGGTAAATCAGAGTTCCATTATGTTTACCATCAAGCAAGTTGCCATGAATACAGTGGACATCTGCACATTTCTCTTATTTTTCCTTTCTTTTTTAATTAAAAATATAGTAGTAACATGTGTGTTTTTCCTATCAATAAGTCATTTCCCATCATTCTGAAAAATATATTAGTTCAGAAAAAGCATCTCTGAAGTGAGTCTAGTCTGTCTGAAGTGTGCAAAGGTGCAATGGTGTATCTACTAGTAAACTTTAGTGGTTAAAACACAATACACTTTAAACTAAAATGAGGACGCATGCACCCTTACTTGCTTACTTTAGAGATTAGTATCAATTTAGAAGAGCCTTGTCTATATTAGTTTGATTTTTTCTCCTTCTGCCCCCACCCTCAACCCCGTAAGTGGCAGTTTCACTTGCACCATTCATGGGCAAAGCATTAATGAAGTGTTCATCTTCATCATATAATCAATCAAAGCTCAATGTCAAGCTCTGTATATAGTTGAACTCGACCATATGACCGTATAGCTAATCCTATAAAATACTTCAGGTTTCAGCATCCTACTTGCAAGAATTATCGCAAACCTAAAGTAATATTCCACCTTTGAGAAATTAGAGAGAGTAAAATTTAAGCAGTTCAAATTTAAGTAATTGAATAAGAAAAGTAGTAGTTTACTAATAACTAACCTCCTTATCCAGCCAGTGCATTCGAGGAACAAATCCAACCATCGTAAATGGTGCACTTTGCCAGACAGAGAAAGCAAAATCTAGAGTAGAACATGGAACAACCACATCATCATCAACTGAGAAAATTGCGTCTGTCTTGAGGTCCTTTATTGGCTTAAACCTGCTGTTTGGCTCACCATCTGCATTGATGTCAAATCTAAAGTTTGGCTTGTGAGCTTTCTGAGACTTCAAAACCACAATCTTATTCAGATATGTTTTCAGCTTCTCGGATGGTTGTTCACTTTCACTCCACACCAAATGTATTGCATCCACACTTTGACATGATGAATAATGAGCAACAGTTTGCTTCAGAAGAGATTTTTGCCTCCAAGTGTTTATAAGCACAGTATAACCACCCCTGAATCATGGATTAAATCAGTTGTATCAGCAGATCAAGCACAAATTATAAAACATAACAAAATAAAACTCTAAAATTAATCCTACTGGGAGCAAGAACCACATTGAATGTCATTACATGCAAGAAAAAACCACTAGAAGAAAATATAGGGGCATGTTTGATTTCTATTTTCAAAAACTGCCTTTAGTTTTCAAGAAACAAAGACAACAAATATTCAAACCAAGCTGCCTCACGATATGCAGCACAACTCCAGATGACTCACACCCTTGAGTTAGAACTATGAAATAGAAGAGGATGGAGAGAAATATCTCCTAATTGTTTCTGTTTTTAGGTTTTTTAAACACTTGTTTTGAAAATAATTTTTAAAACTCAATAGATTTTAGAAGAGAAATTCATTGCTGAGTAGTATGAAATTATTTTAGAAAATAGTTTTTACTACCAAATGGGGAGAACGAAGTCAAACAGGCCGTAAATAATTGTTTGCCAAAAACAATTAGAAAATAGGGAATCTAACATTATGACTATCCATAGATAGTAATCTAAAAGTTCTTTGCTTGCACACATCATGCTGAATTAAACAACCTAGCACATCAAATCTATCTTTCGTTTTGAGAATTTCTCAATGCACAGAATTCTCAATATTTCTGCTAAAAATCGTTCAAACAAAAATCATCACTTTAAAGAAAAAAGGAAAGGGAATTTTTTATTTTTATTTACAGATCACGTGTATTCTCCGGGGAAGGCAATTCTGCTCAAGCTAGACATGATTTGTGGTGAAAAAAATGGTTAATTTGATAAATAAATAAAAATGGAATTTCTTGAAACAGAAAGCCAAAAGGTGCAAATCCACAAAACCCGAAAAAAAAAAAAAAAGACATCGACTAAGCAAAAACAGATCCATAAAAAAAAAGTGAAATTGCAGAAGAAAACAGATCCATTTTTTAGTATATACCTTGAAGTGGAAGAAACCGAAGAGGATTGGTGAGGGTTCCATCCCATCCACGAACTGAGTCTGGAGGAGACGAAAACGATGACGGAGAGAGCAAATAGAACTAAGAAGAGCTTGAACTTGGCGGCGCCGAGGAACTGTTTGGCGCGGCGGAGGTAGAGAAAGGGGCGAATGCTGTAGGCGCTGCGGTTGGCGGCTTTCTGCTTCGCCGGAGAGTCGAAGCCGTCGCCTGCGTCGGCGGCGACGCGAATCTGAACGAGGTTGGACATGGCTCAAGGTAGAACATTCGAGGAATTGACCGAAGAGAACGCGATGAGGATTGTGGTGGTGATATTGGTTTGCATCATCGTCGTTGCGCGTGTTGAGCGCTTCAAACTACAAAGGGATGCACGGTCGGTCACTGCTTCAAAACGACGTGTGGCTTGTTGGTCATAGAACCACAAAACGACACATGAAACGATTTTAACACGTATCATTTGTTGTATGTATATACATACTATTAATGATTAATGATTATTTTTTCATCTAATATAAATTCTTTTAATCTAATGTAAGTCATTTACTTTAAGGAACTTACTTAATACTATTTAATATATTTTTTTGATATAGATCATACTTATTTTTTACTATTGATTTTTTTCTTGACAACTGCTGTAATAATCTTGTTTGATGATTAATATTTAGATAAAAACATAAAACATACTAAGCACTTTGATGCATCTATAATGCAAAAATTAGTAATTTGGATATCTTAAAAGCATTTTTTCCTCTGTCATAAAATTCACAAAAGTTCAATAAAAATTGTTCACTCCATGTCATATAATTTTTTTTCCACCATTAACATTAATATGAAATATTTATCAATTTTACGAATAAATTTTATTTTAATTTGTAGAATACATCTTAAGTTCTCAACTTATTTTTAGTGGGTTCCTTCTATCGCTTAGCTTACACAATAACTCTTATTTTTATTTACGAATATTTTTTAATACTCCTATAAAAATTACGTTCAAAATTTTTTCTTTGTAAATATTTCAGTCCTCTACTCTACCAAAGAAGAAAAAAAAATCTCTTTAGAACTTTGAGATGTCAAAATATCGTTTTTCAAATATTCCTTAATATTACTTTCAATACTGGCCTGCTTACATCTTAAGGGAATTAATATGTCTTTTTCAGATCTCTAAAATGTTTTTTTCTTCTTTAATTTAAATGATCTATGATCTAAATCCAACTAAAACAATTAAATTGTTCCTGCATAAAGGTAATGGAAGATTTATATTCATAACACCCCTTGTTATTTAAGAATAATTTGAACTTCAATTTCAAACGTGGTGGATTTGCATACAAAAGGAATTCAACTTTTGTTTAAAGAATAAGATGCCTGGATCATACTCTCCGAGTCCTCACCACTTCTTTATGAAGAATACGATACCGTGTCAGAATCAAACAACTCAAATGAATTGCCCCAGTAAATACTGCCGCACAGTGCTTTCAACACTCTCTTTTCAATTCTTTTTTATTATTTGAATTTATATAAGTTTCACTAATTTTGTAATGACTAATGAGACTAGCATATTTAATAAGATTTATGTAAATTTCACTTAATAAAAAAGAGTGCGTCGAGAAGACATACCTATGAATTACACTCATATTTGTCTTGTACCATGCACACACCATATATGCTCCTACCTTTGATCAGAAAACATTGAAAATTAATGGCTTTATAGGACCTGCGCATGCAGGTGAATTGTTTAATGCATTATATCACGTACTAATGAATCGCTGTCTGACTCTGTAGAAGTACTTTGGACCACAAATTCTTATGAGGCCAGCTATTTAGCAGTTGAGATGCACATGCAACGAGCATGTTGTCTTCAACTGAAATAAATTTGCATGTAGAGCAGAGGGAACGATGAAGAAACAATAAAATAGCTGGAAAAGAACTGTGGAGTTCTCAATTAGTGAATGCTTCACCAAAGTACATGATTAGATTAAAGTTTGTATTCTTAAGTTTGAGCTAAACTTATGCTTGTAAAAGCAACTCAAGTCTTACTTCTACAAAACTAAGTTTTCAGACAAAATTTTAAGATGAAAACATACTTTCGAGGATAACCAAATATGTCATGAAACTTAGTTAACACTCCCAAAGTACGTTTAGCACTCAAAAGTATTTTTTGAATGATTAACCAAACATGAAGAATCAAGGTTCGAGTTTCAGTTAGGAGAGGTGCCCACACATATAATGTCTCATAGTGTCTGAAAGGATTGTCTTCCCATGAAGATACATGTAGGGAAAACAAAATTAAAATTAGTAAATGCTTTTGTCCATCCTTCTGTAATCAATTAAATTGACTGTTTCAAATGGTCAAAACGGTTTGTCAAGACTCAAATATCATAAATGACGAGTGTTGCTTACCTACACAAGGAAAATTAACTCCTGAATAGTGTCATACTCATTTGTGACAGTGAAATCCTCACTAGTGGCATCCAAGTTTTATTAGACTCCATGTTATATCTGATCTGCCAAAGTGCCAATTAGATATTTTAAGCACAAACAAAAGATTGGATGAGCATATATATATATATATATATATTATTGTCTTCTCATTGTTTAATTCCACAGGCCAAAGAAACTACAGATACCAAATAGGAATATTCGGAAAGCATTAGTATATAATCTATAACAGTGGTGGAACAAGAGGTAGCTAATGTAACCACAAAAATTGAGAATCAGCAATAAGTTCCATTTGTTGGCAATTTTAACTTTATATCTATGAATTATACGTGAATGATGTTGGATGAGTTCTAAGATGTAGGAAGAGGCACATAGGATTGAATACTAAGATAATAACTTCTCTTGTAATGCAAAAGGTGGTGGACTTCTAGTTCCTAGTACAGAAGATTTTCTTATTGCAACAAAGAAATACTACTGAACTTGTAAGCAGTCCCGTCGAAATTCACATTGGTGGTGGCAGCCATGTTATCACAATGGGGCTTCTCACAGTGTGGAAACCATCCTTCCATACTAGAGTTCCGAATTCGGGCGAGGTTTGCCGAACCTTTGGCTTGAAGGTAATCTTGTAAGACAACTTCTGGTGTTTTCTGGTAAAATTCAAGGTTTCTGGCTCAACTTTGATAGAAGCACCTTTGAATGGTGACACCACAACATGGTATTTGGAATCAGGAGGGCCAACATTGGTGACAATTCTGTGAAGAATCACTGGACTAGGGAATGAAGTGGTTGTTTTCTGAGTAAACACCGATGATATGGCTGGGTAGTTCAAGTCCCCTGAACTTGCAAGAGAGTGTCTACAAGATCTGTTTGAATATTTGGCAAAAACTTTTAGCTGTGTTGGAGTCAGATTCTGTGTGCACAGAAATTCAAAGTAGTCCTGTGGCACCATGTCATAGACCAAACCAGGGTCAAGAGCTCTAATAGGGTCAATGTGTCCAGCACCATGATCATAAGGACTTGATGGTTTGGCAGTTGAGGAATCTCTGAGTGTTTTCTTGGTGTTGTCAAGAACATAAGATGTTGTCATCAAAGCAGATTTTATAGCTGCAGGACTCCACTCAGGGTGCCTAGACTTGACCAAAGCTGCTACGCCACTCACATGAGGGCATGACATTGAGGTGCCAGAGACTATATTGAACTTCACTCTTCTGTTGTCTATTTTCAAACCTGATGGACCAATGGCCTCACTCCATGCAGCAAGAATGTTCACCCCAGGAGCCACTAAGTCAGGCTTCAGAATTTCAAGGCTGAGAAAATTAGGCCCTCTTGATGAAAATGCTGCCACTACAGGAGATGGTTTTATTCCTAATATTGTACCTTTAAAAGCTAGAGCTGCAGTAGCAGTTTTACTTGATAGGACATAACTTTTGAGTTCTTTTCCTTCTTTCTCTCCTATCGCTACTGCTGGAAGGAGGTGAGAATCTGCAACCAGTTCTTCCCCATTGGCTTCAGTGTTAGTGAGAATCATTCCCACCCCTCCTGCACTTCTCACCACATGACCCTTCAGCACTCTAGGACTAAGGCCTCTATCACAAATTACTATCTTTCCTGACACCACTTTAGGATCCAAAGTCCCTTCCAAGCACATAGATCTTGGATCAACCCTACTAGAGTTGCTCCCCAAGTACACCAAAGGGTATTGTTTCTTAATTGATAGCACATTTTTCCCTTTATAGAGTGAAACTCCAATAATTTTTTTGCCATTCCCAAGCTTAACATCTGAAGGAAAATCCCTATCCATTGTGCTGGCTCCAACTGTGGTGATCCAAGGTGACACATTTGTGAGGCTAGCAGGGTCAGGTCCTGAATTTCCAGCAGAACATGAAACAAAAACACCCCTCTCCATTGCTCCAAATGCAGCCACAGATAAACTATCCCTGTAGTAAGAGGAGACTCCACCACCTAAAGAGATGGAAAGAACATTCACACCATCAGCCACAGCTTTATCAATAGCTGATACAATGTCTGAGCTGAAGCAGCCACCAATCCAACACACTTTGTAAGCTGCAATCCTTGTACCTGGTGCCATTCCTCTGGCTGTGCCATTAGCATAACCAAGAAGGTTAGCTCCATGCACAGGAGAGCCACCAACTGTAGCTGCTGTGTGAGTGCCATGACCATCTTGATCTCTTGGTGACTTATACTCTTTTTGCTCATTAATTCTACCAATTGCTGCTTCATATCCATGGTAGAACACTCTTGCCCCCACAACCTTTTTATTGCAGTGACTATTTGTGAAGCCTGTTCCAATCTCACATGTACCTTTCCAATGAGAAGGTACCGGTCTCAAGCCTACATCTTTGAAGCTTTCACTCTCTGGCCAAATCCCAGTGTCTAACACTCCCACTATTACATCATGGCCAGCTAGCTTTTCTGACCACATATTAGTGCTTTTTTCTGGTTCAAGACCAAGGAATGTTGGACTTCTTGTGGTGTGTAGCTCATACTTTTTTTCAGGGAATATGGTCACAACACCTTCTTCAGCCTCTAGCTTCTCAGCTTCTTCTTCAGTCAACTTGGCTGCAACTCCATGAAAAGCATTCTGGTAAGTGTAGATTATTCTCTCCTCATTGTCCATATCAGCTTCTGGAGATGTGGACAGTGCTGATTTCACCTTTGATGAATACCATTCAAGGTGGTTGGGGAAGGCTTTTGGCATTGCTGACTTATCCATTTGAATGAGATAAGTCTTCTTAGCAAATTGAGCATTTGCCGGGAACAACATTGTGAAAAGTAGAAGATAGGTTGTTAGGAAGAAAGCCACGTTTCCCATTAGGGTCTTGGCCATGCTTCATGCCAAGAAAAGGAGAAAAGTAGAGTGTTTGAAGAAAGGTGTTGTTGGGTTAAAAGTGAGGGAGTGTGAAGAGATTTTAAAGGGGTTTGTGCTTCATTAATTTGTCTGTCTTCTTGATGTTGGAATGTTAAATGCTAGAATGGGGAGAGATGGTGACCTTTTATGTGTCCCAGCATAAAGGTAGGTGGTTGTTTTGCGACTGACCAATATGAATGGGGGGAGTTATGATAATTTCTCCACCTAGTGGCCAGTGACCGGTGGTAGAAGTTACTGCATGGTTAAGGTCCTCTGACATCTTTGCAACACTACTTGATTGATGCTTGCTTTTTCTGCTCCTGCATAATTCTTTTAATCATTGCTTATGGACAAGTTCACAGGCAGCTTCGTGTATAGTTTGTGCTAGCTTGGTAGTCACACAATAGTAAGAGAGGATTATATAAATTGCAATAGTAATGGTAGTTGTGTATGGTGAAATCAATTGAATTTGTTTTGATACTATAATTTTATAATCAAGGAGAGTAGTGAACTTCATGCTTTTTCCTTACTCTAACAATGAAAGGATGCACCCACGAAACTCATGGAAAATTTTGAGAACACAAGTTGAACTTATAGAGTTTTAAGTTAAACTTCTAACGGTTAAACACCTAAACTTGTTTTTCATTAAAATTGAAAGCACACTCCTCGACTCAAAATAATGAACACTTATGACTAAGAAAAAGATCGAGAATGTACGAAGACTATTACTCTCAAGAGACAAGAATAAAGATTCAAATCTATCATATAAGAGTGGATGCTCACATCAACCTTTTTGTAATCCTATTTTCTCTTTAAATATTATAAAACTTACCAGCTTTGTCACGTAAATAACTAAATATACATGAGTTGAATTGGATCAATCACTTTAAATTAAGATGAGTTATAGAAGGGAATTTAAATGTGATTGTTATGTTATTGTTAACAATAATAAAGAAGAAACGAATATATCAATAAAAAATAAAAAAATTAAATCAAAAAAGGTAGCCCATGCAAAGTTTCAAATAAAAAGAAGTGGTTATACACTAGATATAGAATTGTTATACATGACTTTTGTTCAAAAAAAAAAAAAAAGATGTTATACGTCATTTTTACTGTAATCACTGAGTCGGCCTATGACAGGGTTGAATAATTTGCACGAGGACTTAAATTTTATCCTCATTGTCACCATTGAAAAAAATACTTTTAATTTTAATAATTAATTTATAATTTATGTATGGTTGTATAATTCACTTTTACTCGATGCATCCTAGCTTCTAATGAAACACTCCTCTTATTTGATATGTCCCTTAATTATATATAAGAAGCATATAAGTGGAGGAATTTTATTAAGAGAGGGTGAGAATAGTAAATCATAGTCATTGGATCAAGTCGTGAAATGTTAAAATTAACCGATAAAATCGCATACTTTTTAAAATGTTTAAAAAAGCTAATTCAATATTAATATTAATTTTATTTTCAGTGCACCTGGACATGATGTGAGAAATTTTACCTTACACTGAAATTTGTAATGTAACTTAGTAGCCAGCTAATAGAGACCTTGAAAATTTATTAATTGCTCAAAATATTAAAACACATATTTGATTAATTAAATAAACTAGAAACAGTAAGTCTCATAGTGACTTAACTTATTGAGATAGCAACATTAATTATATATGTTCGCACATTCTTGCATACCTGTGATAATTAAACAAGTTTAGAAAAAATAAAAACAAAGAAAAAAAGAGTTGAAAGCATCAAATTTAAGTAAAGTTATATTAACCAACCATATAAAATAATGTATATTCTAAAAACTATTTAACCAAATTTACACATACAATAAATTTTGAAGTAAAAATAATAATCATCTCTATAATTTTTTTATATTTCATTACCATTAATGCTTTCCTTTGAAAAATTAACACGCCTACGTAACACACAACCCTGTATCTTGATATAAAATATTGGGTATCTATATAACCCTATATATGAAAGTTTATCGGTATTCAAAAGAAAATTTGCTGCCAGTATGTATGGTCTCTTGCGTGTAAGTGTAAATCACTAACCAACAGGATTTATGGGACCCAAGTAGCAGGTGAGGTAACTAAATTGAATTCTTTCACTTTCACTGGGCTCTACTTAATAATGTTAGTAGTATATATACTTTATATACACTCATGCAATGCAACAATATATTATTTTACGTAATTATTTTTGTTATGCATTCGTATAATTTTTTTTTACAACGTTATCCGAGTCGAATCGATCCAGAATGAACATGATTTAAAAATGTCAGTGCAAATGTTATAGTTGCGAATTCAGTTTGAGACTTATTTTACGCTGCAATGTGCAGTTTTTGCGTAGTTCTTTTTAAGGTTAACTTGAATATAATTTTTGCGCCAACATAACTTCCATTCCCCTACTCCATTCTTCCAAGACTCCATATCACTTAGCTTCCTTAATTATTTGCTGAAGTTTGAAAAAGGCTCCTAATTAAAGCAATTAATCTTTGACTTGTCTTACCTACCCATTTATCAAACCAAAATGAAGTATTGTTCCCATTTCCTATGTTTCTATAAACTGCTTGAAAACAATATTAAATTATTATCCTTTTATTTGTCTATATACTTTACCTTAACTACGTATCCCTATGCAGAACAGCTTGTGTATATTATACTTAAGGGTAACGTATTTACGATTATTTAATTAATATACATAAATCTTGTTATTAATGAACTTTCATTAATTAATTAACATAAATAATAGGCAGGTTATTTACTAAACTTTCCAGCTGATGTAATATAGCACATGTAATCACTAACATTTGAGTATTATAATGTTCACGATCGACAGAGTTAGATTTTCAACGTAAAAGGAAAAACATATCCAAACTCTCATCAAAACACCAGAAAAAGGGCATATAATCAATCACATGCCAAATACTGGTTCTATTTTGTATGTAAAATAAATCCCAGCAAAAGAACTAATTGCACTTGCAACGTCCTTTGTCCACTGTTCCCACTATAAATATAAGTTCCAAACTCAACTATTGTTCTTCCACTCAAACCTAGTACACTATCTACTACACTACCTACTCTTTCTCCTTTTATTATTCCTTCCCATACAAAATGGTTCTCCAAACTTTGTCTCTAGGGTTTATAGTGAGGAGGCACCCACCAGAGCTAGTAGCCCCAGCTAACCCCACTCCCCATGAAATTAAGCTATTATCTGACATAAATGGCCTTCGTTATCAACTATCATTGGTGCAATCACTACTAAAAAAAACGTATTCCACGATGAGGGGTCTACGACGGTTATACAAAAATCGTCTTTAAAAAAGAGCAATGATAATTTTGGAAAAACCATTGTTAAGATTAGTGAAGCTACAACGGTTTTGGAAAAACTGTCGTTTGGACTTGTTAACATTAGTTAGTCTACCAAGGTTTTTGGACAACTATTTTTGAGACTCGTTGGCCAATGATGGTTTTTCTAAAACCTGTTGGAACAAGTGATCTCGGAATAATTAAGAAGGGGCAATTGAACTAGGAAAAAGAATGTTTATGTGTTTCTTGATTTCAGGGTTGTCATCATAAAAAAGGGAGAGATTGTAGAAGCAAGCTTCATGATAATGAATCAAGTATGAATCAAGTAGTTTTGATGATGATAAAAAGCCCAAAAGAATGATTTCAAGATTGAATCAACAAGTTCAAGATCAAGATTAATTTCAAGATTCATTAGAAGAAATAAAGAAGATTCAAGATTCAAGAGAAATTGATTTCAAGATTCAAGAGAAGTTGATTTCAAGATTCAAGAGAAGAAATCAAGAAGACTTCACAAGGGAAGTATTGAAAAGGATTTTTCAAAAATCAAACATAGCACAGTTTTTGTTTTACAAAAGAGTTTTTTCAAAATTTTCTAAGTTACCAGAGTATTTACTCTCTGGTAATCGATTACCAGTTTCCTGTAATCGATTACCAGTGATAAAATTTGATTTCAAAAACTTTTAACTGAATTTGCAACGTTCCAAATGATTTTTAAAATGGTGTAATCGATTACAATACATTGGTAATCGATTACCAGTATATCTGAACGTTGAAATTCAAATTCAATTGTGAAGAGTCACATCTTTTCTTAAAATACATTGTGTAATCGATTACATGATTATGGTAATCGATTACCAGTGACAAGTTTTGAATAAAAGGTCAAGAGATGTAACTCTTGACATGATTTTCTCAAGGTTATAACTCTTCCAATGATTTTCTTGACCAGACATGAAGAGTCTATAAAGCAAGACCTTGACTTGCATTCAAACGATCTTTTTAAACAACTTCTTGAACAACTTTTGAGAAACCTTTAAACCTTTACAATTCTTTCCTACTCATCTTTCTTCTTCTTCTTCCTTTGCCAAAAAGCTTTCTAAGTTTCTTTTTCAAACCTTGTTCTTCTGCAAGTGAAAATTCTGCAGAAAACAAAAGTGTGCTATATCTTTTCATTCTCTTCTCCCTTTGCCAAAAAGAATTCAACAATGACTAATAACCTGAATTCTTTTTATGTCTCTCTTCTCCCTTTTCCAAAAGAACAAAGGACTAACCGCCTGAATTCTTTTGTGTCTCCCTTCTCCCTTTCCAAGAGATTTCTCTTGATTCTTCCCTTTCCCTTAAACAAAAGATTTTAAAAGACTAACTGTTTGAAATATCTTTTGTTTCTCCTTACAAAGATTCAAAGGACTAACCGCCTGAGAATTCTTTGTCTCAACACATTGGAGGGTACATCCTTTGTGGTACAAGTAGAGGATACATATACTTGGGTTGTTGTAACTGAGAACAAGAGAGGGTACATCTCTTGTGGATCAGTTCAAGTGGAGGGTACATCCACTTGGTTGTTCAAAGAGAACAAGGGAGGGTACATCCCTTGTGGATCTTTGCTTGTAAAGGTTTTTACAAGATTGAAAGAAATCTCAAGAATCGGTGGTTGCTTGGGGACTGGATGTAGGCACGGTTTGTTGCCGAACCAGTATAAAATTCTTGTGTTTGTTTTCTTCTTTCCTACACTTTTTAATTTTCACTGTGCACTTTACTTTTACGCTTTACTTTTGTTTAAGTTACATAACTTAGTAGTAAAGCCTAATTGAATCTAGTAACATTAAGAAGGATAAGTTTTAATTAGTCAAGGTACATTAATAATTAATTCAAACCCCCCCTTCTTAATTATTTCGAGGCCACTTGATCCAACATTGTCTTTTAGAATTATAGCCTTTATTTCACCTTGGATGTTACTTTTACAATTCTCAACGAATTTGATTTATGGCACTCGTGATCAAATTCTTTCACTCTTCAATTTATGATTACTTACCACTATTGACTCTATAAATTGCTTAGGTTATTCTTGAAGGTCTATGGCAGGAAGGGTTTATGGCACTTATTAGCTTGATGCAATTGGTGCCACATATATTGGGTCAATTGAGATTTGTCCATTGTTTAGATTTCTCCTTATTTAAATTCTCCTTGTAACATTGCATAGTTATTTTTGCTTGCTTTTTTTCAGTTTCGCATAAACATGAATTTAAGGATATGTTTAATAAATGGAAGTACTTTTTATTTTTTCTTATAATTACAAATATCATCTTATTTTTATTTTATTTCTTGTTTTGAAAATATAAAGAAAATAATATATTTTTTTATTTTTTTAAAAAAAGACATTCTAAGATAATTTTTGAGAAAACTGTCTTAGAATTCTCAATTTTTTTTAAATAACATTCTAAGACAGTTATGAGACAAAACAGTCTTAGACATTGTACTCTTCTACAACGATTTGAAAACCCTCATGGAAAGTCTTGATTTTCCACGACGGTTGAAAGCTATCATAAAAAATCAATCAGAACCATAGTAAAAAACACTTTTTTTAGTAGTGACGGCTACTATGAGTATCAACCAGAATATCTAGATACAGACGAGGTTCAACATTCTTCCAATATTTACTAATGACAAGCAACAATTTAATATCAAGAATGGCTAGAGTAAAGCTACCTACTTATGAAACAATAAACACTTTTAATAAAACATAATTCATAGTTGTATTAGTAACCGGTTAATGTTGCATAATGGAAGAAGCATTTGAACAATTGCAGGTAGTTCAGAGAAAAATAATAAATATGTAATTTTTTTAGCTTAAAATTTAAGAAATAAGAAAGGATTTGAAATGATTAATTTTCACCTAAATTCTCTAATGCATAAATAAAAAAGATAAGTGCTTCATGACTCAGATATTGAATCATCATCTTCCCAGATATCCATCCTTCAATGCTTATTAGAATAATTTATTAATGCCAAAATGAATAATAAGGAGAGGAAACCAAATTCAGAGGCATAATATTCTTATATAAGTTCACTAATTAGGAGATAGCTAGAAATTACTTTTCTAGATTTCTTATATAAGCTAGTAAGTTCTTGCATAGAAAATACAAACTTAACCTTGTAGCCGTATAGGTCATCAAGTCATAAACAATGAAGATATGATTAATTAATCTACGATAAAATAAGAGGTAGGCATCCATATGGCTTACAGTTGAATTAAAGGGAAATTAGAGGGTCCTGACCTATGAAAACTAGTATGGTTTCCATGTTGATCCAAAGGAGAGACATCGAAATAGAAACCAATATGAGAAAGAATATAGCAGTGTATGTTTGCATCCCAATTCTTTGATATTGTTGAGCTCCATAAGCCTATCCACAAATTCTTTCTAGTCCATTAGTCATCCCCATCTATCAGCATATGCAAATTATCAATGCACCAAGTCACAAGGAAAGGAAATAATGGTAATTTTAGCACCATAACACACTGATAACTGCTAATTATGAGTTTATTTTGGGGGTTAAATTATAGAGGAATTTATAATTTTTCTCTCCTAATTTTTTCTTTTTGAGCAAATAATTATTAAATTAACATCATTTAAGTTTTTGTGCAAAGAATATTAAAAGTGATGGATTTATAAAACTTAGTGAGTAAAATCATCTAGATATTATCTCATCTAGATCTTATCTTATCTAGATTTTATTTATGGGCTTGGATTTAAAACAGATTTGTAAGATTTGGGGCTGAAAACTATATAACAACACCATGGTTCTAGTTGAGTCTTCTTCTCTATTCTCTCTCTCCTCCCCTCTCTTTCTTTTTCATTTTAGTTTTAGAGTGCTACTCTCTGTTTCGTTTTAGTCACTTTTCGTTTTAGCAATAAAATTTCGTTCTTGCTTCAATCTATAATTTCGTTCTCTATTGATTAATGAAAGGTTAAGTCTCCATCATTGTTTTCTCTTGAGGATCAAGCACAGTTTTCTTTGAGGTTCTATTATTACTATTAAATTCTGATCAGTTTTTCCTCTTCACCAATTACTCTGTATTTGTTGCTATTAATTCATGCATGCTTAGTGCTTGATTAATTGTCTCTGCGCTTAATTTACGTTCATGCTTAATGATCGTTCATGATTAATTGGTGTATGTGTTGCTTAATCATATAATGAATGCCTTATGTTAAATTTCACTTAGTAATTTAATTTAGGGTTGGATTAAGAGGTTGAACTGATAAAGGATAAACTCTCGTAACCTAGGATAAGAGACTTACTTATGAATCAAGGGGAAGCAACGTGTTTTAATTCTGATATTTTCTAATTCACATCTATTCGCTGTTTAATTTACAAAAGCAAACAACCCCCCCCCCCCCAATTCGTTACTATTTTCCTACTATCTGTTATGAACGTTTGGCTGACCATTGCTCGTTGGGAGACGACCTGGGATCACTTCCTAGTTACTGCATTTTAATGTTTATTTGATTTGGGTACGACATCGATCAACCCCGCTTTCCTCAATTAGCTTACTTTCCTTAATTAGCTATGATTTTCTCAATTAGCTATTCTTTCCTCAATAAAGGATAAACTCTCGTAACCTAGGATAAGAGACTTGCTTGTGAATCAAGGGGAAGCAACGTGTTTTAATTTTGATATTTTCTAATTCACATCTATTCACTGTTTAATTTACAAAAGCAAACAATCCCCCCCCCAATTCGTTACTATTTTCCTACTATATGTTATGAACGTTTTTGTGCAAAGAATATTTAAAAGTAATGGATTTATGAAGCTTAGTGAGTAAAATAAAGCCTAGAAAAATAGGAATAATTAAGGAAATCAAAGCTAATTAAGGAAAGCTAATTGAGGAAAGAATGACTAATTGAGGAAATTAGAGCTAATTAAGGAAAACAAATTAATTGAGGAAAGAATGGTTATTTGAGGAAAATAGGGCTAATTAAGGAAAAAAGATTAATTAACGAAAACAAGTTAATTAAGGAAAGAAGAATAATTGAGAAAAAACATGATTAATTAAGGAACTAAAGACAGACTTAGTGCAAGAAGCCCACTAATCTGCACCTATAAAAGAAGAAGAGAAAAGAAGGAAAAGACCAAAAATTTCAACCGAATACAATTCCTTATAGAAGGCAAAGGCTAGAAGAAGGAGAAACAAGCAATGAGAGTCATTTATTCCCTCCATTCTCTTTCTTATCTTTTCTCCCTTTACTAAATATTTCTCTCTTACAATTGTAAAGCCTCCATGATAATGAAAGGGTAAACCCCTTTGTTGGGAACTTGACAGTCAACTATTTTTTATGTAATTTATCTTCCTATCTATTTATGAATATTACTTTTGAATTATTTTTTCTTGTGCTTAATATTATTGCTTGTGGCTTGATCACCCATTTGCATGGTAAGTTTTAGGGGTAGCGTTGGGAAATGTTATTTTCTAATAGAACTGGGAAAAAGTATCTAAATAAAGTCATCGCTAAGTATATGTTGATATTTGTTTAGCCTGTTATACATCTCTATACTAAATGCAATTTAATATTTTAGCTCTGCAAAGCGATTTGGGAGAGAAAATAGATAAATTAGGCTCTTTCGTGTGGGAGACCAAAGTTAGAGTATACTAGTAGGTTGGAATAATTATAAATAGAGAAAAATCATTAATATTACATCAAAGAGTAGCTCTGGTAGGCAAAGTTTTCAATATTCTCATCTTCTGAATTTCCTTTTACAATATTATTGAATTTTTTCATCTTTTTGTCTTTAATTAATTAATTTAAATTTATGTTTAATTCTTTTTCTTGTTTGATTTAATTTTCATAAATTTATTTATTTTTTTATTACCTTTTCCAAATCTTTTTTTAATTAAATATTCATCTACCTAAGTACAAACAAAGTCCTTATGGATACGATATTGGGACTTTTGTTTTAACTTTACTACTTGAGACGAATTGGTGCACTTGTCAATCCATCAACACACACTTGAAATAGTTTATAAAGAAGATAAGCTAATCACTAAATGCAAGCATTTAGTAATAACATGATAAGCATCATATTTTGTTTGCCTTCTAGAGTGTAGAACTGGAACCTTGCCAATAATTTAAAATCACAGGTCTTTTAATGTGTACAATGGTATCAACAAGGTTAGAACTCAAAACCTTCTCTGAAACCTGATCCTTAAGAACTTGAACCCGTTTACTGAACAAATCAATTTTTAGGTTAACCATCAGGGTAAAGAAAACAACCAAAACCAATTGCAACAAATAGCACAGTCATGGAACTTCTATGCCCCATTTCAACACTTCTCACATCAAATAACTTAAAATCACAAATCTCTTTAGCAAAGAAAAAGAAATGCAGCTCAGAAACACATCAAAACAAAACAACTTTCATTCTTTAATTTCTTTTGTCTTCTTTATAATTGTAGTTGTGAATCTTTTAGTGTAACTAACAAAGTAAAGGTCCATGTCTATTCTCTCAACTTTTATCGTACCCTAAAAAAGAGAAAATGAATCGATTAATTCAAAATGTTATGAAATGAAACAATTAAAACGAAGAAGAAGCTTGCGGCGATTCAATACCTTTGCATGTCAAGGTGAACAAGCTCTTTGATAGTCAAATCAAGAGCAAATTGATCCTCTGTGGATTTCGTATATGACGCAAAGGAGAAGTCGAAGGACGTTGCGGGGTCGATGAGGGACTTGGTGGAGAGTGCGACGAATAAGACCAAAGAGTATGCTTACGACACAAAAGAGAGTGCCAAGGATGTGGCATGAATGATGGCGGACAAGATTAGGAAGGGGGCTGAGAAGACCAAGGAGGTGGCAACATCTGTGGGGGAGACGCTAAAGAACATGGGGGGAGAAGGCGAAACAAGGCGTGCAAAGAGCGTGGGAGACGGCAGCAAAGCTTCGAGACTAAGATGAAGAGTTTCATGAAAATTATTTAACCTAGGCACAACAAAACCACGATGGATTTGTGGAAGCAAAGCTACCATGATGATTCACCAAGATGTTTTGATGATGCCAAAGTTCAAAGAGTTGTTTCAAGATTAAAGAATCAAGCATTCAAGATTCCACTCAAAGATTCAAGAATCAAATGAAGAAATCAAGAAGCATCAAGCCAAGTCAAAGTAGATAGTAAAAAGTATTTTTCAAAAACATCAAATAGCACACTTTTTGTTTGAAAAAGGATTTTATGAAATCTTCTAAGTTACCAGAGTTTTTACTCTCTGGTAATCGATTACCATTTGGTAGTAATCAATTACCAGTGACCAGGATGGTTTTCAAACTGGTTTCAATGCTTTGCAACGTTCCAAAATGATTTTCAAATAGTGTAATCGATTACACTATATTAGTAATCGATTACAAGTGAATCTGAACGTTGGAATTCAAATCCAATTATGAAGAGTCACAACTTTTCATAAAATACATTGTGTAATCGATTACACCATTATGATAATCGATTACCAGTGAATGTTTTTGAAGGAAATGTTAAGAGTTATAACTCTTAACGTGATTTTCTCAAAAGGTATCAAGGTTCTATAAATATAAGACCTTGGCACACATTTTAAATATACAATAACATAGAAAAACACATCTGATTACACAAAACTTTCCACTATTTTTTCTCTTGCAAAATCTTTGCCAAATTCATTCTAAGTTTTTGTTCAATCTTTCCTTGAAGAAAGGAAAATTCTGCAAAAATAAAAACTGTACTATCCTTCTGTTTTTCTCTTCTTCTTCTTTTCTTCTCCCTCTTGCCAAAAGAATTCAAAGAACTAACCGTCTAAGAATTCTTTGCCCAAACACTAAATTCAAAGAACTAACCGTCTGAGAATTCTGTGTAAAAAGCGGGTAGCTTCTTGGTTGTAATAGTGAACAATCACTTAATTATCCATATTCTCCCCCTTTGTTTTTGAGTTTAAGCATCACTTGAAATTAAGTTATTTAATTATATGAGTTCTTGATTTAATCCCTATTTTCTCTCCCCCTTTGGCATCAACAAAAAGCCAAAGTGCGTAAGAAATATAAAACCATACATAAATGATTATAAAGCATAATACCAAATGTAAGCACATATCACTAGACATATATCATCAAAATAATTAAGTTTAAAACTCATAACAATTAAGAGTAAGTAAATATAATCATGTTCAGTTATACTAATCAAATATTAAAAGAAATACTAAGTATTCAAATGTCATAAAAATATAAATCATTTGGTTAAGTCACTAGCATCTAGCAGTCCTAATTCTCTTCTAATGGTGTAGAAATAATCTTTGTTTAGTGGTTTTGTGAAGATGTCTGCAAGTTGACTTTTAGTATCTACAAATTCTAAAACACAGTCACCTTTTAGAACATGATCTCTAATAAAATGATGCCTAATTTCTATATGCTTGGTTCTAGAGTGAAGGACTGGATTTTTAGATATGTTTATGGCACTTGTGTTATCACATTTTATGGGAATGTGATCTAATACAATTCCATATTTAGATAGTTGTTGTTTCATCCACAAAATTTGTGCATAACAACTACCAGCAGAAATGTATTCTTCTTCTGCTATGGATAATGCTACACTATTTTGCTTCTTGCTATTCCAAGAAACAAGAGCAGACCCTATGAATTGACATGTGCCACTAGTGCTTTTCCTATCTATTTTTGATCCAGCAAAATCTGAATCTGAGTATCCTATTAAATTGCATAAAGAATTTTTAGGGTACCATAATTCTAAGTTAACTGTTCCTAATAGATATTTTATGATTCTTTTTACTGCCATTAGATGTGAAAACTTTGGATTTGATTGGAATCTTGCACACATGCACACACTAAACATAATATCAGGCCTACTTGCAAATAAGTAGAGTAGAGATCCAATCATACCTCTGTATTGCTTTGCATCAACGGGTTGATCAGATTCATCTTGGTCAAGGTAACAACTGGTGCTCATAGGAGTAGCCAAGTGTTTTGATTTTTCCATTCCAAATCTCTTAATGAGTTCCTTGTAATATTTTGCTTGGTTGACAAAGATCCCATCATTTGTTTGTTTGATTTATAGTCCAAGAAAGTAATTTAACTCACCCATCATGAACATCTCAAACTCACTTTGCATATCAATAGAAAACTCCTTGCACATAGATTCATTAGTAGATCCAAAAATTATATCATCAACATAAATTTGTACCAATAAGATATCATTACCCTTCCTTTTTATGAATAAGGTGGTATCTACCTTCCCTCGAGTGAAATTCTTTTCTAATAGAAATTTACTTAATCTTTCATACCAAGCCCTAGGTGTTTGTTTTAATCCATAGAGTGCTTTCTTTAATCTATAAACATGGTCTAATTTTTGTGAGTCTTTAAACCCAGGAGGTTGTTCTACATATACCTCCTCTTGAATTAGACCATTTAAGAAGGCACTCTTGACATCCATTTGATATAGTTTAAAGTTCATAATAGATGCATAGGCTAAAAGCATCCTAATGGCTTCTAATCTGGCTACGGGTGCAAAGGTTTCTTCATAGTCTATACCTTCTTCTTGGTTATATCCTTTTGCTACCAGTCTAGCTTTATTTCTAATTACTATACCATTTTCATCCAATTTGTTTATGAATACCCACTTAGTTCCTATGATTGGATAGTTTGAAGGTTTTCTACTAATTCCCATACATCATTTCTTTCAAATTGATTTAATTCCTCTTACATAGCTACTATCCAATGATCATCTATAATGGATTCCTTAAGGTTTTTAGGTTCTATTAACGAAACAAAAGTCATATTATTGCATAAGTCTTTAAGAGAAAGTCTAGTGGTTATCCCTTTTGAGATATCTTCGATGATATTGTCAAGATGATGATTTCTTGAGGTTCTCCATTCTTTAGGAAGATCATCATTTTCTTGGATTATGTTATCTTGAGCATCCTTGTTTTCTCCATTTCTCTTCCTTTTTAGATCTCTTTCTTGATAGTGCATATCTTTCAAAGAATATGTAATATCATCAGGAAACTCCTCTCTCGAAGAGGTAATATTAGTTTCATCAAAAGAAACATGTATTGATTCCTCAATAGTCATGGTTCTTTTGTTGTATATCCTAAAGGCTTTGCTATGTAGGGAGTAACCAAGGAAGATGCCTTCATCTGCTTTAGCATCAAATTTACCTAGGCTTTCTTTACCATTGTTTAGGACAAAACATTTACATCCAAAAATATGAAAATGAGCAATGTTTGGTTTTCTATTGTTAAATAATTCACATGGGGTTTTCTTAAGAATGGGTCTAATTAAGGCTCTATTCATAATATAACATGCGGTGTTGACAACTTCAGCCCAAAAATATTTTGGAAGTGGAGTGTCATTTAAGAGAGTTCTAGCTATTTCTTCTAGAGATCTATTTTTCCTTTCTACTACACCATTTTGTTAGGGTGTCCTAGGTGCAGAAAATTGTGTTCTATGCCATGTTCATCACAAAAATTTCAAAATCCTTGTTTTCAAATTCACCTCCATGATCACTTCTAATAGAGATAATTTTGAGACTTTTCTTGTTTTGGATGACTTTGGCAAGTCTTATAAATGCATGAAATGCATCATTTTTGTGAGTAAGAAATAAAGTCCAAGTATACCTAGAATAATCATCAACAATTACTAATGCATAGTAACTTCCACCAAAATTCATGACCCTAGAGGGTCCAAACAAATCCATGTGTAATAATTGTAATGGTTGAGTGGTAGAGACAATATTTTTAGATTTAAAAGATGCTTTTGTTTGTTTACCTTTCTGGCATGCATCACATAATTTATCTTTTTCAAACTTTAATTTTGGTAAACCAACAACTAGGTCTTTTGAGATTAATCTATTTAGATTATCCATGTTAATGTGAGCAATTCTCTTATGCCATAACCAAGGATCATTATCTTTACTTAGAAAGCATTTATCATTTTCAAATTTTTGTTTTAAATCAATCATGTAAACATTATTTTCTCTGAAACCTATATGCTCAATATCTTTTTCATGCTCATGCTTGATAACATTTTTCAGAATCAAAAGATACTTTATATCCTCTATCACATAATTGACTAACACTTAATAGGCTATGCTTTAAACCTTCTACAAGTAACACATTTTCAATAGGAGTAGAGGAACTCGTACCTATTTTACAGACTCCAATGATTTTGCCTTTGTTATTGTCGCCATATATAACGTGTCCACTTTTCTTGGGGGAAATGGTTGTAAATTTGGATACATCTCCCGTTATATGTTTGGAACATCCACTGTCGATGTACCACTTCTTCCTTACTAATTCTTCTTTGTTGTTTTCATGAGACTTTGTCATGAGACACAAGTTTACTTGGTCTTCATCATGATCTTGGAATGACCTATTCCTGAAATTACTTTTCAAAAACAAAGAATTTAAAGAGGCCATGAATCTTGAAGTTTTGAAACTTTTCTCAAGAAACCTGGCTCTGATACCACTTGTTGGATCAAGTGGCCTCAAAATAATTAAGAATGGGGGGGGGGTTGAACTAATTATTAATGTACCTTGACTAATTAAAACTTATCCTTCTTAATGTTACTAGATTCAATTAGGCTTTACTACTAAGTTATGTAACTTAAACAAAAGTAAAGTGCACAGCGGAAATTAAAAAGTGTAGGGAAGAAGAAAACAAACACAATAATTTTATACTGGTTTGGCATCAACCTGTGCCTACATCCAGTCCCTAAGCAACCACCGGTTCTTGAGATTTCTTTCAACCTTGTAAAAACCTTTACAAGCAAAGATCCACAAGGGATGTACCCTTGTTCTCTTTGAACAACCAAGTGGATGTACCATCCACTTGAACTGATCCACAAGAGATGTACCCTCTCTTGTTCTCAGTTACAACAACCCAAGTAGATGTATCCTCTACTTGTACCACAAAGGATGTACCCTCCAATTTTTTGAGACAAAGAATTCTCAGGCGGTTAGTCCTTTGAATCTTTGTAAGGAGAAACAAAAGATATCTCAGGCGGTTAGTCCTTTGAAATCTTTTGTTTAAGGGAAAGAGAAGAATCAAGAGAAATCTCTTGGAAAGGGAGAAGGGAGACACAAAAGAATTCAGGCGGTTGGTCCTTTGTTCTTTTGGAAAAGGGAGAAGAGAGACACAAAAAGAATTCAGGCTATTAGTCATTGTTGAATTCTTTTTGGCAAAGGGAGAAGAGAATGAAAAGATATAGCACACTTTTGTTTTCTGCAGAATTTTCACTTGCAGAAGAATAAGGTTTGAAAAAGAAACTTAGAAAGCTTTTTGACAAAGGAAGAAGAAGAAGAAAGATGAGTAGAAAAGAATTGTAAAGGTTTAAAGGTTTCTCAAAAGTTGTTCAAGAAGTTGTTTAAAAAGATCGTTTGAATGCAAGTCAAGGTCTTGCTTTTATAGACTCTTCATGTCTGGTCAAGAAAATCATTGGAAGAGTTATAACCTTGAGAAAATCATGTCAAGAGTTACATCTCTTGACCTTTTATTCAAAACTTGTCACTGGTAATCGATTACCATAATCATGTAATCGATTACACAATGTATTTTAAGAAAAGATGTGACTTTTCACAATTGAATTTGAATTTCAACGTTCAGATATATTGGTAATCAATTACCAATGTATTATAATCGATTACACCATTTTAAAAATCATTTGGAACGTTGCAAATTCAGTTAAAAGCTTTTGAAATCAAACTTTGTCACTGGTAATCGATTACAGGAAACTGGTAATCGATTACCAGAGAGTAAATACTCTGGTAACTTAGAAAATTTTGAAAAAACTCTTTTGTAAAACAAAAATTGTGCTATGTTTGGTTTTTGAAAAATCCTTTTCAATACTTCTCTTGTGAAGTCTTCTTGATTTCTTCTCTTGAATCTTGAATTCATCTTCTCTTGAATCTTGAATCTTCTTGATTTCTTCTAATGAATCTTGAAATTAATCTTGACCTTGAACTTGTTGACTCAATTTTGGAATCATTCTTTTGGACTTTTTGTCATCATCAAAACTACTTGATTCATTATCATGAAGCTTGCTTCTACAGACAAGTGTGATGAACTTATTTATGAATTATGAAGAAGGAACCATTGACTACTTGAGATATCAATCTAGTTATAAAGTGGTGAATGATAATGGTTTTATGAATTTGTGAATGACTTACCAGCCCAGCTGAAAATGTTGTGCTTTTTGAGCTGCATCAATATTGTTTTCTTTGGTATTTGTTAGTGGCTTATACCAAATGACATCAAAAGCTACCCCTAGTGATCCTCCCTATAATTTCACTTGGAGAACATCTGTACTTGTATATTTTTCCTATAAATATATATGCTACTGTTGCATGAGAGAGTAGGACATTGTGAGCAACAATGTAAGGTTTAGAAGCAGAACAAGTGAAGGAGAATGGAGATCGACCAGGCGCTTGTAGACCAACATCATATCCTTGGGTGGAAAATGTATGTGGCTCATTGAATGTGATCCAATGCTTCACCCTATCCCCAAATTTCTGAAAGCATGTCTCGACATAAGTTGCAAAGTACTTTCTGTAGCTTACAAGAATCTCATAGCTATAAGCATATTTTCTTGTTACCAGAATTGAGAGTAATGTAAAAAATCATGTTTAAAACGAAGAAGTATATTTCATACATGATCGAAGTGTTTAGCCATCCCTTATACTTGTTTTCCAAGGTTTGAGGTAGGTCCCAGTGATAGAGTCACATATGATTCAATTCCTACAAAATGTAGGGATCAAGCAATCATAAATGTTACTATAACTCTGAACTCTCAAGATGTAGACAACATTTGTTGATGGAATGCAACTTTTATTATGTATTCACAACTAAATTATAGAAATGTAACAGCTGCACATGGATAATGAGAGTTACCTTTGGCTAGTAACGCGTTGATGAGTTTATTATAATTAATGATCAATTCCTGCCTGATTGATTTGGCCAGATCCATCTAACACATGAAATGTTAGTGATTCAGATCATTTTTTCGAAGCCATGCATACTTAAACAAAAAATGTCAAAGTATCTAGAAATATACTTGATCAAGAAAAAAAGAACTCTAGTGTTGAAAAAAATTTAACAATCACACAAAAGGGTTAAAGTTCTTTTGGAACTTGGCGTGCAACAATCTCACTTCTATTCAATTTTGTCCTCAAGATTATGATTATATATGAATAAACATCAAGCAAGAAGCTCCTTTATTTTTCCCCAAACCAAGACTTTAACTAAGGTCTCAACTCTCAAGATGCTTCACAAGTTCAGAATATTGAAAAAGTACGAAATAACATGTTCTTCCCACATTAAACATGAGAACCGAAAGATAAGATGATGAAAAACATATATAGTCATTGCATTGGGAAGTTATCAACTTAACCAACAAAAGTATATTATAGGCTGAAATCAAAACCTTAAGGTTTAAATCAATCAATTTCAATTAGTGATAAAAAAATGATCAAGAAATAGGTTGAGCTTAAAGGATCAAATCTGTTAAGTCAGCTAAAGACAAACTTGACTTTTTTTCCTGTCTTTCCTCTGACCCAAGAGCAGCCTCTTCCTTCAATTCACCTCCAACAATTTTTTGTATGAAAAAATTTTAATCTGCTCTTTCTGATACCATGCAAGACAACATGCTTTCCTGCAAAGAGTTACAGGAGTTGACACCAGAGTGAATTTCCCAGGAGGTGTGCTGCTCCTGGTTGTCACTTAATGCAGAAGAAACAGTATTAGAATCAAAATGCGTAGAAAGGACCGAAATTGGTGTTACTCCTACCTCGAGTAAATTGGTGATTTCTTTGGAGATGACTGTTCACTCCGCCATATCAACTTAGAAAAAGAACTTATTGTGTAAAATGTTGCAGGTACAACTTTAGACAACATATCTCGCACATAAAGACCTGCCTTTGTTCTCAGAAAGTCTTACAAAGGATCAAACAATAACTTGGGTGAATATAATATTATATTACCATGACTTCAAAAAAAAGCATAGAGCGAATCAGAGCACATATTGACAAAGAAGTACCATAAATTATGCCACATAATCGACAAAATGAAACTCAGAAACACAAGCCACACAAGAAATCAAAGACATCACCAAACTTATTATACTTCTTAAAAGGTCACACTTTTCAAAAGTGATTACAATGGGTGACTTTTTTTTCTTCTTCCAAAAAGTAAGCAAGAAAGGGACAAAATGGTGTAATTCAGGTACTTGCCTGCAATTTTACAGCATTGTGCTCATGGAACTGATTATTTCAGTTGCAATACTTTCAAAAAGATGGACACCTCGAGCAGCACAATCTCCCTCATTGTCACCAACCTTAACATTAAATCAAAACCACTAAGGTACCAATGGAAGTATAAGAGCAGAAAAAGTATAAACAAAGAAACAAAAGCACAAGTCAAGGAAATTATAAACATTAAGTTGGTGTAATTTTGCATGTATCAATCAATTTCCCAAAAAAAAAAAAACTGCATTTTTTTATCAATCAGTTAATATTGTCTTCCATAACAATATTTTTTTATTATTCTCTTGCAGTCTTAGCAATAAACTAAATATTATTAAAGTTCTTAAGTTGTCTGATTCTCTGTTTAATTTTTTCACTATTAATTAATTTTTAGTGTATCAGATGTAATGTCTAGGTTTTATAAACTGTTTAATTAAATAAAACTAATCAACTTTCTTCATATATAGTTCATAATGTGATTCTGTCTTTCGTATTACTTAAACTTTAATTATTTGAAACCGTCTCATCAATCTTTTGGCACATAAAAAAAAAACTATTCCACCAATTGGTGTTTTTTTAATCCATTTAGTTTTAATTAATCCAATTTAGTATTTATAATTTCTCAATTTTTAAAACTAATTTTCTCATCCCAAAATTTTATCTAATAATTAATTTAAATATAATGAAAGTATAATATATGGATAATTTGTATAGATTTACAAAGAAAAATATTTATAAAATTTTTAAATCAAAGTAAACAATAAATATATAAATGTAAAGAAAACGGTTTTTTTATTTAAATACTTTATACATATTTTTCTCTATTACATTTTAATTTAATTCACTTATTTTAAATTTTAAATTCAAGAAAATAAATTTTAGAATATTAGAGTGAAAGATATTATATCTATTCTATATTATATTAAATTTTTTTCGAAAATTTATTTATTTAATTATATTTTGATGTTTTTATTTTAGATAATAAAGATTGAAATTGAACCTTAATAGATTAAAAACTGAGTCCAAAATGCGTAACAATTGAGTCCTTTCTCTCCATGGCCATACTTCAAGCACACATTATAAAAAGTATTAGAGAAAAAAATTAGGGATCTTGCACACTCATCCAGCTGGGAGTAGGCGTCATCTCTCTCTCTAAGAGCTCTATAAGTCCAAGACAAAGGGCCAGGATGAAAGTTCCAACCTCCTAAAAGTATTGTGGAGCACATATATAAATTAAAATTCAAAACTAGAAGTTAGCCAGTGCTCATGTGACCTTAAATTAATGAAGTATTGATGTATTTGGCAACTCTAACAAAATTCTGAAGTAACACGGCAACTAGTTTTAAGTTTGCCTAGGATGGGTTCTTTAATAGCCAGTAGCCTTGATATTTGTTAAATATATTTTACTTTAATTTTGTTTTATACCATGCTAGTTGCAATTTAAAATGTCTCTATTAGCTGTCAGCTTTCTATAACTGCTATTTACTTGTCATCTAGTCTCCACGAAGGACAACTTCATGGTGTCGGTGGTTGCAGATTGGGAGCCATGCCATGCTTCGGGTGAAGGTTTGTGGTGGCAGAAAGAGGGATGAAACGGGAAAAGCCAATATTAAAGAAAAGAAAAAAAAACCGAGTCATCAATTATAAAATAAATATTAGTTTGTTTCAATGTTAGTTTTTATTAATATTCACCTACAGTAAAAAAAAAACTATTTAATCATAATATATTCATATTATAGGTTTTGTTACATTATAATTTATTATGTAATTAAAATTTTTTGAAATTATATTTTTTTAATTAATTAATATTATAAAAATCTTTGAATTATTAATATATAAAAAATCAAACTCTAAAAAAGAGTAAGCTCAAGTTAACATATATAAATATAGATGTTGCATGTACTAAATAGAACATAAACAAGTTAACATCATATATATATATTAGCACAGGCATAAACTAAAGGACTAGATACATTGTCCATTACTTCTTATTCGCATGCAAATATATCATAGACGGGACACGTAAATTAACATTTAGCCACTTGGCTTTATATATATTACATCACAATACCATGCATGTCCTCCTTCTGGATTTGATTAGTTTGCAGGCTTGAGCTGAAAGACCAAGAGAGAAGGGTATTTGCTTCAGCTGCACCACCAGTGGAGGCAGAGAATCCAACTCTAACCCACTCAGGAAGGATAGTAAAGAGGTCAATGTCATAATAGAGACTCACGGGAGTAGAATCGGGATAAGAAGCAACAACAGTTAGTCTTTTAGAGGCTGAGTTGTAGCTTATTTGTGCAGTGACTGTTTTCCCATTTTGCCAATCCCATTTAGTGGTTGTGACTGAAGTAATAGAGTTTATATCAATTCCAATGTGTTGATATTCTGGATCCCCAATATCAGTGTTTATGAAGGTGTCAAATTCAACAGCAACCAGCGGCTCTGATGCAAGATCTTTGACACCAGTAATTCTTGTAACTTTTCTGTGATGAGAGGAGGAAGAGTTTTTGAGAGAAGTGAGGTGAGGAAAGAGACCAAGGTCCTGGCCACCAGCACCAGGAGTAGTGCCAGGTGAAGCAATGAAGAAAGCAAGACCATCAGCTGGAACAGAGTCAGGTGATGCTGATGAGATCTTAAAGGTGAAGGTGGTTTCAAAGGTTGACACTAGTTGAGAGCTTTTCCAGAGGTGCACTGGGGCAAAGTACAAAACTCGCCCCACACTACCGAACTCTGGCTTCCCACTATCGTCTAACTTGGTAAGTTGTAACACATTCTTATCGTTCTCACTAGATGCACCAGTGGTGGCATCACCTTGGAGGATCAAGTCCTCTTGGTCTTCACTGAAGTTGTTGAAGCTGAAGGAGAGTGAATCTGCTGAGTTCACCCTGTTCAGCAGCATCAGGAACATGGTTGCCATTGTGAAGGCCATTAGAGGAAGAGAAAGGGATTTGTTGGTTTTCCATATAGCCATGGTGTTGAAATTAATGAATAATAATTCAGTGGTTGGTGCTTTTAGTGCTACAACCTTGTTATGTATTTATACTGGTAGCATGGATTGCCAGTATTGGAATTAAGGTTTTGAAAAATGGTCTGCCATTATTATTTTGAGGATAACATCAAAATTTCAACTGTTTGCAATTGTAATTGAAATCACGTTGGTTGTATTTATCCGTGATATACCACCATATACAAAATCATGACCACAACTAATATTTCAAAACCTTGATTGGGATGTTATCCTAAGTTTGACTAACATAATTATATACTAAGATATGAAGCTATTTAGACTATATATGTTTTCATTAAATAAATTATTCTACCTTATAAAAACAGGTTTCTACTTGATGAAATGGCCAATAGTTTTAGCTTTTTAATTAGAGGATCTCAGTTTCGTGAGTTCTGTGACTATAGAGATATTTTTTTAAAAAAAGTTTCTAGTTAAAATGTAAATTACCTTGTGATCTTGAGTTAACTTAGTTATGTGCAGAACATAATTAAATAGTGAATGTATAATTGGATTTTACAAAATAAATAAATAGATAAAATTGTCCTTGGATATTGTTCTATCAGTTATCGATATATTTATGTTTATTGATTTCATATGATGTATCAAAGTTTGAATTTAAATTGGAATTAACAAAATAAATTTAAGAATATGGTAAAAAAATTCTTTTCTTATAGTACTCAACATTCCCTAAATATTGAAATTCCAAATATCCTTTTCCCTCGTTTATTTTCCAATCATTTATGCATGCTAACATTCGACAACAAAGTCCACTCCTACGAATGGTGTGGGAGCCGAGCCAGTTTGTTGCTTCTGTACGTACCAATCTCAATAATGTTAAAAGCTTCCATTTTTGGGTGGATTGGATTGGATTGGAAGGATACGTATAGAAAGAAAAAAAATAGAGAAAAATAATAATAAACATAATATGCCATGTGATACGAAAAGTGAACTATAAGATATAGAAAGTAAGTTATAATTATCCTATCAATATATTTGTGGTAATATATTGTTTCACAGGGGTGCCAATTGTGTCACATGCATTATCAAGTTGCAGAGAAATCGGTGTACTTCCTTTTACATTTTTCATAATCCCCTGTTTTGCTGCATTTTATATCCATATAACACTTTGCTGCTAGTTGGAATTTTTTAACCACGGGACACTTTGATGGTTTTGCCTATGATTTGCTGAAGACACATGCATTACTATGGGTTCTTTTATACCACGGGAGTAAGAGAGTGGAGCTTCTATAAATTATATAGCTATTTTAATTTATTTATAGAAAATAAACTAACATATAACATATAACGTATATATTAGTATTATATGAGTATAATTTAAAGAAAAATAATAATAAAAATTATCGACACAATATTAATTTGATACTTATATCTCTTAACAAAAGATTTGAGTCTAATTTTTGACTTGAACCTATAGTACCTATAGAAATATTACTTTATTTTAAATGAGTCACTTTGATAGAAAATTGATTACTGCGTATTAAATCGAATACTTAAATACTTTTTGGTTAAAAAGTATTATAAAAAATATAATATAATCTAAATATTTTTCAATAAAAGTGTATGTTTTTTAAATATTAATAATATTAACGTGTTCTTTAATATTTGTTAAAAAATATACAAATAAATCTAGTTCAATTGATTCACCATGATATATAAATATTATAAACTTCTTAGTATCATCTTCAATTCTTACAAATAAAAAAAATATTTGATAAAAATTATACATTATGTTAAACAAGATAGGTGTGCAATAATCAATTCCATGTAAATATCACTCCTGAAAAGAAAAGGAGAATGAAAAAAAATGAAAAAAAAGTACATAACTAACATTTTTATATTTCCCTAAAAAATCATTCTTTACTTTAAATATTTCATCAATACCTTTCATTTTTTTTTTATTTCTTTCTTCATATCACACTATAAATCTTATTATGACTACAATTCTCTTTAGGTATTGAATTCATTGGGTATCTATTAAACATTTTTCTTTCAACATAATCATGACGTTGAAATGAATTCAATGGTAATGCTACAACCTTCACCGACTAATACATATTTAGATTTAAATATATTTTTAGTTCACATAAATTAACATTTTTTTTAATTTTAAATCCCTATAAATTTATTTTTTTTAATTTTAGTTCTTATAATTAAGTTAATATTTTTAAATTCAATTAATATAAGTTTATTTATTTATTTATAGTTCTTGTAGGTTTATATTTTTTAATTTTAATTCCTTTAAAATCCTAATTATTGATATATATTGGTTATGAACAGGTAATAATAGTCATGCTTCCCCTAACCTAACCTAGTTTTGGGGAAACATAAGGCACACAGTGACGAGATGAAGAATGGTTATTATTACCCGCCCATAACCATTGGATCAAGATCATCTTGCATCATTAATGTTAATTTTCAATGCACCTTGCTGTGTTGAGGTTACCAACTATAAAAAGCTGAGGCGTCAGAAAAAAATCTCTGCCAGTCATGCAAAAACAGTAAGCATAACCCAGTTCCTACAGTGACTGGAATTGCTGAACACTCGCATTTTATCCTTCCAATTTTCCCAACAGACCATTGTCACCAATTCTTTGAAATTTTGTTCATTTTTCATCAGCAGCCCACGCATATCCAATGAAAAACAGTCGACAATGGTCCAGGTGTCTTATATCCAAATTAAAGAGGACTGAAACCACACTATAATATCCATCATTAAAAGCTATTTTCACCCCGAATGATTGTACTGTCATTTAGCTCACACTTTTCAAGAAGGAAACCACTATGCCATGCAGATTAACTAAGATAGGAACCAGGTGTAATGAACATCTGATGATTTTTTGGATACAACCCCCTCAGAGATGGCCTTTCTGTTGCTCCTGGATGTGATAGGTGTCAGAATAAATTATCATGTGGTCCTTGCAACAAAATCCAGAATAATCTCTAGTTCTCTTTGCATTACACATAATCAAATGTTATTAATTTTTTTTCCTCATAAACTAAAAAACCTGAATACACGGATGTCCTCCTATAGTTATTGGTTGGCACCATTTACATGTGGTGTTCTTGAACTATTTAATAATCTCTCCATCTTCAGCCTTACTTAGTCCTTAATTTTTTTTGTTTAATTGGTTTTTCTTTCCCATTATTGTAACAAAAAGAAAAGAAACAATGAATATAATAAAGTGAAAATGAGATTTAAATTCAAAGAGAGAATGCTCTCGAAGGAAAGTGCTAACTTTCCAATCAAAACTAGGTATATATATTTTATAAATTCATATATCATCATCATATTATTGTTATTAGTATTTGTTTTGCTGAACTACAAGTTGTATAATCTAAACCATAGAGCAGGCTTAATTATTAAGGTAGACATTACATATTTTATTTACCATCACACAAGGCATGCTAATTGGTATTTGCTTAATTATTACCATCCTTCAGATATTGGACATTAATAACATGATTGTGCATAATGTCCAACTCTTTCTCAAGCCTCTCCATGGCATATTCTGGCAAGCAAATCAGAACCACCCTACCTTGTTCTCCTTTAGAGTTAGTGTATGGATTATAGAAGCTCACTTCAGGCATGGCCCCAAAACCACCTTTTTCTATTCAAATATACAAAGCCTTGCCCCACCCAAAGTTCACGTCTATAATCCCAGCCTTTGTAAGATCTGACACGCTAAAAGACCCTAACCTAGGATAGCAAGATCTTTCTTTAGTAGCCATAAGGTCTGCCACCGAATGCACATACTCTTCATTTGCTTCATTCTTTGCCTTCTTCACTAGCTCCAATGCAAACCCTAAGGTGAAACCACCACACTTGAGGCGTGTCACTTGCCCTTCATACACGTTTAATTTGTAAGCAAGCTGTTTTCCTAGCTTGAATCAGAATCTTGTATATTGTGAGTGATTCTTAAAACTTTTTTTCTTTTCTTTTTGTTTCTCTACAGACATGAATCAACAAAGTTGTATGCATAGCCCAACCACTAATTAGTAAATACAAGTTATTTTCAAAACTCAAGTTGTTTTAAATAATTTCCACAACGTTTGGTATTAATTATCATATCTTTTTTATTATTTTACACCACGTTAACATTTTTGTATGTCATTCCAACAATAAATTAAAAAAGTTTATAATCCGTTTATCCCACATGCAGTTTTATAAGAACAGAAAAAAAATAAAATTGGTCTATAATGGGATAAAAGAATAAGAAATGAGATTAATTACTACTTAGGACACAATAACTGTTAATTTAAGGGACCAAAATCACCCACTGAAAAGCATCATAATCTTGAATAATGATATTTGAACACTTAAACAATTCCAAATATTTCATTAGTAGTTATAATTTCTTTCCATCTCTTTTATAATTTCTTTCTATCTCTTTCTTTTAATTTTATCACATCATATTATTATCTATTATATTTATTTATATTTATCTTTATTCTCACTCTTTATCTCCTTAGTTGTCCTTTTAAATTGGGTAGCCACCAATTATTTTCTTATAATTTTCTATCAACAGTGGGTACTCCACTTTATTCAGATAAAAATTGTTTCTTATATTTAAAAACATCCCCTTAAATTCCCTTTATTTTTAATACCTTCAATCCTTGTTGTATAGACTAAAAGTGATTAAAAATGATATATATATAAACTAAAATAGAATAAAAATGGTCCATGTAAGAACTAAAATAAATGTTTTTTAGAATATAGGGGCATAAAATGAAAGTCTTATAAATATAGTAACGAAATAAGTAATTAAATAAAAATAAAAATAATATGTTTTCATGATTAAAAATTGGCTGGGTAGAACGACTTGTTTCCTCATATTGTACTAAATAAAAGGGTTATAATGTTAATGTTCCAAATATTTTTTTTAATGAAATCAGTCAACTAATAGAGAAAAGTAAAAAAAAAAAAAAAAATTGTTTTTTTTTATCACGATTAGTTATTAGGCATTTTTTATTACAGTAAAAATTTAAAAAAATCATTATTGTACTAAATCATAAATTACATTCCTGGATCAATCCTAAATTCTAAAAAACCATCCCATCTTAAATAATTAAGTGATCGGGTCTTCAATGCAAGAGAGTAATAAAATTCTTGTCATATACAGAATATATCTACTTACGTACACGTACGCAGTTAAAGTTCCGAATGAAAGATATAGAGAGGATTTTTCTAGCGAAGTGTTAACAATTTACGTGATATATTAATTTTCGGTTTACATTAGATTATTTTATATTTAAAAATAATAATAAAACCTGTTTATGAAATTAAAAATAAAACTCATGAAAATATATTTCAATATAAACAAGAATGTACGTGAGATAACCTGAATAAGCACGAGCGGACATTCAATGATTCCATCAGAACCAGGAACATTGTAAAGTATTTCATCGAAGAAAGGAAATGGGGGCATAAAATTGTCACCAAATTGTTCAATTGCCACATCTGCATCTGCCTCAATGAACAAGACACCTTCCTCATCACAATCCACCGTTAGTTTTCCATTAGGACCCTCCCTAAGCCTTCCAGCAAAACGATAATAAAACACAAGTGTTTTGGCTAATGCTTTTCTAATGACTTGAACAGGGTCTTTACCTGCCATTGCAGGTTGGTAACGATAGAATTGAACAAATGGAAGTTGGTAACGCAGGCCATGTTGGTCATCTATGCCTGATAGCAGCTTAAGCTCACGTGGAGTGGGATTTGCTGGGGCTACTAGTTCTGGTGGGTTTCTCCTTACAGTAAAATCTAGAGATGAAGTTTGGAGAACCAATTTATGTTGTATAGGAAGCAAAGAAGAGAGGTGGATGTGCTATTGGTTGAAGTTTGGAAGTTGGAACTTGTATTTATAGTGTGTGCAATTGACAATGGACATTGGAAGCATGCATGGTCTACATGTTGTGCTATTGCTGGAATTTATTTAAACAAAATTAGTACCACATTTTTAATTGCCTTGTAATTTATGTTCTTTTCTTTAGTGTCATGAACAGTATTATAATAAATATTTTTTGATTTTTTGATTTAGTAGTTTCGCAATTAAGATTATAGACTCCTCGGTGATGCGTTAAAGTATTTCTACAAGTTTTGGTCCTTTGGACCAGTTATGAAATTAATCATTAGTACACTTAAAGTTTTTCGTTCCTTCCCAAAAGTGTATTTTGCGAGTATCGAATTCAAATTTTCTCCTCACAAATCTAGTGTGTGTTGCCTGTTGTATTACACCCATTATGACGTATAAATATTTTTTAATAACATATTATATATCTTTCACTAATGTAACATAATATAATTTTTTTCGCCTGTTAAAGATTAAAATATAAAAAAAAAAAGATGAAAGAAATTCTAATAAGGAATCGAGTGATGTAATTTTTTATATAAGAAAAAAAATATAATTGATTTGAAACAAAACTTAGTACAAAATTTACCTTTAGGAGCATAAGACAAAGCTACAAATGTTGCAGATTGAGTGATAGCAACACTCCAACATCTACTAGGCCCAAGAGGACACATAAGGGGTCCAATTACCTCAATGACTTCATGTAGTTCAGGCTCAGAAAAGGACAAAGGTTGTTGGATATTTACTCATTGCAACGTTAACAATTCTGTTATATTGTTATAACCAATTTAGATTTCTAATCCTCCAATTTTGTTATCACTTTGATATTTTCAGCTTTATTATGAATTCCCCTGTTGGCCAATGATTGGCAGTATCATCCTTCACCTATATCCATTATAAATACCATAATAAGCAATGAAATGAGTAGAGAAACTTCCCTTATATTTACTTAGTTAAATTTGGTATAGAAGCTTACCTATCAATTGGTCTGACCTGTCATGTTCGACCACAATACCCGCCAAATCACCACTGACCACCTCATGCAAAGCCAAACCACCCTGGCATAGAACCACACCGCTCTCACCCAAGCCCAAATGACCATGAACAACAAGATTGATTCCATTCTGGAATGATTACCTGCTTTGCCAGTTACCCTCTCTTTATCAAAATCTCCACAAACACCCACCTTTCCCACACTATCATGCCTTCACATGAAGCTGGAGGTACCACGCTTCGATGGCCAGGACCCCATGGGCAAGATATTTAAAATATTCCAGTTCTTTGACTACTAGGGCATACCTAATCACGAATGACTTATGGTAGCTTCCTTTTGCATGGAAGGACCTACCCTCTATTGATATCAATGGATGTTGAGGAATGGTTTTCTCGCGTCTTGGCCGGCGATGCTCCAAGCTTTGGAATCCCGGTTCGCCCCCTTGTTCTATGACGACACCCTAGGGAGCCTTGTTCAAACTTTCTCATTGAGGCTCCATTAATGAGTACCTGGCAGAGTTTGAGAGACTCGTAAACAAAATTGTAGGTCTCGCTCCACCTTTTCTTCTCAATTGGTTTGTCTCCAGTTTGAACCCAGAGTTGTGGTGTGAAGTTTAGGTTCTCCAGCTTCTTTCGCTTACCCTGGCAACCGCTCTGGCTAAGCTTCAAAAGGACAATATCTTGGACCGTTGTCGCCATTCTAGAGCTCAATTCCACTTTCCCCCTCCGTCAAACCCACTGTCGGGGTCCTTTGTGATTTCCAACCCTAGGATCCCTATCAAATGCCTCTCATCGAAGGACATGGTCATTCGACACAACAAAGGCTTCTACTGTTGGAAAAGAGAAGGTTATAGGAATTAATTGAGAGAAATAGACGAGAGAATATTTGAAAGAAGACTAG
The DNA here is from genome assembly GCF_000004515.6 of Glycine max. Lineage (NCBI taxonomy): Eukaryota > Viridiplantae > Streptophyta > Magnoliopsida > Fabales > Fabaceae > Glycine > Glycine max. The sequence goes on from NC_038245.2 coordinate 38,035,455, forward strand.
TTTTTATGACTTGAGAAATTTTTTGTTTTGGCTTTTTTTTTTTGGCTTTTTTGGGTTCACTTACAAATGACAATCTTTCCCCCTTTTATAGGCTTCAAGGGAGAGTTCTAGATACATCAAGAAAGATTCCACACACTTCAAGGGAGATTTCTACACACTTCTTCCAACTACTTAGTTCTATACACTTCTTCCAATTAAATATTTCTTCTACTTATTTCTACACTTCTCTAGAATTTTCTTTGGAGTAATAGTACAAACTTATTGGCCTAACACTTGATTAATGGGCTAAATCAAGTTTATATTATTCAACACCCCTTAAACTTGATTTACCATTCCAAGTAAGCTTCTTAACTTGATAAAGTCTTCTTGCTTGAGCGGCTTGGTGAAGATGTCAGCTACTTGGTCTTGAGACTTCACATATTATGCATGTACATTCTTTCTTTCCATGCACTCCTTTATGTAGTGCTAATAGGTATCAATATGTTTTTTCGATCATGGAACACTAAATTATTTGCTAAAGTAATGGCTATATTATTATCCACAAAGAACTTGGTCGGCTCTTCTTGTGACATGCCTAAATCTTTTAACAAATTCCTAAGCCAGACTATGACAAACACATGAAGTAGCTTCTACATGTTCTGCCTCACAAGTCGAAAGAGTGACTATGGGTTGTTTTTTTGACATCCAAGTGAAGGTTGTATTCCCCGTGAAAAACACAAACCCACTGGTACTTTTTTTATCATCTTCATCTCCAGCCCAATCGTTGCCACTGTAACCTACAAGCTTATAGTCATTACTTGTTGAGAACCATAAGCCAAAGCCGATTGTTCCTTTGATATAGCGAAGAATTCATTTTGCGGCTTTGAGATGAGTAATGGTCGGAGAGTCTCCATGTATTGACTAGTGACTCTAGTAGCTTATAGAATGTTTGGTCTTGTGGACGTCCAATATTGCAAACTAACCACCAAACTCTTGAAATTTGTAGCATCCTCCTTTTATGCTTGGTCGAACTTTGATAACTTCATTTTGCACTCCATCGGTGTTCCAATTGGCTTACAACTATCCATCTTGAATTTCTTGAGCATTTCCTTTGCATAGTTTTGTTGTGAAATGAAGATTCCATCTTCCTTCTGCTTTACCTCAATGCCAAGATAGTATGACATTAGTCTAATATTGGTCATCTCAAACTCCTTGAGCATTGTTTTCTTGAACTTTTTAAACATACTTGGATTACTTCCTGTGAAGATCAAGTCATCCACATATACACACATGATCAAGATATTTCCATCTTTGATCTTGACATAAAGGGCATGCTCGTGTGGGCACTTTGTAAAGTTATTTTCTTGGAAACACTTGTCAATGTGACTATACCATGCTCTCGGTGCTTGTTTTAGTCCATAAAGTGCCTTCTTTATATCAGAACTTTGTTTTCTTCTCCTTTCACCTTGTATCCCAATGTTTGCTCAATGTACACTTTGTTCTCAAGGACTCCATTCAAGAAGGCAGACTTCATGTCCATCTAATGAATTCTCCACTTGTGTTGAGCAGCAAGAGAGAATCTTATGGTCTCCAGGCAAGCGACCGGAGCAAACACCTCATCATAATCAATCGCAGTCTTTTGATTGTAACCTTTTCCAACTAGCCTTGCCTTGTATCTTTCAATTTCTCTGTTGACATTCTTCTTTGTTTTGTACACCTATTTGACACTAATAGCCTTGTTCCCTTTTGGAAGGGAGAGGAGTTCCAATGTGTCATTCTTCATGACAAATCTAATTTCTTCTTCCATTGCATCTCCTCATCTTTTATCTTGCGCAACTTCTTCAAAGTCCACTAGTTCACAATTTGCAAAGAGACAAAATAGTGTGATATTATTGTTAACTTATTGGCAAATGTACCAATTCGTCCAAGTAGTAATTTAAAATGATAAGATCGAGTATCGCTTCCACAGGGATTGATAACTGCTAAATAATTGTATTTTGATAGTAGAAAATTAGTCAAATATTGGCCTGAAATTAATTATTTAGCAGTTATTTGTGAATAAAAGTTAGAAAATTAATTAAATTGAATTTTTGGTTGTAGATATAAAAATTGGAGGTGTAACAAGCAAAAAGGGCAGAAAAATTGAAGAAAAGAAAAAAATTTGAAGAAGGCCCAGCCCAATACGCGCGCTCAGCGCGCGTCACGGGCTAAGCGGGCCATGAAGTACACGCGCTAAGCGCGGGGTATCGCGTTAAGCACGCCTACGAAGGCCCAAAGCCCATTTCAGCAGCTATAAATAGAGAGCCAGTCCAAGGATAGAGAACACCACCACATAACCCCTCTCTTAGGGGTTTTATTTACTCCCTTTCTTTCTTTCACCCCTTCTCTCATTGTAAAGCCCTCAATGGCCATGAGTGGCTAAACCCCCTAGCTAGGGTCTGGCAGACCTAAAAAGACAATGATGTATGGAGCATTTCAAGAGTTATCAATAAAAAGAGGAATTACCTCCAAGTTCTTTTATTTATTTACCGTTCTTTCTTTTTACATCCTGTATCTCGAAACTTGCTTTCTGTTAGGGTTTAGTCCACTCGGGAGAGGGTAAAGCCTAATTAGGGGTAAGGAATGAATACTTGAATCTGTTTTAAGGGTTAGGCCACTCGGGAGAGGGTAACACTTAAGAGAACACTAAAAGGAAGAAATTATCGGGTTATCTTTTAGAATGGTTTCCTTCTAGGTTCTTTTATCTGCTTTTCTTTCTTGCTTAGTCTGCATCTCGGACTTTGTTTTCTGTTAGTCTTTAGGCCACTCGGGAGAGGGTAAAGCCTAATTAGGGATAAGGAATGAATGCGTGAATTGGTTTTAAGGGTTAGGCCACTCGGGAGAGGGTAATGCTTGATAATAAAAGAAAGAAATCATTGGGTTAGCATGACTTAATGCCCCAATGCCCATGCTTTAGCAAACATCTAGAATGTAATCTTAATGCATCTTTGTTATTGAGTCTTCGCAAAGGGCATTTGGAAGATAGGTAATTAAGGTAGGCTTGTCATCGTGAGGCATCAGGGGCAAGTAGATGGATATATGTGAGGCAGAATTAGTTCGCTGGTATTGATAACAGACAAATCCATAATCCATATATCTAGGCTAATTAGACTTGTCATGTTTTAACGATTTTAATATATAGATTTTATTCCCTATTTTATTGTTGGCTTTTCTTAGAAGTAGTTATTCCTTATTTTTCTTATTTGTTTTCTTAGAAGTAGTTATTCCTTATTTTACTGTTGGGTTTTATTAGGAATAAGTAGTTAGGCTTAGTAGATTTAGACTTTATTTGAATTTCGTAGAAGTAGTTATCTTTATCATATCGCAATTTAAATATTTTATCTTCTATTTTGATCTTTCAATCTTTTATCTTTTTCTTTTATCTTCTAATTTTATCTTTAAATATCTTATCTTTTCTTTTATCTTCTAATTTTAACTTTAAATATCGTATCTTTTCTTTACCTTATCTTCTATCTTTCTTTATCTTTTATTTTAAATTCTTATCTCTTGCTTTTAAATTGGGTTTGCATTAATCTAAGTACAAACAAAGTCCCTGTGAATTCGACACTCGGACTTCCGAGAACTTTACTACTTGTGACGATTTGGTACACTTGCCAACGAGTTAATAAGGATTTTGTTTGTACTCAAGACGATGTATACCTAATTTTTGTACAATTAATGAATAGATTTAAGAAGTGTAATTTGAGTCATTTTGGTAAAGTAAACAAACTATACTATTCTACGCTATGATTAAGTAAGAAAAACATTGTGAGTGGTAAAGGATAGTGAATGCAGGATTGAATATGTTGGGGGCTTTCTTACTGAAACTACTCTTGATGTGGTATAATTAATTTTTCTCTATTTAATATTACTATAGTTATCACCTACATCTATTAATATACTCTAATCGTTATCCCTCACATGAGAGAGCCTAATTCCCCTAATTTCTTTCTTAATCCCTCAAGAACTAAATTAGTTGAACCACATGACTAATGGAGATGCATAAACAAGCTGAACAACCTTATATTATCCCCAACAATAAAGCATTTAGATGTTCTTTCCCATTCTAAGGATTAAAAACATTTTCCATTGCCTAAACCCTAAACATGACATATATATGGGTGATCAATCCAAATACATTTTAATAAACACAAAAAGATACAATGAACTAGAAATAACATTAAATAGATAGTGAGAGTCATTACATCAAGATAGTTTGGTGAACAATGGGTGGTTTAGCCTCTCATTGTCATGAGAGACTTAACTATACAAAAAAAAGATGAAAATGTGTGGAGGAATGGAAGGTAGATGGGTGTGGAGGTAGTCAATGGCTCCCAATTGGTGTTTTTCTTCTTCTTCCTCGAGCTCTAGGATTATGCTTTGTGCTCCCTATCAGAAGTGCCCTTTTTCCCTCTTGTTTTTCACTTAAAAGCTATCCTGATATGAGTTTTCGCGATTTCACGCTAAGGGTGAGTAAGTGATTGGACACTAAGCGCTCAACATGGTTGTTCGTCACAACAAAGGCTTCTACTGTTGGAAAGGAGAAGATTTTAGGAAGTAATTGAGAGAAATGAAGGAGGAGAGAATATTTGAAAGAAGGCTAGATAGTTTTTATGACTTAAGAAATGCTTTTGCTTTGGCTTATTTTGGCTTCATTGGTTTTACTTATAAATGGCAACCTCTTCCCTTTTTATAGCCTTCAAGGGAAAATTCTAGATACATCAAGAAAGATTCAACATACATCAAGGGAGAGTTCTACACACTTCTCCCAACTACTTAGTTCTACACACTTCTTCTAATTAAACATTACTTCTACTTATTTCTACATTTCTCTAGAATTTTCTTTGGAGTAGTAGTACAAACTTAATGGGCCTAACACTTGATTAATAGGCTAAATCAAGTTTATATTATTCAACATTTGCTATCATTGTGAAAATAAACGGGTTATCGGCCACCATTGCATATACACAACTCCATCTCTTCATTACGGACGACGACAAACCCCAGCACCCTAACCTTTCCTTTGGATATGACCCACCCACCATTGTCCTTTTTCTCGAACAAATTTCTGACGATCACCCCTAAAAGCCCCAACACAATGTTCGGGATGCCTATGGCAGAAACCTTCCGCATCTACAACCATATCTCTCACCACCGCGTCATTATCCTTGTCAATGGGGATAACACTCACAATTTCATTCAGGTATGCATTGCAAAGTTCCTCAATTTGCCTACTTCTCCCACACCGGCAATGTAGGTTATGGTGGGCAATGACAACCTGTTGGACTGCGATACCACATGTCCTCAGGTTCTACTCGCCGTCTTGGGTCACCAATTTACCCTAAACCTCTTCCACCTTCCCCTCTATGGCGCAAACAAAGTTCTCGAGGTCCAATGGCTCAAAAACTTGAGCCTTGTAACTACTGACTACAACACCCTCCCAATGCCATTTTCCCAAATGGGTCAGCCCATAACCCTTCACGTAGATGTCCTACTTCGCCTAGACTCTGCTTCAACCCAATAACTTAAAACACTACTTCCAAGCCCAGCGTGTTTCGGCCTTGTTTTAGCTGGCACAAATCCCAAACACAGCTTAACGCCCCCCTAGTCTATCTTCATCACATGATTTTCCCTCCTCACCCCCAGCCATCACCAACCTCATTTCATGTTTTGATACCATTTTTCAGGAACCATAATCGCTTACCAGTCATCGTTCCATTACTCACCACATCCATCTTCTTCCCAATTCCAACCCCATCAATGTGAAGCCATATTGCTACCTTTATTGCCAGAAGATAGAATTAGGAAGGCAGGTAACTTATATGCTCGACGTTGGCCTCATTCAACTCAGTTAGAATTTGTTCTCTTCGTTAGTGCTTCTGGTAAAAAAGAAATATGACAGCTGGCGTTGTTGGGTGGATTATTATGCTTTGAACATGATCACATCCAAAGACAGATTGGCGAGCTCCTCGACAAATTGGGAAAAGCTTCATAGTTTTCTATGCTCAATCTTCACCAAGGATTCCACCAAATCTGCATGGCTGACGAGGACATTCCAAAAATGACATTTTTTACTTATCAAGGTCATTACAAGTACAAACCATTTGGACTCTGTAATGCTCCCTCGATGTTTCAGGTGACCATGAATGAACTACCCAAACCATTTCTACGCAAATTGTCGTGGTTTTCTTCGATGATATCATTGTCTACAGTTCATCACTATCCTCGCATCTTCACCATTTGGAAGTAGTTTTCGCTTCACTTTCGTAGGGACACTTTTACCTGCACCACTCTAAGTGTCTGTTTTCCCAGAACTGATTACATTGTCCTGGCCATATTGTGTCAACCCACGAGGTTTCACCAAACCAATCAAATTTTAGGCAATGGTTGCTTGGCCAATTCCAGCATCTTAACCCGAACTACGAGGCTTCCTTAGCTTAATAGGATTTTACCAAAATTTTATAAAAGGGTACATAGTTGTGGCTACACCTCTAATGACTCTATTGCCGAAAGACCAATTTGTCTGCCACCAGGACGTCCAACTGTCATTCAATAAACTCAAGCAACTCATGACTGAGGCTCTCGTATTGGCCATGATAGATTTCTCAATTCCTTTCATTTTGGAATCTGATGCCTCAGGTTTCGCTACAGGAGTTGTTCTCCTTCAAAATTCCTATCCCATCACCTTTTATAGCAAGAATTTTTGCAAGTGATACAAACTCCGGAGCAACAAACCTATCTTGCCAAATTGTTAGGCTATGACTATACGATCCAATACAAGTCAGGTTCTAGCAATATCTTCGCCTCCCAGATTCCCACCAATCAATTCTTCTCATGATTGCTCCCCAACTTTGTATTTATGGAACAACTTCAACAATTGTTGTTGGAAAACCAGGATTAGCAGGAGTTACTTAAGCAAATCCACCAACACCCAGAGGCACACCTGGACTTCGCAATCCAATGCGATCTCATTTTTATCCACGAAAAGATTTGGCTCACTTTGGACAATCCTTTCACATCACTTTTGTTGGAGGAATTTCATAAAATTCCTCTTGGAGGCCATATAAGAGTTACTAAGCCTTTTCATCATCTTCAGGACAATTTCTTCTGGTCTTATATGCGCTCCGACGTCCGCTAATATGTTTCTTGGTGCCTCATCTGCCAGCAAACCAAGTATGAAACTAAGAAGCTCGTGGGTCTGCTTCAACCTTTACCAACACCATCATCAATTTGGGAAGACTTATCCCTCAATTTTATCTTCGGACTATCCCCGTTGAATGGTTTTACCACCATTTTGGTAGTGGTGGATAGATTCTTTAAAGGGTCTCATTTTGGTGCCCTTCCTCCACAATATATGGCACACAAGGTCGTTCTCCTCTTTCTGGATATTGTCTGCAAATTGCACGGCTTCCCTCGTAGCTTGGTATTAGACAAATATCCTCTGTTCATCAGTTCATTTTGGCGTGAATTATTTCGCCTGGGTTGTACGAAACTCTGAATGAGCACTTCATACCATCCTCAAATGGATGGACTGATAGAGGTTCTCAATTGCATCCTTGAACAATACCTTCGAGCTTTTGTTCACGACAAATCGGTTCAAATTCCTTGCGCTCACTAAATGGTCATATAACACTTTGGTTCACTTTGGCATCGGTTTTTCACCTTTCGAGGTAACGTATGGGAAAAGTCCATCGTCAATTCCCAGCTATCTACTTGGGTCCTCACCAGTCGAGGCCATCGACTCCTTACTAGCCACACAGGCCACCATTCATGAAACATTACAGTGTCACCTCTCAAAGGCCCAAGCCACTATGAAGCGACACAAGGTCACCCATCGCTGCGATGTTCAGCTTTCGGTCAATGATTGGGTGTTTATTCATCTCCATCCCTATCGCTAAACTTCACTCACCCCGACATACACTAAACTGGGGAAATATTTTTGTGAGTGTTTTCATATCAAAGTATGTATTGGACAAGTTGCATATTGTCTCAAGTAATTACTTAAATTTTCCAAAATCCATCCGGTCTTCCACGTCTCGTTGCTGAAGCCTTACCAAGGTCCCTCTCCTCCCAGTCCAGACCCCCTACCTCCTATGGCCACTGACAACCACCCGATAATAGAACACATGTCGATTCTTGATTGGAAATGGGACACAACGACAAATCCCCTGACCAAGCTACCGCTGGTGCACTGGTTTGGGTTGCCTTCGGAAGACACAACATCAGAACATTGGGAGGATTTATGGGCTTCTCACAACCTTCTGGACAAGGTTAATTTTCCAGAGAAAGGTGATGATAGCAACATTGCAACATATACTAGGCCCAAGAGGACACAGAAGAAGAGGCCCAATTACCTCATTGACTTTGTGTAATTCAGGCTCGGAAGATTGCTTATCCTCCAATTCTGTTATCATTTTGTTATTTTCTGCTTTATTACGAATTCTTCTGGACAAGGTTAATTTTCCAGAGAAAGGTGATGATAGCAACATTGCAACATATACTAGGCCCAAGAGGACACAGAAGAAGAGGCCCAATTACCTCATTGACTTTGTGTAATTCAGGCTCGGAAGATTGCTTATCCTCCAATTCTGTTATCATTTTGTTATTTTCTGCTTTATTACGAATTCTTCTGCTGGCGAATGATTGGCAGTATCTTCCTTCATCTGTATCCTTTATAAATACCATAATAACCCATGAAATGAGCAGAAATTTCCTTCATCTTTTCTTAGTTAAATTTAGTATAGAAGCTTACCTATCATTGAGCCCGTGAAGTAGAATCCAAAAAAAGAGATCATCAGTCAACACCCCAGCAAACCCCTATACAATATTCACTCGGCCCAATGAAGGAAAAGTGGTCAGCAATCTAATTCGTGGCCTAATAGACAAAACCACTTTAATATGGTCACCACCAAACTAACCGGACTAAAAAACCATAATAATTCATTGCTGTTGTCAAACTTTGGAATTGACAATTTGTACGATGTATCCAATTCCTCATTTAAAACAATGGAGCTCACCACTATTGTCATTCAACAAATGATTAAAATGTTACAGATCCTTGGTCTCTTGCATCATCTCGAGACATACTTGTGAAGTATATGGTGATGTATGTTGGCTTGATTATTTGTGAGTTTATTTTTTTTAGCAAGTTGGTATTTGGAAATCGGTTATTATAGCAATTAATTGAAAGAGAGCCAGCTACGTTTCATTTCAGTAAGAATAATTTTGTAATATGTTGTGCATGCATTTGCTACATAATTAGTATCTACTGTGCACTTTAGTAATTGTTAGGTTAGCTGTCGTGTCATTTCCCTCTTGACTCTTTTAATCTGTCTTCTTCTCTAAATGATCTGCACCACTTGTGCTTCTGTTTAGATTGGATAAATCATTGGCTTTTTTTTTTTTTTTAAAAAAAAAGAATTCTTATTTGGCGTTTCTCTTAAAAGCAAAGTCATGAATGAGAGGTGCAGATCATTTAGCCACACAATCAATATTAAAGTCCACAAGAGAAACATGTACGAGATAGAAAATAGGGTTGTGAGATGTATTTGGAAACTCGTGCAACGGATATTCAGAATTTGATTATTTTGTTATAATTCACAATTCTAATTTAGTAACCTGACAAAAAAATCAAAAACATTATATTTTCCCTTCTATAAATAATAGTATTTGGAATATAGAAAGGTTCTTCCTGGCAAAAGATAAAGCAATATAAAATGAGAAGAAAAGCTTATAATTTGACATTTACCGGTGAAAGCTCCAATTAACATTTATTTTTTATACAACCAAAATATCTGTAGATCACAACACATCAAAGGGAACATTAGCTTGCTATCGAGGAAGAAATTCGGTTATAGATATTTCGTTGTTGGACAATAGTGTGGAAGATTGGCTGGAACTTGATTCTTGTACAATTGCTTTTGGATCCATTTGCAACAAAAATGCATGCTCTTGTGGAGTTGGTAAATTAATCAAATGATTGCTCATATATGAAACAATTGTTGCCATTGTTGGTCTAGCATCAGGATATTGTTGAACACATAATAAGCCAATGTGAACGCACCTAATTACTTCAATTTCAGGAAAACTTCCTTTCATATTTGGGTCCAATATGCTTAACGGTGCATGATCCCTCCATTGCTTCCAAACCTACAGCATTTGTCAAATTAAAATATCCAAATCATAATTTAAAACTTCTTTGCATGCATTTCTATTAATTTGAGTGTACATTGGATAAATAATGGCATATAGGCATTGATTAATGCAAGGGAATAAAAAGGTTGTGTTATTATATACTCACATAACTTAGGAGGCTATGACCAATCCGTTGTGATTCATATGAATTTACATTCTTTTTTCCAGTAATAATTTCTAAAATCATGACTCCAAAACTGAAAACATCAGATTTCTCCGAAAATTGTCCAAGCATTGCATATTCCGGAGACATATAACCTCTAGAAAGTAAAATTAGAAGCAAAAAATAGAGTCATTTTAGCTCAAATACACATTATAAATAAGCATAAAGAAAGGATAAGGATGAGCATTTGTAACTTACAATGTTCCAACAATTTTATTTGTATTTCCTTTGTCTTGATTTATTTCAACAATTCTAGCTAGACCAAAATCTGAGATTTTTGGAATCATATTTTCATCCAATAAAATATTACTAGGTTTGAGATCACGATGTATAACTTTGAGTCGAGAATGTTCATGTAAATATAAGATTCCTTGAGCAATTCCTCCTATGATGTTGTAGCGTTCACACCAACTTAACAATTTTTGCCGTTTAGAATCTACAAAATTGTATAAGTGTGAAATGTCAATGAGAAGCATGTGTTAATCAATAATTGAATTAAATCAAAATCTTATTAAAGCATATATACTTAATGAATTAGTAGTCTTAACGCATAAATTAGTGAAGGAGTCTAAGGTGAAAAGTGTCAAACCAAATAAAAAATGATCCAGGCTCTTGTTTGACACGTATTCATAAATAAGCATTTTCTCTTGCTCTCCCAGGCAAAAACCAATGAATGTTACTAGGTTTCTATGTTGAAGCTTGGCTATTAGTAAGACTTCATTCTTGAATTCATTTGCACCTTGCTTAGAACTTCTTGAAAGTCTCTTTACTGCTATTTGTTGCCCATCAGGTAATATCCCCTGAAATTAAACCATTATTCATGTGAAAAACAAAAATATGAAAATAACTTTTCTCACATTTACTCACCTTGTAAACTTCTCCAAATCCACCTTTGCCAATACAGTTCTCATTGGAGAAGTTGTTAGTCGCCGCTTCAATTACAGCCAAATCAAATTGCAATGGCTCTAAAATGGCGCTTTCATGACCAACTAGAACAAATATGGTTAGTTTGTTAAACCAAGTTTTCAAAGTTTTGAGGATAACAAATACGAGTTTAAAGTACATATTTTTTACATACAATTTTCTTTGAGAATGGTCCTAAAACTCTTTCTTGCTTGTCTCCTTAGTAAATAGTAGCCAACGGAGAAGACCATTATTGAAACTAACGTGGGCACAATAATTAAGATAATTAACCGAGACTTGTTTTGTCTTTTCTCTGAAAAAAAAAAGAAGACAATCATCATATCTCAATTACATGGAATAATAACAATAAATAAACGATAAAATATGCTCTTGTTCCTCTAAAATGTCTGAAGTTTAGTTTTAGTCCTTCTAAATTTTTTTAATCCCTCTAAAATGCCATTATTTGTACCAAAAACTTAAAAGGTCATTTCTAATTATCATTTTCAGACTATCTTCCAACATTTTTAGATATTTATCATAGAAGTCGATCCATGTCGGAGAACCTTTTTGATGGACCAATAATGTTTTAAAAACCATATCATTTGTCAGCTGGGTTGAGATACTAAGTTGTTAGATCAATGGTCAAATAGAGGATTAATAGTTGAATCGCATAAACTTATGTAAGTAATATATGTAATGTTTAAATAAATTTATATAAATTATTTTTGTCAAACATTAACTAAACTATCATAATAGTGTGGTGGTAAGTTGCAACTTGAAGTTGTCCTATATATGTCTTGGGTTTGATGTCTATAGAGTGAAGTTTTTTACATTTTTATGCTTAAAACTAATTAATATCATCCCATTAGGCTTGCCTGACAACGAACAGAGTTTGGTACAATAACGACTTTCAGATCTTAGACATCTTAGCTAGGCCCTGTGCGAAGACAAAGTCTAGCACAACAACTTCCAAATCTGGGGGCCTCTATGACAAGGCTACATTTCGGTATCTCGATAGCTTGTTGCTCTTTTTGAGGACCTCCTAAACGACCTTTCTTAACAAGGCTACATTTTGGTATCTCACTGTACACCTAATTAGCCTCCATGTTTCCTTAATTTGGCATGTATTTCGATTCAGTCTACCATGTGCATTCCTTTATCATATATACCCTTCCAAAAGGAAATTACTCCTCATGATTTTGTCTGTCTAGTTACAAACATGTTAAGGTAATCAATTAAGTCGAATACCATATGAGAGGATATATAAAGGATAAGATTGTATCCTCTAATGTGGCTCTGCGACTTTTCTTTGATGTTTAAAAGTTTCCCCATAAAATTTAAACCCTGAGTATTTCCCATATTATTTATAAAGCTAATATCAATAATATTCTTAATCTTCTGCAAGTTGTAGTGGGGCACTTTGCAAAAGGAATAGGCTCTAGATTTTTCCAAGCTTATTTTCTTACTTGATAATGAGCAGAAAACATTTATCACACGTGAAGTGAGATAAGCTTGAGATTGTTTTGCTTTAGGAAATAATGAAAACATGATTGTCAAAATCGTGAGATCTACGTAGGCTCATGAGAGTTTTCGTAGACTCGAATAGTAGATTTGTAAAAGTTTACTTCAAATAAAAAAATAATAAATTAACTATAAATATCATATCAATTTAACATTTTATTAATATTTTAAAGCACATAAGTAATAAGTTCATCCAATTACAAAACATAAGCTCTTCTCCAACAAAAGGTCATACAATTAGAAAACACAAATAGAGAAGATGAACCTGATTGGCAGCAATTGTTTACGAATGGAATGCAGGATAGAGAACAAGTGCTGCTGAGTGAGTATACTAATACTCTTTGGAATTATAAAGATATGAAAAAGACTAGCCAAAATAGAGAAGAAAAATCAAGACAACAACTCTGATTCATCTTTCCAGCTAAAAGAACTGAAGACGGCTAATGCCATGAAAGATGCAGAGATAAGACATTTGTGTCAGAAATTAGGTCTCCTGTAGAGAAGCATAGAAGGAAATGAGGATTTCACAAAGGAACTTTTACAAATTGAACCACTTGAATCTACTTCACCCATTGAAGAGAAATTCTGGTCAAACATGGATGAAATTCTAGAGGAGAACTTAACTTTCTGGTTAAAATTCAGTGCTTATTACTCTAAGATACAAAAGTTTGAAACCACAAAATGGCCAACAAGTAAATATATCATTTGATGAGGCTAATAGGATTGTGACAAACCAACCAACAAGGCAACAACAAAACTAGTCAACAACAATGCATGAGTCAAAGACTAAAGAAACTTACATGGCTACAACAGAGGTGCGCTCGAGCCTTCACTTGGAAGCAAATCACGATTGGGATGAGAGTAAAGTGAAGCAAGCAAGTTGTGCCTTGAAGTGAAGCAAGCACTGCCTTCACCTTCAAACAAATCACGATATGAGAGAAGATTCGCAAGTTGTAAACTCATGATGTTTTGGGTTTGGAAGAAATCACGACTTCCTAAAGAATTGAAGAACCAAATCGCAAACTAGGAGAGATTAGGAGGCAGAGAGAGAACAAATGAAGCAAAAGGAGGACTTTGTGGGTTCATTTTAAGGTCGCACAATCGAAGACGAAATGGCAACCCTAATCACCCAAATTGACCCAAGAAAAGTGCACCAAACAACGTAATTTCACGTTAATTTTTTTCCCAAGCAAACTTGTTTGACTCAATCTAGACTCACAAGTTAGCATTAGTTTAGCCAGAGTCTACCAAGTTCAGTCCAAGTAAGCTAAAAAATAAATTTGAATGCGAGTTAACCCGTGTGGATCTCTTAAACTCATAAGAGTTTACAAGTTAACCCTACAGTTTGACAACCATAAATAAAAAAGCATTTGTATGAATGTGAGATAATGGGCCCATTCTTGGACATTTGGAAGGGTAAACACCTACCCTTAGGCCTTAACCTCTTTGGTCTCTAAACCTCTCTATTCAAAAGTATAAACAAATAAGCGGATAATGGATCTCTCTATTTCAAACCTTTCAATGGATAAAAATTGAGTCCCAGTTCCATTCTAAACATGATTATCAAACTCTCGAGTTAACTCGTTAACTCTTACGAGTTTATGACTCTACTTACCCTATGTGATCTGACTCATGTGTAAATTCTCTTTTTAGTAAACTTTAGGTAAACTCGATAAACTCTCAAGTTTATCACCGAACCAACGAGTCATCAAGCCAAAAAAAATTAGATCATATAAGTCATTTTGGGTTGTTTTCTGTCTATTTAGTGTTCAATATATCTTCATTTAGTGTGTTGTTCCCGAATAAAAAAAATTTCACCTTAAATAACATCAAACTCTTGTTCTCTAATAACATCAAATCCTCGATGGGAATGATTTACCACTACTATAATATCTGTAAGTTATTATCTAGTAGTAATGCATTACTAGACTTGATTATTTGAGAATTGTGAAATTTATGAATTATTATTTTGCTTTATTATATTGTTAAAATGTTTAATTGGTACGTTATTTATAAATATTTTGTTATTATTTTGAGTTGAATACACGAGTCGAGTCTATAGAACTTTTAAAGTCTACATAAACTCTTGAGTTTGATAACCTTGATTCTAGATAACAAAATGGAGGTGGAATTGAATTGACATCCATAATGAGAGAGAAAGTAACTTATAAGAATTGAAATGTCCTTAGGGTTTGTTTGAGGATGTGTTATTTAATTAATCTTGCCTTATACCTTTTCTTAGTCAATCTTAAAGAAACATCCCTTTCCTTCCTTTTCTCCTTGGTCATGTGATGATTAACCTCTTGGAGGACAATTTCATTATTAGTGGTATTTCTCCCTATGATGAAACTTCCCTAAATAGGGTTGATTAGCTCATGGAGCAAGGGTCACAGCCTTTTCGTCAACACGTTGATATTAAAAAACATTGCATATGTACATGGGCCTAGAATCCTTGAACATCGTTAGGTGATCACTCATAGGAATAAGGACTATTAAGGTTTCAAGTTGATAGTCTTGGCACTCTATACGCTTTCATGCTCATAAAGGCTTTGTGTAGGGGAAATCGTATAAAAATAAAACTAAATTTTTTAAGTATTTAAGTTAAAAAAAATAAAAATAATCCTTTATATATATATATATATATATATATATATAATAACAAAATACAAGTTGTTAGCTTAGACATCACTTTATGAATAATTAAATGTTATATAAAATATAATATCTTCCAAGTAAATGTTATATATAAAATTTATATCAACTCTTGATTAAAATTTTAAATTAATGCTGTGCTTTCATTAAAAATACATTGATTTTATTAAATGAATAAATTAGTCTTAGTCTGCATGTTTTAAAACAGTACTTAATTAGATTGTAATATTTTTTACAGTACTATTAAAATATAAATTATCAGGTATGGTATGGAATTAAGATTTTTAATTAACGGGATGATTTGAAGTAGACAGAGAATACATAAAAAGGA
Source organism: Glycine max (assembly GCF_000004515.6). Taxonomy (NCBI): domain Eukaryota; kingdom Viridiplantae; phylum Streptophyta; class Magnoliopsida; order Fabales; family Fabaceae; genus Glycine; species Glycine max. Next base: position 38,051,237 of record NC_038245.2, read on the forward strand.
GAAACAGTGGAGAAAAAAATGATAGTATGAAAAAGGAAGAGAAAAAGATATAAGAAGAAAATGTAGTAGATAGAGAGGAGAGAGAGATAAAAAAAAGAGAGAGAGAGAAGAATGATGTCAACCGTCAACGTTTTGGGGCCGGCCAAGGTGGATTAAGATGAGAATGAGAGAGAAAAGAAAAAGTAGAGGAAGAAAAACAAGAGATATGTGAAAAAATAGGTTAGAAGTGAGTTGTAACAGAATGAGAGATCATTTATGTTCGGAGAAAAGATTGATAGAAAAAGTGAAACAAATGATGGAAACGGAAGAAAGATATAGAATGAAAAATAGAGTAAAGAGAAATGAAAGATAAAGTTAGTGAATGATCATAATATTTCTTTTAAAAAGCAAATATTCTGCGTCAGCAACGACTATCATACGCCGCTGGAAAACATCTGCACATGCGTGGTTTTAGAAAAGAAAAATACTATTTTACTACGAATCAAAACAATTTTTTAAAGAATAAATAGACACAGACGGTTATGTGTTATGTGATGCTTTAAAAGAAAAAGGAAAAAAATATAAATATATGATGCAATGGAAAGAAAATAAGATTGTTAATTAAGGATTTAAAGTTTGTGAATGTCTAAACATATGTATTTGTTTTTTTTTTATGCTGGAGATTTTCTAATAACAACACTTTTTACCAAAATTGTGCATAACCTTGAGGAAGAACTTCACCTGATGAAGAAGGCGTAGCAGCTTGGTCACCATCCTTGTAAAATTGGACCAATTCAAATCGCAGATTGCAGCTAGGGTACATAACTCTTCCCCCTACACTCCCCAAACGAGACCATGGAATTCCGGGTCCAATAACATCCCCCAAACACCCCTTACAATCATCACTGGTCAAATCCCGTGTACACTGACCAAGAGTATAAAGCGTTTGCAAATCATTCAGTTTCAACGATTTGGTTCCGAATCTCTCATCACTGTCCCCTGCTTCAATAGCAACTTTCGACAACGCATTCGACAACACGAAAATGAAGAATTTTTGTCCCTGATCGGGGCTTGAGAAACGCGTGATATTCAGCCTCGAGAACACGGGACTTTTTTCTACCATGTTGAAGAAATTCCGATGTGAATAGCGAAGCAAGCAGTGACTGTACCAAATTATAGCCTCTTGAAATGAACCACACTCTGATAACATTCGATGAGTTGCGTTTAAAACGCACTGTTCACAGTTAGGAGAAGGAACATCACCTCGGCACATGAAGAGACCATACACTTGGTTGTTTATATTTGCATCATGAAACGACTTGCCGTTTGTGGCGTTGGAAGACAAGTAAGAGAAGAGGGTGTTGAGGCTTTTCTGGAAAGTGCTACTGACAGTGAAGGTTTTGCTACTTAAGCAATTGTGAGAGAGATAAACTGGGTCTTCTGAAAACTTTGTGTCTTCCTCGGAAAATTTTGTCTCAGGAACTAGCTTTGGTGTTTGTGTATTAAGAGTGGAGAGAAAGAAAGGGTACATTTCATACCTAATGTTACAACTTGGATTTAGAACTCTCCCTCCTATTTTTCCCTGACAACATGATGGAAGTTCTCCTATGATTTCATCGAGACACGTTTTGCAATCATGGGGTGAAAGGTTGGGTGTGCACTGTACGAGACAATAAAGGGATTGAAGTTCAGAAACTAATACTTCCCTTGTGGCGAACTTTTTAGGGTTACCTGCTGCTTCTTCTCCGGTTTGGTTCATGGTCTGAAACAACAAACGCATGAAGGTTTGAGGGTTCGAGACGTTGCCCGTGTTCAACAAGTGAAAACTCGGAGTTGTGGCCACGGTGGTGAAGATCGGGTTGGTGGAATACCAAACCATGCACTCGTCGTACCAAAACACCGATTCTTTGGACAAGGAGCATTCTGAGGAGAGTCTTTGAGTGGCGTTTATGACGCATGCTTGACAAAGCTGAGAAGGGACGTCGCCCCTACACATGAACATGGCGTAGATTGTGTCGGAGGGGTTGGTTCCGGTGAATGTTGTGTTGTAGAATTGGGTGTCGCCGGTGGCGTGAGATGAAAGGGAAGAGAGGAGGGTTCTGAGGTTTATTTGGAAGGAGGTGTTGGCAGTGGTTCTGTTGCTTGAGCAATATTGGTAAAGGTAAAAAGGGTCGTCTTGTGCGTGACTTGTTGAAAAATTGAGCAAGGTAACAAGGATGATAATGAGGAAGGGAAGCTTGAAGTAAGCCATGGATGTGTTAATTTTTAGAGGTCTAGCTAGCATGGCTAAGATGAATGGATGTCAGGGTTGTGGTTTAATTACTTACTATGATTTGTGAGGATTCTTCACAAGGTCTTATATGTGGATGGAAAATAATCAATGAATTGCCATGGTTATTTAACACCTTAAAAGATAAGGAAAAAAAAAAAGAAAAATAATTATAAGTATGTAAGTATTATGATGTGTTAAAAATTGAAGAAAAATAAAAAATTAAAGATAAGATTTAATAGAATGTTTATTACATAACTAATTGAGAAGTGTCCATATATCACCAACTCTATTGGGATTGTAGTCATGATTTGATACTGTGTGAAATTAGAGAATAAATGCAGTTGATGTTCAGTTGCAATTCCCTTGCGGGTCAATGAAGGCACAAAAACTTTGACACTAATTGCTGTGCCAGACCGTTTCATAAAAAAACGAGTAATTCTGGGTGTTTGTTGTGATGGCCACTGGGGTCTGCTTGAGTTCAGCACAAAATACAAAATACAAAAGATGATAGAAATGGAATTTCATTACTCATGTAATCATGTTATAGTCAGTGTGGGTCCGTTGATTTTGGTTTGGGTTTTGATTCTTGATACATGTAATCATGTTATAGTGTGGGTCCGTTGATTTTAATTTGGATCTTATTCTTAATAACTAGTGTTCCAGACATTTCTTAAGAAATTATAAGATATTATTATTCATGTTATAGTCGGTGTGGGTCCGTTGATTTTAGTTTGGGTCTTGACTTTTGATAACTAGTGTTCTAGGCATTTCTTAAGAAATTAAAAGATTTTTTTTTCTTTTTTTAATTAATAATTATATAAGAACCCAATTAAAAATTCAGAAGTACGTATACTATATGCAGGAAAACAAGTGTTTAGATGCTGCATATCATAATAATAATAATAAAAAATCTGTGACAAGAAAACAGATGCACTGATCTGATGCAGTTATAAGATTCGTTGTACAAATACACAAATTGGGTAGTGTTTGCATTTTAGTATTGGAAAAGCATATTTTGATTTGATTATCTAATATTCTCTCTGATTTAAATACTACCTCTATTTATAAATAAACTGTTAGTTGGTGTTCTGTTATATGGAACCCAGCAATCCCCTTAAGATGTCTTTCATTTTGTGGCTTGTTAAAAGGAATCGGCTGTGATAAAATTGCTTTTTTGAACAAGGATTCCCTCTGCCCTTTATGTTCAAATGAGCCTGAGTTAAATGCTCATTTATTCTTTTCTTGCAGGAAATCTTTTCAAGTTTGGGCTCACATTCGTGATTTGGCTCCTTTCCGCAGACGTTTCACTTCTTTACAGCGCATTATTGACTCTTTAATTAGGGGCAGATCCATATCACGTGTTCAAGGAAAATTACGTTGTCTGACTATAACAATTACAGTCTACTTGGCTGTCTAGGAACAAGCTGATTTTTGAAGATTATCAATTTTTTGTCATAGAGATTATTAGCAAGATTAAGTTTCTTATGTATAGACAAGCGCACCTGTTGCATTTGTTTTAGCATCTTGATATATGTCTTCTTGTATTAGGGAGACTTTTGATTTTATTTAACTGCGAGGTATGCTCCATTTATTATTGTATCATTTTGGGTTTAATATAATTTACATTTTTTTTCCAAAAGTCTCTTTTAGATAATTTATAACTTTTTAAAAAGTTGGTTAATGCAAAACACAGGACAGTGTTTTTGCTGGCAACTCGTCTAAATTTTGGGCCGGTAAAACGACACTTTTAATTAAACAATCTTACTTTTTATCTCTATTCTATTTTTGACTTATTTTTCTTTTAAAAAAAGCCTAAGATTCTATTTTATTTCTACTCAATCTCTATTTTCTGTAATAATAATCTCTCGTCTATTTTCATGTTATACTTAATTCTCTCTTGATAACCAAAGCAATAGTCTCCTGAAAATGGGTGGGCACATGAGTTGCTCCGCAATGGAAGTCAATTACACAGATTACAGTCAGTGTGGGTCCGTGGATTTTAGTAATGTGAAAGGATAGTTTGATTTGATATATTATAACATCTGGTCTCTACAAATCTTTATATAATACATAATTGAAGTTTATTATTTTTTTATAAATTTGTTTTATTTTACTCAATAAATATCATAAATTCATCATTTTTAATATTTTTTCACAAAAACTTAAATGATGTTAATTTAATAATTTATTACTCAAAAAGGAATAATTAGGAGAGAAAAATTACAAATTTCTATATAAATTAACCCCAAAATATACTCACAATTAGCAATTATTAACCTCGTCCAATTTTAAATCTTTGTTTGTCCTTAAGCAAAAGGAAAAGGTTCAGAGTTTACTAATCACAATTCATGATATAACTACATACATTCTAAAATGTTTTATTGGTCAATTCTCAAGTTCACAATTGTCATAAGTTCATGAAAGGAGCAAAACAAGATGCGCTTAAATAAAATGGTTAACAAGAATGACTGATCACAAGGAATAATCACCAACTTCAATCCTTACAAGGCTAGTGTTTCTCTCAATCTCACAAGTATCTCGGTAAAAGTGTTTCAATTACAATAATTGAATAGTAAAATTTCAACTTTGAACATCATCTCAGTCAATACTATCATACATGCACAATGTGGATCACTACAGACTTTATTAGGCTTGTAACGTGGCTGAGCTAACAAAGAAATCATGGTTTTTCTAGGATTCAAAACTTAGGATCTAGGAGAGAATTCATACCCCCAAATTACAAACAAACCACAACTTAGAATTTTTCACAACACCAACATTTTTGTTTTACTACTCTTTTCAGCACATTCATTTTCTTTGACATGATTTACCCCAACTTTTATTCTTTAAAATAATAGAATAATAAGTATTATTTTTAATGCAAATGTAATAACATTCATACTGGCTGGAGTAATATCATATTTTGTAACTCAATCTAATTAACTTGTGTTGTTTATTCATTTTTTTCAATAGAAAATCAACTAAAAACATTCCCCCAAATTTTGGTCAAATTTTTCTGGATCCATGAGTACTCTCCTATAACCTAAGAAAGGGTAGTTAGTAAATATCACATTTTAGGCTTGGGTTCCAATGACAAAAATGTTACATTAAGCTAAAAAAAAAGGGTGCAAGGGATGTATTCATTCACAGGATGACTTTTTGGCTAAGTAGCTGAATAAAATAAGAAACAAGGCCTTGATCATTTCCACATCATACATGCATTTTAAGCAATCCAAAAATCATGTGAAATCAAGAAATTAAAACCAGTCATTCTCTCACAGTTTAAAGTTCGCACAAATTACCATTTTTCATTGAAGTATTAAGGTTCTCATTCCATGTTTTTCTGTCAGAAATACTAATCATTTCTCTCGTGTACTGTTAGTTCACACTTCATCACTTACATTGATGTCTGCTGCACGAGAATCAATAATTCACAAAAATATCCATTAGTATGCAGTTCATCTCACTCATGCAATTGATTAACTCCAAATGCGTCGCAACCAATCAATAAGTACCTACTTCTCTATCATGCATCGAACTAAATTACAACTATTACATGACTAAATTTAAACTACTGAAATTAAGTTGTCCTAAATGCAAGAAATTTAAAATGAAAATAAAATAATAGAAAATGAAAACAAAACAAAATAAATAAAGACAAATTAAAAAATTAAAGAAAAATTCTTATCAAAATGGGCCTTAATCCTGTGTGGGCCCTAGATCCCAAGCTTCATGTGCAACAATGATGTCCGCAACATAATCATCATCAGCTCCAGCATCTATGACATCATCATTACCAATATCAGAGATATCACCCCCCTTATAGAAGGAAGTTGAACCCCTGCCCAGGCAACCTGAGATAGGAATGCCTCTAGTGTCATCACTGGTTGTTGAAGAGAGAGCTGGTGAAGGCTCTACATCAAAAGGTACTAGTCATGGTGGAGTGGAGGCTCTGCAACATGGAGAAGAGCTGCTTCTATTGAGAAAAAGAGGGAGAAAACTTGTTGGTTGTAGCTGGACAAGGGATCACCGAAGGTGGAGTTGGTGGAGCATTTGGAGTGGCTCGTGCCCTGACCCGCCTTGGCCCCGGGAAGACACTAGAAGGAACTGTTGGATTCACAACTGGTTTGACTCATCTTCTTCTAGAAACACATATTTAAGTAGTTTAATTAACATGCCACACAATAAGAGATATAAGGTGAATCAATGATTAAGAGAGAAGAAAAGGAGGGGCTGCAAGGTCACGTGTTTTAATAACTAACATTTGACAAAAAAAAATACAAATAAATACAAATGAACCTATTGTTTGTTTTTGTAGATGACAACAAAACTACACTACGATCTATATATATATATATATATATATATATATATATATATATATATATATATATATATATATATATATATATATATATATATATATATATATATATATATTGAGCTTCTTGGTTGTCATGTTTAAGCAACTAAGTTGAAATTGTAATGCTTTAATTTGCTTCTAGGATCAAATGTTGTCATTGTTCTTAATCTTTTGATAATTATATTATGAAATAGATGTTTCATAGCATATATGAAGGGATGAAAATATCCCACGACAGGGTATTGGCACACTTTATATCTTTTGGTTTCCAGACCAAGGTGTTAAGTAACATCCTTACTTTTTTCCTGCAACCAAAAAGGAGATGTTTAATAAGTAGGATTTTGATTGCCATTATCATTTTCCTTTTCCTTTTTCCATATGGGTAAGAATGTCACTTTTTATGTTGATTGTTGAGTCTTGAGTAATTGAAAGTAAGTCATTTCCCTGGATATGATTTTCTTTATTCGATCTTAAATTGGCTATTGCTTTTGATTGTTACTTAGTACTAATGTGAATTGAAAATAAGAAATGGAAGTAGTTGAAAGTAAGTCATATTTCCCTGGATATGATTGTTGACTATAGATTATGAATTGATGATAATGTGTGAACTAAAAACATTGTTATGGTTTGTTAAAAGTTCAAATCTGCAACTGCGTACTATTCTTGACTTGTACCATAGATTACCAGTTATCATAGTTTCGGTTTTGTAGACTTAGTTCCGGTTTTGCTACTTGTATTGTAGCTACAGTACACCAAAAATTTCTATAAAAGGAGTCCTCAAACCCATTATGAGGCACCTTTTTAGATAGAATTTTCAGGTTTAGAGAGAGAAGCTCTACACTAAAACACTCTTTGTAAGCTTTTCTTTCGATTTCAATAAAACTCAAGTTTTCTTTTCATATCTCTTCTCTGTATTGATTGATCCTGTGTGGCTTTACCGCCGTTTTAGTTTCTTCTCTTCTCCTCCCTCATAGATTTTGTTCGACTCTACCGTCATTTCTGTTTCTTTTAATGTTGCTTTCATTTTAATTTCATTTACAATTAATTTTTTTCCATTACATTAATTTTCATCCTGTTATGTTATACTCTTATACTGCATTCTTACTTCTCATTTGTCCGTTGATCCCTTTCCGTTGATCTCTGGTATCAGAGCCTGATGGGGAAGTAGGAATATGATCTATAAGGATATATGTTTATTGATTTCATGGATTTGAAGTTTTGTACAATAAATGTTTTGGTTCATATACAATACGTTTAATTTATGCAGTATGTGTTTGAACAGTATTCTTGGAAGTACAGCAGTATGGTATTTTAGTTGGATGATATTGTAGCAGTAAGCCCCGTGGATGAGAAAGGACAGTAAGGCTAAGGTGTATTGTTCAAATAAAATATTAAGACATAATATACTGGTGGCTATAGGAGTAATGTTCAAATCGTATTGAAAAAAAAGAGTTAAAATTTTTATTTTTTCAGATCCAAGAAATTTAGTAACATATAACCTTGTGGAAACATTTCTATGGAACCACATGAAGGCAAAGATACTAGAGGATAATATTATTATGCCGTGTCTATTACGTTCATTTTCCTGTATTTCCTTTCACTCTAATTCGTCCTCATCATCCTCAAATAGTAGCCCAAGAAACTTAAATATGCTCAATGAGCAAGACAATCAGACCCACGAGGTCGCTCCAAAACATAATCTCTTCGATGAGGAAGTCTGATTCGAAGAAATAAATCAAAATATGGATGACTGGAGTATCCCAGAAATCCATCAGGACACACTGTATGTTCCTGAGACAATCAAAGATAAACACAATTTTAATTATGTAATTAAGACTGTAGAAAATAATATTCCTCTAGGACAAGACATAGGGGAAGAATTCCATTTACTCACAAAAAATTCAATTTATGAACATAGCAGAAAATACGAATACCTACACATAGGATGTGTTCAGGTATTTGTATTTTCTATGTGTAGTTGAAGTAGTTGAAGAACTTCTTTTAAGTTCTTGGTCAAATGTTCCTTTGACTTGGATCTTTCTAGGAAAGCCGCTAGCTTGGATTTCTGATTAAGAAACAATGAAGTCTTTAGATCAGTTGCTTTAAGGAACTCTGGATGAGCTTTAAACTAGATTTTAACCTTGTCTAGTTCTGCTTTTGTTGTGTCAAATTGATTCCACCACTTAACAAAGACATGTCTCTACAAGGATGGAAATTGCTTGTTGCTTTATGTTTTGTTGTACTGTATTGCCAGGAAAATATCCAAGAAAAAGCAAAACTGGAAAAATATTTTGAGTCTGTTCGAATTCATGATTCCTCAAAGTTTAAAAGCTTGTTGAATTGTGCAAATCCATGTTGAAAAAGCTCAAGGAAAATATCTGGAATTGGTCCAAAAAAGTCCCACCACTAAAGGAACCAATTTGGAAAATTGTACACCGTGTTAGTCTTGAAGTAGATTAACCATGAGCTTGTATTTGTTGTTTTGATGCCAAAAAACTTTGGTCCAGACATCCATATAGTCCTAATAGGTATAACCGATTGGATCAAAAGGTACAAATTTTTTTTTGTATTCATTCAGATTGGATCCAAAATGTCTAGGTTGTAAAACCTTTAAAATTTGGATTGCAGAATGAGTATTTAAAAGAGGGTCATTTGGGTCTTTGAAATGTTTAATAGATACTGAGTTTGAATCTATTAAAATGAACTCATAAAAGGTTCTTGTTTTATTGTTTGTTGTTGGTTTGAAATGGAATCCAAGAGGAAAAGCCTTAGCTGTGGCTTTAAAGGGATTCTTGTCCCAATAATCTGGCTCTATCTGCAAAACAGTTGAAAATTTGTTTTCATAAATATAACTGTTCGAAGATTTTGGGGTTGGTTTTGCCGTTGAGGTTATTATGTGTTTCTCTTTTGGAGTATTGTAGATAACTTTTGAATCTTTGATTTTTTGGATTAGGGTTTTCAGATCAATTTTAGATTCATCATCTAATTCAGAGGCTATGTCAGCCCATGTTTTCTTAAGAAGTTTGGTTAGGCTAATTTCTTAAAGGGCCAAAAGTGTTTTGATTGGAAAGACATAGTCGACCTTGGTTTGTTTTAAGGTTTGTATTTTTGAAGGATCCTGAGTAGATGACTCGGATTTAATTTCAACAAGTTGGGTAAATTACCCATCTTGCTGTTTTGGTTTCTGGGTAGATGACCCAGCTTGGGTTGATGACCCGGTTTTGGAGGGTGAAACCCTTTTTCGGGATGGCTCTGGTAAAGCCAATTTAAAACCTTTCTAGCTTCCTCTTCCTCTTCGTAAGGAGGCACTGGATTCCTTAGGCGGCATGACAATTTTTCTATAAGAATTCACGGGTAAGATAGTCAGGTAGAGAGTTTGAAGTGCCCTTGACATACTCTATTTTGAAATAAAAAACACTTAAAATTGCTTGTCATCTCGCAAAAATTTGTTTTGAGGCAAGATTTTTTACATCTTTTTGTAAAATTTCTTTGGCTGATTTACAATCAACCTTGATAAGAAACTTTTGGTTTAATAAATCAAATTGAAATTTGGAAATGCACAAAACAATCACTAAAACTTCTTTTTTAACAGTTGAATATTTTTGTTGTGCAGAATTCCAATGCTTTGATGTATATGCAATGACATTTTCTTGGGTATTGATTCTTTGTTTTTGGATACCACCATAACTTATGCATCTGTTTTGACAATATTGAATGCCTGTGGAATTGGGAGATACAAACATTTTATGGATTGAACTTTGAGCTTGATATCCTTGACAACTTGGGTGTGAATATCAGACCATGGAGGAGGATTTTTTTCTTAAACTATCATGTAGTGGTTTGACAATATTGTTCAAATATGGTACGAATTCTCTGACATAATTTAGACACCCTAAAAATATTTGTAATTGGATTTTATCTAAGATTTGGTTTGGGAATTTGTTAACAAACTCGACTGACATGTCTATTGGTATAATTGTTCCCTGGTGAATATTGTGACCAAGGAATCAGATCTTTGTTTGAAAAAGATTGATTTTGGTTTGAGAAACTGCAAGATCGTTTTGTTTTATTATATTAATGAAGGTATGCAGGTGTTTAAAATGTTGGTCAATGGTTTGAGAGAAAATTAAGACAACATCAATATAAACAATTACAAATTTTGAATATGGATTGAAGATATCATTCATGATTTTTTGGAATTCTGAAGGGGAATTCTTCAAACCCAATGGCATAACATTCCATTCATATTGCCTAAAAGGAATTGTGAAGGTAGTCTTGTACCTATCGGTTTCCTTTATTTGGATTTGCCAATATCTTGACTTCATGTCAAATTTTGAAAATATTTTTGCAGAGTGCAACCTATTGAGTAGATCCTTCTTGTTTAGAATAGGATACCTAATCCATTGTAGGGCTTGGTTCAAAGGTTTGTAATTTATGACTAGACGAGGTGTTCCTCGTTCAAGTTTGGATTGCTTCTTGACATAGAAAGCAGAACAAGACCAAAGGCTTTTGCTTTTCCTAATTAATCCTTTATCAAGGAGATCCTTGATTTCCTTTTGGCAATACTGAAGAAGTTCTTCATTCATTTGGATTGGTCTGAATTTTTTGGGAACTTGTTTTTCCCTGAAGTCTTTCTCATTTGGGAGATCAACTATATGCTTTTTTGGATACCAAAATGCATGTGGCAGATCGAAACATATTGTTGATTGGATGTGTTTTAGTAAGAACTGAATTTTCTCTTTTATTTGGGGTTTCTCTAGTTGGATTTTTATATTATTAAAGGAAACTTCATCCTTCAAGAAGTTGATTTGGCTAATCTTCTTTTCTATGAAGTTTATGTTCCTTGTAATTGGTTTGGTAGAGAAATCGAAGGTGATTTTCTTTCCCAAGTGCCAAGTGGTTATTCCTCCCTTGGATATTTAGAGAGGGAATGGAGATTTGATGAATGGTGTTCCTGGGATAACTTCATTCTTAAGGTTTTTTACCAAAAGAAAATTGGTTTCAATACTAAGACCCTGGTTTTCTATGATTGCCTTGGATAACTTATAATTGATTTTTAATTTTGACCCACTTGTTGTACTCAATTTCTATGAGGTTTTCTCAGAGAATTTCGTAGGAATTAGTCCTTCCAGAATGCAGTTTGAGTCAGCCCCTGTGTCAAATAGGGTTATTGTATCTAGAACAAAATCATTGATGACAATTCTAATATTAATATAAAACTTCTGGATTTTAATCTTGTTGATTAATCCCATGAAAATTTCATCATCTTAACATTCATCTTCTTCCCTTTAACCTCATTCTCCGAATCACTATGTTCTTCAAAATGAGAAAGAATGATCCAATGAATTTCTTGTTGTTGTCCAATTTCTCTAATTTCTTGTTCGGAGATCTTGGATAGTAGCAAGTTTGATAGACATGTTTCCTAATCTTTTGATGATATTACTAACATCAAATTTGTTGTTGGTAATAAATTCTTTTGGTTTAGGTTTGTCTTCCAAAGATTTTTTAAGTTTATTCAAGAAAATCTTCTTTTCCTGAGGGTCTGGTATGGAATTTATTGTTTCAAACAAAAGATCTTGCTCTTTTGTCAAAGTGTTAATTTCTTGGGTATCTTCTTCTTTCGAGGATGATGTTTGATCATCATGCTGGATTTGGTTGAGATTTTCCTCCAATGATACTTCCCAAGTCTCTTCTTCTTAAGTTTTGATGAGTATATTATTAATTTGCTATACTATAAATGAATCTAAGCTAGCTAAGGTTTCTTAGTTTCTTTTCAAATCTGCAATATTTGTTTTTGTGGCCTTGTTTTTCACAATTATAGCAAACTACTTTGGTTTTGGGTTTTGGAGCATTGATTTCTTTACTGGTTGAAGGTTTATCTGAGTATTTTTACCTGAAAGTCTTCTTTTAGAGGCATATTTCTTTTGAATCTCCATTTTGGGGTTTTGTTTTTTCTTTTGCTTTGGACAGGCTGGAAACCCAAATTGCTCATAGAAATATTGTAAGTCTCTCTTATTCTGGGCTTTTTCCTTAGCCAGTTGCCTCTGGATTTTGTCATCTTGACAAATTTTTAGGGCTACCTTTTGGATATAAGAAATAAATTGTCCATAACTCAAGCTCTCATATGGAATATCTCCATTAGCAGATTGGCTACGGATTTTGTCTCTAACCTTATCTCTTAATGATCTTGGAAGACCAGCTAAAAAATTTTCTTTCTAGAAAGGTTGTTGGCTATCCTCTTTAGTGTAAACTCTAGTCAGGAAGGTGTCCCTATACCATCTAAAGTCTGCTAAAGTCCTACACTTAATTTATTTGGTGTAAAAGTTTGTTAAAATTTTTGGTGTACTAATCGATTACAAGTTATCAGTAATCGATTACCAGTTACCAGTTTGGTTTTCAAAATGTTTTCAAATGGTTTGCAATGTTCCAAAATGATTTTCAAATAGTGTAATTGATTACACTATATTAGTAATCGATTACAAGTGAATTTGAACATTGGAATTCAAATCCAATTGTGAAGAGTCACAACTTTTCATAAAACACATTGTGTAATCAATTACACCTTTGTGGTAATTGATTACCAGTGAATAGTTTTGAAGAAAAAGTTAAGAGTTATACCTCTTAACATGGTTTTCTCTAAAGTCACAACTTTTCCAATGGTTTCTTTGACCAGACATGAAAAGTCTATAAAAGCATGACTTTGGCACACATTCAAAAGATATATGATATTCTTCCAAACAATTCTTCTTCACAATCTTTCTCTAACCATTGCCCATTGCTTTTTCTTAGCCAAAAAGCTTTCTAAACTTTGTTTCAAAACTTTGTTTTTCTGCAAGTGGAAATTCTGCAGAAAACAAAATGTTGGATCAAGTGGCCTCAGAATAATTAAGAAAGGGGGGTTGAATTAATTATTAATGTGTCCTTACTAATTAAAAATTTAACCTTCTTAATGTTACTAGATTCAATTAGGCTTTTACTACTAAGTTAAGAAAGTAAAGAACAGAAATAAAAACTTAACCAAAAGTAAAAGCGATAATTAAAAGTACATAGCAGAAATTAAAGAGTGTAGGGAAGAAGAAGACAAACACAAGATTTATACTGGTTCGGCCACAAACCGTGCCTACATCCAATCCCCAAGCAACCTGCTGTTCTTGAGATTTCTTTTAACCTTGTAAAATCCTTTACAAGCCAAAGATCCACAAGGGATGTACCCTCCCTTGTTCTCTTTGAAAAACCAAGTGGATGTATCCTCCACTTGAACTGATCCACAAGAGTTGTACCCTTTCTTGTTCTCAGTATAACAATCCCCAAGTAGATGTACCCTCTACTTGTACCACAAAGGATGTACCCTCCAATGTCTTGGGACAAAGAATTCTCAGGCGGTTAGTCCTTTGAATCTTTGTAAGGGGAAACAAAAGATATCTCAGATGGTTAGTCCTTTGAAATCTTTTGCTTAAGGGGAAGGGAAGAATCAAAAGAATTCTTAGGCGGTTAGTCCTTTGAATTCTCTTGGAAGAGAGAAGGGAGACACAAAGAATTCAGACGGTTAGTCCTTCTATTCTTTTGGCAAAGGGAGAAGAGAGACACAAAATAATTCAGGCAGTTAGTCCTTATATTCTTTTGGAAAAGGGAAAAAAGAATGAAAAAGATGAATCACACAAGTTTTTGATCAAAGAACTTTTCTTGAAAGAGAAATTATTGAACAAAAACTTTTAGAAAGATGAAGAGAAAATGAATCAGAAAATTCTGTAGAAAGAGTTGAAAGATATTTGAAAGATTGATTGAAAGATTCATTCAAAGATTGATGCCATGGTCACATATTTATAATCTTTTGATGACTCAAGTTAAGGTTTGTGACTCGTGGAAATTTCTTTAAAACAAGTCACCTTAAAAATTGTGACTCTTTTGAAAACTAGTCACTTAAAAAATTGTGACTTTTGAAAAAATCTTCAGAAACAAGTCACTTGAAGAATTATGACTTTTGGAAATTTATTTTTCGAAATCAGTCACTGGTAATCGATTACCATTAAGGTGTAATCAATTACACATCAACAGATGTGACTCTTCATATTTAAATTTTGAAAATCAAAATGTTTAGAAGCTCTGGTAATCGATTACAAGTATTGTGTAATCAATTACACAAGTTTAAAATGATTTAAAACTGTTTAAACACAAGTTGTGACTCTTGAAATTTGAAATCTAACATTTTAAAACACTGGTAATCGATTACTACCTTCTAGTAATCGATTACCAGAGAGTAAAACTCTTTGGTAATGATTTTGTGAAAACTTCTTGTGCTACTCAATGTTTTGGAAAACTATTTTAGTACTTATCTTGATTGAGTCTTCTCTTGATTCTTGAATCTCGAGTCTTGAAACTTGATCTTGATTATTCTTGAATCTTGATTCTTGAAACTAGATTCTTGAATCTTTGGAATTTGCTTAACTCTTGATTCTTTGGCATCATTAAAATAACCTTGGAAGGCATTGCTTCCACACAAAAGTGTGCTATCTTTTCATTCCTTCTTCCTCTTGCCAAAATATTTCGAAGGACTAACCGCATAAGAATTCTTTTGATTCTTCCTTCTCCCTCTTGCCAAAAGATTCAAAGGACTAATCACCTGAGAATTATTTTGATTCTTCCTCTTCCCTTTAAACAAAAGATTTCAAAGGACTAACCGCCTGAGATATCTTTTGTTTCCCCTTACAAAGATTCAAGGGACTAACCGCCTAATAATTCTTTGTCTTAACGCATTGGAGCAGACATCCTTTGTGGTACAAGTAGAGTGTACATCTACTTGGATTGTTATACTGAGAACAAGAGAGGGTACATCTCTTGTGGATCAGTTCAAGTGGAGCGTACATCCACTTGGTTGTTCAAAGAGAACAAGGGAAGGTACATCCCTTGTGGATCTTTGCTTGTAAAGGATTTTACAAGGTTATTGGAAATCTCAAGAACCGGTGGTTGCTTGGGGATTGGATGTAGGCCCGGGTTGTGGCCGAACTAGTATAAATCTTGTGTTTGTCTTCTTTTTCCCTACACTCTTTAATTTTCATTGTGTACTTTTTATTTCCGCTTTACTTTTTGTCTAAGTTATTGTTTCTGTTCTTTACTTTCTCATAACTTAGTAGTAAAGCCTAATTGAATCTCGTAATATTAAGAAGGATAATTTTTTAATTAGTCAAGACACATTAATAATAATTAATTCACCCCCCCTTCTTAATTATTCCGAGGCCACTTGATCCAGCACCTTCTTCTTGACTTTGAAGTAATTTTAAAACTTCTTTTAAGTTTTTGGTGAGATGTTCCTTAGAGATGGATCCTGCTAGGAAAACAGCTAGTTGAGACTTCTGATTGAGGAATAAAGAGGTCTCTAGATCAACAACTTTCAAGAACTCAGGATGGGCCTTAAACTAGATTTTTACCTGATCTGGTCCAGCCTTTGAAGTATCAAACTAATTCCACCACTTGACAAATGCATGTCACTGCAAGGATGGAAATTGCTTGTTGTTTTCCATCTTGCTATACCTGTATTGCAATGAAAATATCCAAGACAAAGCAAAACTGGAAAAGTATTTTAAATCTACAGGGATTCATGATTCCTGAGAATTAAACATCTTGTTGAATTGAGCAATCCCATGTTGAACTTCCTCCGGATAAATTTCAGAAATTGGACCAAAAAAGTCCCCCCCCCCCCCCCCATTGAAGGAACCAATTTGGAAAATTGTAGACTATGTTAGTCTTGAAGTAAATGAGCCATGAATATTTGTATTTGTTGTTTTGATGCCAGAATACTTTGGTCCATACATCCATATAATCCCAATAGGTGTAGCCTATAGGATCAAAGGGTACAGAGAATTTTTTGATTTCATGTAAATTGGGTCCAAATTGTCTGGGTTGCGTGACCTTTAAAATTTGGATTTTTGAATGGGTGTTTAATGATGGATCGTTTGAATCTTTGAAGTGTTTGATGGACACTTAGTTAGAGTCTATCAAAATGAACTCATAGAAAGTTTTGGTTTTGTTGATTGGAGTCTGTTTGAAATGGAACCCTGAAGGAAACACTTTGGCTATAACCTTGAAGGGACTTTTATCCCAATACTCCCGACTCCATCTGCAAAATAGTTGAAAATTTATTTTTATAAATATAAATGTTAGTTTGTTTAGCTAGAGGTGTTTTTGGTTGGGATAGGGTCTATTTCCCTTTGGGATTGGAAATTGTTTTGAATTCTTTGATTTTTTTAATAAAAGTTTGCAAATCGATTTCAGAATCATCATTAGATTCTGAGGTAATGTCTGCCTAGGTTTTTCTTGGAAGTTTGGTAAGGCCTATATCTTGGAAGACTTGGAGTTTTTGTATGGGGAAGGCATAATCAACCTTTGTTTGTTTTGAGGTTGAGGTTTCTAGTGGTTCCTGAGTGGATGACTCAGGTTTGATCGAGATTAATTGGGTCGATTACCCTTCTATCTTGGGTTTCTGGGTGGATGACCTAGCCTCGGTTGGTGACCTAGATGTTGAAGAAGAACTCTTTTTGACAGTTGGCTCGGGTAGAGCCAATTTAAATGCTTTTCTAGTGCTCTGTCCTCTTCTTAGGAAGGTGCCTGATGCCTTAGGTGGCATAGGAATTTTTTTGTAAGAATTCACGTGTAAGATAGTCAGGTAGAGAGTTTGAAGTGCCCTTGATATACTCTATTTTGAAATAAAAAAACACTTAAAATTGCTTTCCATCTTGCAAAAATTTGTTTTAAGGCAAGATTTAGGACATCCTTTTGTAAAATATCTTTGACTGATTTACAATCAACTCGGATTAAAAACTTTTGATTTAATAAATCGGATTGAAATTTGGATATGCACAAAACAATTTCTAAAACTTCTTTTTTAATAGTTGAATATTTTAATTGTGCAGAATTCCAATGTTTTGCAATCACATGTTCTTGGGTATGGACTCTTTGTTTGAGAATACCACCGTAACCAATGTCGGATGCATCTATTTCAACGATTTTGAATGCCTGTGGAATTGGAAGATACAGACATTTTATGAATTGAATTTTAAGTTTAATGTCTTTGACAACTTGAGTATGAATGCCAGACCAAGGAGGCAGATTTTTCTTCAACCTATCATGTAATGGTTTGAAAATATTGTTTAAATACGGTACAAATTCTCCTACATAATTCAGACAATCAAGGAATCTTTGTAACTGGGTTTTGTTTAGAATTTGGTTGGGAAATTTGCTGGCAAATTCTATCGATTTGTCTATTGGTATGATTGTACCCTAGTGTATATTGTGACCAAGGAATCAAATTTTTGTTTGAAAAAGATTGATTTTTGACTTAGAGACTGCAAAACCATTTTGTTTGATTATATGGATAAAGGTTTGCAAATGCTTAAAGTGTTGGTCAATATTTTGAGAAAAACATTAAAACATCATCTATGTAGACAATGACAAATTTTGAATAAGGATTAAAAATATCGTTCATGATTTTTTGGAACTCCGAAGGGGCGTTCTTCAGACTGAATGGCATGACATTCCATTCATATTGCCGAAAGGTACTGTGAAGGCAGTTTTGTACCTATCAGATTCTTGTATCTAGATTTGCCAAAATTCAGATTTCATATCAAACTTGGAAAATATTTTTGCAGAATTTAATCTATTGAGCAAATCTTTTTTTGTTTGGAATAGGATACCTAATCCATTGTAAGGCTTGATTTAGCGGTTTATAATTTATCACTAAACGAGGTGTACCCCATTCAAGTTCCACTTTCTTGCTGACATAGAAAGCTGCACAAGACCATGGGCTTTTGTTGTTCCTAATTAAACCTTTATCAAGCAAATGCTTAATTTCCTTTTGACAGTATTGAAGAAGTTCTTCATTCATTTGAATTGGTCTGACTTCTGTGGGAATTTGTTTTTCCCTAAAGTCTTTCTCATAAGGGAGATCGACTATATGTTTTTTCTGGTTCCAAAATGCACGAGGCAAGTCGGAACAAATGGTTGATTGAATATATTGTAACAAAGAATGGATTTTTTGTTTTAATTGGGGTTTTTCTAATTGTATTTGAATATTATTAAAAGAAACTTCTTCTTTTAAGAAATTAATTTGACTAATCTTCTTTTCTATGAAATTTATATTTCTTGAAATAGGTTTAGTAGAAAAATTAAATGTAATTTTTCTTCCTAGATGAGTGGTAGTTATTCCTTCCTTAGATATCTGAAGGGGGAATAGAGATTTAATGAATGGTGTACCAAGGATAACGTCATTCTTTAGGTTTTTTTACCAGAAGAAAGTTTTTGTTAACCCTAAGACCTTGATTTTCTATAATTACGCTTGATAACTTGTAGTTAATTTTCAATTTTGAGCCATTTGTCATACTCAGTTTTTATGACATTTTATCAAAGAATTTTGTAGGAACTAATCCTTCCAAAATACAATTTGAATCAACCTTGGTGTCAAATAGGGCCATTGTATCTAAAAAAAATCATTTATAATGATTCTAATATTGATATAAAATTTTTGGATCTTAATCTTGTTGATTAATCCTATAAACATTTCATCTTCTTGATCTTTATTTTCTACCTCCATTTCTTCATTCTTTGAATCATTGTTTTCTTCGAGATGAGATACAATAATTTGGTGGATTTCCTGTTGTTGTCGAAGTTCATTAACTTCTTGTTTTAGATTATTAATTTTTATTTGAAGGTCTTGGATTGTGGTTGGTTTTGCTGAAGTGTTTTCTAATCTCTTAAGGATATTGCTGACATCGAATTTATTATTTGTAATGAAATCTTTTGGCCTCGGTTTGGTTTCCAAAGATTTTCTCAATTTATCCAGTAAAACCTTCTTTTCTTGAGGGTCTGGTATAGAATTGATTGCCTCGAACAAAAGATATTGCTCTCTTGTTAGAGTATTGATCTCTTGTGTTTCTTTATCGTCTGTAGACGATGGTTGGTCATCCTGTTGAATTAGATTGAGATCTTCTTCAAAGGATTTATCTCCTGTTTCCTCCTCCAATGTTTCTATGAGTAGATTATTAATCTACTCTTCGATGGTTGGGTCTAGGTTAAGGTTTCTTAATTTCTTTTTTAACCTACAGTATTTGCTAATGTGACCTTGTTTTCCACAGTTATAACATGTTATTTTGGGTTTTATTATTGGTTTTGGAATATCAGCATCTTTGCTTGTTGAGGATTTATGCGAGTATATCCTCCTTGGAAATCTCTTTTTGTTAAAGGTTTTGTTTCCATGTAGTTCTTTGTTAAGATTTTGTTTTTTCTTTTGTTTTGGACAAGCTGGTAATCCAAATTGTTCACAGAAAGATCCTAAATCTCTCTTGGTTTGAGCCTTTTCCTTACCTAGTTGTCTTTGGATTTTGTCATCTTGACAAATTTTTAAGGCTACCTTCTGGACATATGAAATTAATTGACCATAACTCAAACTTTCATATGGAATGTCTCCAATGACAGATTGGCTATGGATTTTATCTCTAACCTTATCTCCTAATGATCTTGGAAGACCGGCTAGAAATTTTTCTTTCCAAAAATGTTGGCTATCTTCTCTTGTGTAAACTTTGGTTAAGAATGTATCTGTATACCACCTAAAATCTGCTAAAGTTCTACACTTAAGATTGGATAATAGTTCTGCTGACTTATCTTTCCAAAGTGATGGGTCACCTATAAAGTGTTGGGCTATTGTAAAAATAAGGGTATCAACAACGTCATGAATCTCCTTACTATCATCACTTGTAATGACATTTCCATTTAGATCCGTTTTGACTGCGCTGTAAATTTTTTATTTTTCATCAATAGTGAGATAGTTATCCTACCATCCTTTTAATTGGCTGGAAAATCCTGCAACTAGGATATCTATTATTATTTCCTCCGAATATTCATGGGATGTCTAGCAGGTTGTGGCTACCATGGTCATGTGTTGGAGTGTATTCATAATATTGTATTTTGTTTAGGCATCTATATTCCACTCATAGATGTTTTTTGCACTAAAGCTTTTGAAACTACTTTCACCTCTTTCTTCTAATAGGAGGTTAGGGGTGGTTGGTCGTTGGTAATAAAGTTTGGAGGGTGTTTTCCAATGTTTGGAATTTATCGGATTAATGTCCTTTCCAGATATTGAACCTTCTTCAGTTGTTTGTTCTGAGTTTTGGTCACTATCCTTATTAATGACATTAATTAATTTAGAGCTATTTCTTGTTCTCATTTTGGATGATTCCTCTGAAGGTTGAGGTGTTTCAGGGATGACTTTAAGTAAACTATCAATCTTGTTTAATAATTCACTATTGTTGTCACTGACCCCTTCCGTAAGGGATTTGTTTTCTCTTAGTTCCCTAATTTTTTGTTTTGCCTTTTCACTAACCTTAAATGGTTTGAATAAGGGTTTTTCTATCAGGATATTTGGTGGAGATTCTTCATGAGTTCTCTATTTAGGAGATGCCTTTGCCTTAATGGATTCTCCTAAAACCTGAAGATATTTATTGGTGTAATTAGCATGTTCCATTAGGCTTTTGATGTCTTTGGAGGTGACTTCTTCATTAATATCTTTTGTTTTAAAGGGTGAGGCCATGACAAGTTTATCATTACTGTCTTTGACCTTTGGTAGTTGGTATTGTGTTGTGGGAGGTAAATCCGATTGGATTAACTCGCCATCTTTGTTATGCCAATTGGTAATAACATTGGTTGTTGGATCACCTGTGATGTCTTGCTTCCAAGGGTAATCTAGGTTTTCTCTGATGGTATATGCATGAAACCATTCAAAGAAAAGGACATTGATTTTGACTCTTATGATAAATTCATAGAATTTGTCTTGAATCTGTTTTCTTTTTGAACCCTTAAAATGTTGAAAAAACCATATCCTCTGAGGTTCATTCTCTGGAGAATAAAAGTCTTTTCTAAGCGTATCCTTATCAATGCTTAATTTTTCAGATAACATCATAACGCTCATGCGTAGAGGAATATGTGGGAGCTTGGATCGACTTTTGGTCGTCCTCTTGTTCTTGATTATATGTAGTTCTAGGTATACTAGAAGTTCTATCTAACCCTTGGAGGTTTATACTAGGAAAATGGTTTTCTGACTTAGATCTAGATAACCCCACTAGAATTGACTGGGTTCGTACTGAGAAAGACCTTCTTACTGATTCATATTCGGATCTTGAGGCTTCTATTCTGGATGAGAAAGAGTTCCTCCTATTGAAGGTTATTTCTACCTTACCGGAATTATCTTGCTTAATTTGTTCTATAGTTGGAGCGGGTTTGGGGACTGACGGTGGTTCCTTGTCCATGACCCATTTTTCAGGAAGGGTTACCTCGTCCCATTTTTTGGTTCTTGGGAGAGAAACATTAGCCTTTGTCATATTAATGATAAACAAAGTTATCTCTCCTCTTTGTGGTTTTAGAAGGACTCTTGACGCACAAGTATTCATGACCTTGTACTAGATCCTATATATTAAGGCTGCTGGAATTGATCCTTCTTTCATGTCAAGTCCATGAAAGTGGATGTTTAAGAACAAAGAAGCAAGAATGTTCTTATCCATCAGACTTATCGTTTTGTTTGGGTAATAGTTGAAATAGACTGGTCCTTGTCCTAGACTTGTTTCTACTGTTCCTACTAAAGAATCTTCAAATTTGTTGTGCCTAATATCCCTAAGACACATTAAAATTACAACATCTATGCCCATGTCTATTAAAGGTTTGATGATGAGGACGAATTAGAGCAGAAGGAAATACTAGAAAATGAACGTAATAGATACGACATAATAATATCACCCTCTAGTATATTTGCCTTCATGTGGTTCCATAGAAATGTTTCCATAATGTTATATGTTACTAAATTTCTTGGATCTGAAAAAAATAAAAATTTTAACTTTTTTTTAATACGGTTTGAACATTACTCCTATAGCCACCAGTATATTATGTCTTAATATTTTATTTAAACAATACACCTTAGCCTTACTGTTCTTTCTCATCCATGGGGCTTATTGTACTTCCAAGAATATTGTTCAAACACATACTATATAAATTAAACGGAATGATAGTAATAATGCAATTGGTTTGTCTATTGGCATATATATATATATATATATATATATATATATATATATATATATATATATATATATATATATATATATATAAGAATGCAGTATGTAAGGAATAGTGGTAAATACGAAAGGAGGTAACTGTAAATAAAATTAAAATGAAAGCATCATTAAAAGAAATAGAAACGATGGTAGAGCCAAACAGAATCTATGAAGGGGGAGAGGAAAAGAAACTGAAGCGGTGACAGAGCCGCACAAGATCAGTCAAGAGGGAGAAAAGATACGAAAAGAAAATTTGATTTTTATTGAAATTAGAAGAAAGGCTTGCAAAGATTGTTTCAATGTAGAGCCTCTCTCTCTAAAACCTGGAAATGACTATCTGAAAGGGTGCCTCACAAATGACTTGAGGACTCCTTAAATAGCTAAACAATTCTACTGTGGCTACAGTGCCAGTTTTGTGACCGAAACTATTTATACAGTACATGTAAATCATCATTTAACAAAATACAAAATAGTCGTCCTCATTTTAGTAGAAAGGATAATCTTCTCCTAAAGAATTAGTATCTTCCTTCTTAGAGGAAGAGCCTTCATCTTCTTCTTGTTGTAGATGTTGTAAGACTTCTTTCAAATTTTTGGCTAGACCTTGTTTTGAGCTAGAACTTCTGATTAAGGAATAGGGAAGTCTTAGGATCAGCTGCTTTTAATAGCTTTGGATGAGCTTTAAACCAAAGTTTGACATGTTCTGGTTCATCCTTGGATGAATCAAATTGTGTTGTCGCTGAAGTGATGGGAAATTTTTGTTGCCTTCAGTTTTACTATACCTGTATTGCCAGGAAAAAAATCCAGAATAAAGCAAAACTGGAAAAATATTTCAAGTTTGCTGGAATTTGTGATTCCTGGGAATTATACAACTTGTTGAATTGGGAAAATCCCTCTTGGACTTGTTCTGGAAAAATTTTGGGTATTGGTCCAAAAAAGTCCCACCATTGGAGAAACCAATTTGGAAAGTCATAGACCGTGTTGGTCTTGAAGTAAATGAGCCAAGAATGTTTGAGTTTACTATTCTGATGTCAAAACACCTTGTTCCAGGCATTTATGTAATCCCAGTATGTGTATCCTCTTGGGTCAAAAGAAACTGTGAATTTTTAAACTTCATTAAGATTTTGTCCAAAGTGTCTTGGTTACAAAACCTTTAGGATTTGTATTGTGGAATGGGTACTAAGCGATTGGTCATTGAGATTTTTGAAGTGCTTAATAGATACTAAGTTTTCTGTCTATTGAGATGAATACATAGAATGTTCTTGTTTTGTTAATTGATGTTGGCCTGAAGTGGAATCTCGGAGGAAATACCTTAGTTGTGACTTTGAAGCGATTTTTGTCCCAAAATTCTGGTTCCATCTGCAAAATAGTTGAAATTTTGTTTTTGTAAATATAATTGTTCGTTTGTTTTGGTGGAGGTGTTTTTTTGTTTGGATAGTGCTTGTTTTCCTTTAGCATTGGAAATTGTTTTGAGTTCTCTGGCTTGTTGAATTAAAATTTGCAAATCAATTTCAGAATCATCATCAGATTCTGAGGCAATGTCTGCCTAGGTTTTTCTTGGGAGTTTGGTAAGGCCTATATCTTGTAAGGCTTGAAGTGTTTGAATTGGGAAGGCATAATCAGCCATCGTTTGCTTTGAAGTTGGGTTTTTTGGTGGTTCCTGAGTGGAAAACTCATGTTTGATTGAGATTATTTGGATCGATGACCCTTTTGTATTAGGTTTCTAGGTGGATGACCCAGCTTGGGTTGGTGACCCAGATGTTGAGGAAGAATCCTTTTTGATAGTTAGCTCAGGTAGAGCCAACTTAAAACCCTTTCTTGTGCTTCGTCCTCCCCTTAGGGAGGTGCCTAATGCCCTAGGTGGCATGACTATTTTTCTGTAAGAATTCACAGGTGAGATAGTCAAGTAAAAAGTTTGAAGTGCCCTTGATGTATTTTATGTCAAAATCAAAAACACTTTAAATTGCTTGCCATCTTGCAAAACATTGTTTAGAGGTAATATTTTTGACATCCTTTTGTAAAATGTCTTTGGCTGATTTGCAATCAACCCGAATTAAAAACTTTTGATTTAATAAATCGGATTGAAATTTGGATATGCATAAAACTATTGCTAAAACTTCCTTTTTAACAGTTGAATATTTTAATTGTGCAGAATTCCAATGTTTTGACGTATATGCAATCACATGTTCTTGGGTATGGACTTTTTGTTTGAGAATACCACCGTAACCAATGTCGGATACATCTGTTTCAATGATTTTGAATGCTTGTGGAATTGGAAGATACAAACATTTTATGGATTGGACTTTGAGTTTAATGTCTTTGACAACTTGAGTATGAATGTCAGACCAAGGAGGCAGATTTTTCTTCAACCTATCATGTAATGGTTTGAGGATATTGTTTAATATGCTTTCCAAATACCAAACCTTCTTCAGCTGTTTGTTCTAAGTTTTGGTCACTATCTTCATTAATAACATTAATTAAGTTGGAGGTACTTCGTGTTCTCATTTTGGATGATTCTTCCGATGGTTGAGGTGTTTCTGGGATAACTTTAAGTAAACTATTAATCTTGTTTAATAATTCAGTATTCTTGTCACCTACCCCTTTCGTAAGGGATTTGTTTTTTCTTAGTTCCCTAATTTTTCTTAGTGGAGCTCGCCTGGGCGAGCTGGGCAGCAAGCTCCTCCCCTATGTTGGCTATAAAAGGGCGTGGAAGGCTGAAGGAAAGAGTTCAACACCCTGGGAAAGCATATTTCACTTAAAATTTGTGAAAATAAGGAGAAAGAAGAAGAAAATCAAGGCTGAGGTGCTTCCGTAACCAAATCCGTGAACATTTTTTGCCGTTCTTCGTCCGTTCTTCATTGTTCATCGTCCTTCGACAATTAGTTTTTGATTTTGAAGCTTTGAATTCATTCTTTGGACCCTTAGGGGTCCATTCTTGCTTTGTATGTTTTCATCTTCATCTCGTCTACTTTCAGTATTCTTTTTCTTCATTTTAAGCGAGTTTTCACCGATCGTTCATACCGTAATCTCGCTTAATCACCGTTTAAATAAAATTCAACCGATCATTTGTGTTGTAATCTCACTTAATCACCATTTAAATGAATTTCAACCGATCGTTTGTGTTGTAACCTCACTTAATCGTTGTTTAAATAAGTTTCGACCGATCGTTTGTGTCGTAAACTATTTCCATCATTGTAAAATAAGTTTTAACCGATCAATAACGCCGCAAGTTATCTTTAAAAAAGGATTGAAGATTAATCAAACAAAACCAAATAAAAACCAACTCATAAACTTCTTCATTTCATCAAAAAATCAAGAGATCGTTTTAAGGTCCAACACCTTAATGATTCTCTCCTTTCATATATCAAGAGAACATTCAAGGTCCAATGCCTTAATGGTTCTCGCCTGTCAAATTTGAGAAGATTGTCTCAAGGTCCAACGCTTTAACGACTCTCTCCTCTTTAAAAAAAAATCAAAAGATCATTTCAAGGTCCAACACCTTAAACGACTTTTGTTCGCAACTAAAATCATTTCAAAGGAAAATAAGTAATATTGAAGTCATGATTTGCACACTCGATTAGAGGTTGCCGTCCCTTGTGACGGGCGTGGGGGGTGCTAATACCTTCCCCGTGCATAAACAGCTCCCGAACCCTCATTTCAAAAATATGCAAACCATCATCTTTTGGGTTTTTCTAACGTTTTCCTCAAATAAACGTTGCTGGTGACTCCACGCGTTTTCCTTCAACAGAAGACGCACCCTTGGCCCGACCAAGAGGCCTTTTCATGCCACCCCCCCCCCCCCCCCCCCCCCGCCGGAGGGCAGGTCACAACAGTTGGCGACTTCATTGGGGATTGTTAGAGAGTTAGGTCATTTAGTCAGTGTGCAATGCTTCTATCATGACTTCTTAATTTGTGTTCCCTTTTCTCATTTATCTGTTATGTTGTTCATATTTGTACATAACATTTGCTATGTTGTTGTGTTTGGTGTGTGTTTATCTATCGATTACATTCATAGTTAGAAATAATTTTTCTACACACATGGCACCTACACCTCGCACACACATTGAGATGTTAGGCCATATACCTGGGTCTATGTGAGCCATAAGGAGTGGAGGTTGATCTGTGGTCATGCTGAGTCTCCGACTCGCTTGATGATAGTAAAGCCTCATCTAGAGTTTTCCTCTTTTAGTGATGCATTGTCGCTGATAGTCCCTATCACCACAATGTATTACTTAAGAGGATGATATCTTTAGAAACTAGTAAAGTTACTTAAAACCACCCTC
This sequence comes from Glycine max, assembly GCF_000004515.6. NCBI lineage: Eukaryota > Viridiplantae > Streptophyta > Magnoliopsida > Fabales > Fabaceae > Glycine > Glycine max. Next base: position 38,078,219 of record NC_038245.2, read on the forward strand.
TAGAGTTATCACTAGAAGTAGACCTTTGGATCATTTCCATTAGGTTCCTCAAATTAGGGGGCACATAGAAAACTTACTCTGGCATATTCCTTGATTGCATCATGCATCTCTTCATGGCATCACAATGGACATATCATTCCTACATTTTGTCGTTTATCATATTCGTGCATTGCATTTGCATAAATCACTACATTACCACACATATGCATTTAGCATGCTTTTTTGTTCTGACAACTGCATACATTCTATTTTCCTCGTTCGAGTGTCATGTTCACTCATGCATGACCCTTGCATTTTCCTCTGCAAAAAAGGGGGGGATAACAAAAAAAAAAAGAGAACGAAAAGAAAGTCACACCATATTCTTAGTTACATGTGTTGGGTACCATGATGATGGTTATAAACTAACCATGTTTTGATTATACACCCATTTCTTAAAAAATGATTGAAAATCATGTAAACACGGTACCTAATGCATGGTTAACTAGGAAAATGATGGTTCCTAGGGCATCTCATGTCAATCTCATAATTGCATTTTGTCGTGCATAACATAAGTATGCCCGAGTCATTCATCTCTATGAGGTGTGGTCGAAGTATTGCCAATCAAAATTGTGGAAGCAAAGCTTCATGATGAATCGACAATGATTCAAAGGTGTTTTGATGATAACAATGATGACAACAAAAGATGATGACAAAAAGCTCAAGAGAATCAAAGAACATCCATCTCAAGAAAATCTAGAACAAGTCAAAGAGTTCAAGAATCAAGAAGAATTCAAGACTCAAGAAGAAAGCCTACAAACAAGAATCAAGATTCAAGATCTCAAGAATCAAGATCAAGATTCAAGACTCAAGATTCAAGAATGAAGAAAAGACTCAATCAAGATAAGTATTAAAAAGTTTTTCAAAACTTTGAATAGCACATGAGTTTTTGACAAAACCTTTACCAAAGAGTTTTTACTCTCTGGTAATCGATTACCATATTGTTGTAATCGATTACCAGTAGCAAAATGAGTTTGAAAATGTTTTCAAACTGAATTTAGAACGTTCCAAATATTTTCAAAAGGCTGTAATCGATTACAATGTTTTGGTAATCGATTACCAGTGCCCTTGAACGTTGAAATTCAAATTTAAATGTGAAGAGTCACATTGTTTCATTCAAAAGCTTTGTGTAATCGATTACACATATTTGGTAATCGATTACCAGTGTTTGTTTCTGAAAAATCTAAAGATGTAACTCTTCAAAAAGGTTTTGACTCTTTCACATGGGTTTTAAGTTTTTCTAAAAGATATAACTCTTCTGAATGACTTTCTTGACCAGACATGAAGAGTCTATAAAAGCAAGGCTTTGTTTTGCATTTTGAATCAATCATTCCAAGTCTTTCTAATCAATCTCTTACAATCCTTTACAAGCCTTGAATCTCTTTGAACTTCTTCTTCTTCTTTGTACCAAAAGTTTTATGAAGTTTTCTGGTTTTTTCCAAACCTTGAAAACTTGTGTTATTCATCCTTTCCATTCTCTTCTCCCTTTGCCAAAAAGAATTCACCAAGGACTAATCGCCTGAATTCTTTTTGTGTCTCTCTTCTCCCTTTTCCAAAAGAAGGAAGGACTAACCGCCTGAATTCTTTTATGTCTCCCTTCTCCCTTGTCAAAGAATTCAAAATGACACAGTCTGAGAATTCTTTTGATTCTTCCCATTCCTTAATACAAAAGCGTTCAAAGGTTTAACCGCCTGAGAATTCTTTTGTATCCCCATTCACAAAGTATCAAAGGTGTAACAGCCTGAGATCTTTGTCTTAACACATTGGAGGGTACATCCTTTGTGGCACAAGTAGAGGGTACATCTACTTGGGTTTGACTGAGAACAAGAGAGGGTACATCTCTTGTGGATCAGTTCTAGTGGAGTGTACATCCACTAGGTTCAAAGAGAACAAGGGAGGGTACATCCCTTGTGGATATTTGCTTGTAAAAGGTTTTTACAAGGTTGAAAGAAATCCCAAGGACCGCAGGTTGCTTGGGGACTGGAGGTAGGCACGGGTTTGTGCTGAATCAGTATAAAAATCCTTGTGTGTTTGTTTCCTTCTTCCCTACCCTTTTACTTTCCGCTGTGCATTTAATTTCCGCTTTTACTTTCTGTTAAGTTTCTCTTCTACTCCTCTTTCTCTTAACAATTTAGTAAAAGCCTTAGAAGAGTAATTTTTAATTAGTAAAGGTTTAGGAATAATTAATTCAACCCCCCCCCCCTTCTTAATTATTCTGAGGCCACTCGATCCAAGAAAAATTTATTTTCCTTGGATTATGGGGTTGAACCAAGCACATGCCTTTAAGGATAGGTTCATCAAGTCAAGGTCAAGTATGGAAGTAACCAACTTGCAAAAATTGGGGCAAAAAATGGATCGAGTTACATCGTTTCTTTGTCTACTGCCAACAAATAAATTCTGCCAATTTACAAAATATTGAGGACTGTTGGCGTTCATATGTTACTTCCAGTTTCACTTTGACTCTGACAAGATGTAATAAACAATGTCGTCTGAATTGATTCAACCCTATATCCTGTGTAAAATTTGCAATACTTCAACAATGCATTATTCGTATGCATCCATACTTTTCATTGGTTGCATTGCTCATTGTATTCTTTCCTTGAAATCAGAACTGTAATCATTGTTATCAACAGGAAAGAATGCACTTTACGGTGCCTTTACCGAACGCATGCTAGAGCTAGAGTAATGAGTGAAGAAGAAGACAAGGTACAAGAGTGGATAAAGGCCGACATAGAGGCCCTGATGTTGGATCGAGTGGCCTCAGAATAATTAAGAAGGGGGGGTTGAATTAATTATTCCTAAAACTTTACCAATTAAAAAATTACTCTTTTAAGGCTTTTACTAAATTGTTAAGAGAATAAGGAGTAGAAGAGAAACTTAATAGAAAGTAAAAGCGGAAATTAAATGCACAACGGAAAGTAAAAGAGTAGGGAAGAAGGAAACAAACACACAAGAGTTTTTATACTGGTTCGGCAACAACCTGTGTCTACATCCAGTCCCCAAGCGACCTGCAGTCCTTGAGATTTCTTTCAACCTTGTAAAAATCCTTTTACAAGCAAAGATCCAAAAGGGATGTACCCTCCCTTGTTCTCTTTGAACCTAGTGGATGTACCCTCCACTAGAACTGATCCACAAGAGATGTACCCTCTCTTGTTCTCAGTCAAACCCAAGTAGATGTACCCTCTACTTGTACCATAAAGGATGTACCCTCCAATGTGTTAAGACAAAGATCTTAGGCTGTTAAACCTTTGATACTTTGTGAATGGGGATACAAAAGAATTCTCAGGCGGTTAGTCCTTTGAACACTTTTGTATAAGGGAATGGGAAGAATCAAAAGAATTCTCAGACTGTGTCATTTTGAATTCTTTGACAAGGGAGAAGGGAGACACAAAAGAATTCAGGCGGTTAGTCCTTTGTTCTTTTGGAAAAGGGAGAAGAGAGACACAAAAAGAATTCAGGCGGTTAGTCCTTGGCAAATTCTTTTTGGCAAAGGGAGAAGAAAATGAAAAGATGAATAGCACAAGTTTTTCAAGGTTTGGAAAACCAGAAAACTTCAGAAAGCTTTTGGTACAAAGAAGAAGAAGAAGTTCAAAGAGATTCAAGGCTTGTAAAGGATTGTATGAAATAAGTGTTCAAGATTATTGAAATGAAAAACAAAGCCTTGCTTTTATAGACTCTTCATGTCTGGTCAAGAAGACCATTTAGAAGAGTTATAACTTTTAGAAAAACTTTAAAACCAATTTGAAAAAGTCAAAACCTTTTTGAAGAGTTACATCTTTTGATTTATCAGAAACAGTCACTGGTAATCGATTACCAAATAAGTTTAATCGATTACACAAAGCTTTTGAGTGAAAGGATGTGACTCTTCACATTTAAATTTGAATTTCAACGTTCAAGGGCACTGGTAATCGATTACCAAAACATTGTAATCGATTACAACCTTTTGAAAATAATTGGAACGTTGTAAATTCAGTTTGAAAACTTTTTCAAACTTATTTTACTACTGGTAATCGATTACAACAATATGGTAATCGATTACTAGAGAGTAAAACCTCTTTGGTAAAGGTTTTGTCAAAAACTCATGTGCTATTCAAAGTTTTGAAAAAACTTTTTAATACTTATCTTGATTGGGTCTTTTCTTCATTCTTGAATCTTGAGTCTTGAATCTTGAATCTTGATTCTTGATTCTAGGCTTTCTTCTTGAGTCTTGAATTTTTCTTGATTCTTGAACTCTTGACTTGTTCTTGATTCACTTGAGTTGTTCTTTGATCTTTGAGCTTTTTGTTCATCACCTTTGTCATCATCTTTTGTTGTCATTATTGTTATCATCAAAATACCTTTGAATCACATTCACCATGAAGCCTTGCTTCTACACCTGAAAGAGAAAATGACCACAATGATGGAGGCCATGATGAGCATGAAGAAGATAATAGAGGTCAATGCGGATGCAGTTGCTGCTACCAGTGTTTTTGCTGAGGTGGACCCGACTCCCTCATCTAGCCTCAACCAAATAAATCGTCCAACCTCAGATAGTGTAGGTCACGGGGGCAAGGAATTGGGAAGTACGGATGACCCCCATTTTGTGCAAGTGCAAAACAAGCATGCCTTCCCGCCATATGGCTTGCCTCCCAACTATGCACCACCCAATGTGGTACACACTCCCGATGAGAATGCCAATAACTCCAATCCCATACCTATTGAGAGCCAACAACCCCAAGCTGATCATGCACATGTCTCTCAACCCATCGGGGAGACACATGAAATACCCCACCACAATCTAGCCGACTTCGAGCCTCGCCTCGGATACGCCCCTGAGGGGCAAGCAGTTGGTGGTGTACCCCTGCCAAACACTTTGGAGGGCCCTCAGTTTTTCTCACAACCACAACCCTTGCATTTTGCGGTGGGAAGAGCCCCTCCTGCTATGGCTGAAAAGGGAAAGTTGGATCAGATAGAGGAAAGACTCAGGGTCGTTGAAAGAGGTGGAGATTATGCCTTTGCTGACATGGAAGATTTGTGCCTAGTACCTGATGTGGTCATTCCTCTGAATTTCACGGTATCGAACTTTGATAAATACAAAGGGACAAATTTCCCCAAGAATCACCTAAAGGTGTACTGCAAGAAAATGGGAGCATATGTGAAAGATGAAAAATTATTGATGCATTTCTTCCAAGAAAGTCTTACTGGGGTAGTGTCATACCCTAATTTCGTCCGGGGACCTTTGCTTGATGACATGCGACCTTTCTTTGGTCCTTGTGAGGTGCTTGGCACCCATCATTAGGCAATTTGTGAAATTCCAGGACATGCCGGAAAACCAAAAAATATTGATGCACAATCCGTAAGTTTCCGTGACACACCGGAAATCAAATGGAAGCATCGTTGCATAATTAAGTGAGATTCCGTAACATTCCGTAAGTCAAAAAGGGGATGATTATGTAATCCGCAAGGTTCCGTAACATTACGGAAAGAAAACAAGTATCGTTACGAGATTCGTAAGTTTCCGTAACTTTACGAAAAAAGAATCACCAAAAAAGGTAAGGGGGGTGAACTTATCAAGATAGGGGTGTAAATAGCAATTCAAATCTAGGCCCGAACATTTTGGAAGTTGGGTTGCTTAAGGAGGAAGCAACTGGGCGGCAAGCTCCTCCACGTTTTTGAAAAATGGTTTTCGGGGCTTCCGCGGCTTCCGTAATACTTCCGTAAAATTTCCGAAAACCTTGGGTAAGCATATTCCACTTAACATTGGTAAAAGGGAAAAGAAAAAAGATGAAAATCAAATTCGAAAATAGTTCCGTAAGGCTTCCGTAACTTTTCCGTAAAATACGAAAAGGGGGGTGAACTTAGTAATTCGGGTGCGCTTAGAAATCTTCTTCATTAAGTCTTTGGGCGGCAAGCACCTCCTTTTTTTCTATAAATAGGGGAGGGGGGGAGCTGTTTCAAAATGTTCAAGACCCCTTTGGCTATGCATTTCGGCTATTTTGGGCAAAAATACGTTTTCGTGAAGAAAAATCAAGTCGAAGTACTTCCGTAACGCTTCCGTAAGCGATTCTGTGGAAATTCTTCATCGTTCTTCACCGTTCTTCATCCGTTCTTCGTTCTTCAACGGGTAAGTTTTCGAATTCGAGACTTTCAATTCATTTCTTGTTTTGTGTACTTTCACTTTAATTTCGTTTGCTTTCAGTTTTCTTTTCTTCCGTTTTTAACATGCTTTAACCATTTATTTAAGCCGTTTTCTTGTCTAATAAATGATAAAATGAATTTCAACCGATCATTTGTGTTGTAATCTCGTTTAATCACTGTTAAAACGAAATCTAACCAATCGTTCACGCTATAACATCGGTTAAACCAAAAAAAGTAAAATAATAATAAAATAATCAAAATATCTTGAAAAATAATAATAAAATAATCAAAATATCTTTGAATAAAATAATAAAAAAAATCAATCGGACGTTTTTCTTTGGAAGTTTCCTTGAATGAATTGATTAATAACCAAAGTGAAACTAAGACTAAAATCAACTCACAAATCAAGTTTTTTTTTTCCGAAAAATCACTAAAAACCGTTTTAAGGTCCAACGCCTTAAACGGTCCTCTTTGCTTTTATCGGTTAACATGGACCGTTCAAAAGCATAAAATCAACATGTGACTTTACCGCTTTTGAAAGAACTACGTAGGTCTGATTTTCTCATCCCAATTGAGGAATACGTAGGAGCAAAGGGAAACACCCTTGTCGACCACAAAAAGAGAAAAAATATAAAAAGGGTATAAAGGATATAAGGACATAAAAGGGAACGTAAGAATCAAAGTCATGTTTGCACATTCGATTAAAGGCTGCCGTCCCTTGGGGCGGACGTGTGGGGTGCCAATACCTTCCCCGTGCGTAAATACAACTCCCGAACCTTTCACTTAAAAGTTCGTAGATCGCGTCTTTTCCGTTTTTTCCGACGTTTTCCTCAAATAAACGTTGGTGGCGACTCCGCGCGCATTCCTTTCGTGGAACACGCATCCCGCGAGTCACGCGTCGCCCTCCCGCCGAAGGGTAGGTTGCGACAGTTGGCGACTCCACTGGGGACTGTTTTTAGAGAGTTAGGCCATTTAATCTTGTGCAATGTTTTACCGTGACTTATCCCTTTGTTGGTTTTCCTTCATTATGTTCTTATGTATATAAACTCTTTGTTGCTTTTAGTGCGTTTTAAAATGTATGCATGGGGTAAATATTTATTCATTTGATGCACACAAACACCAACACTATTTGCACACACTGTGAGTGAAAAAGGGCCCTATACCCGGGTTCATGGGAACATAAGGAGCGGAGGTGAATCTGTGGTCATGCTAGGTCTCCGACTTGCTTGATTACAGTGAACCCTCATCTAGAGCTTTTTTCTTTGAAAACTTATTGTTGCTAGTAGTCCCTACTGCTGCAATATGTTTTTCGAAGAGAATGATACCTCTAGAAACTATCAAAAGAGATATGACTACCTTGGGGGTTATTACTAAAAGCCTAGTTAGCTCTCTCCCTTATAGGTCCCTTAAATAGGGGCACGGAGCAAACACGCTGCGTGCCATTTTTCACACTGCCATGCATAAGTGTCATATACCCTTTTGCTTATATTCAGTGAGTATTGTCATACTATGTGCATTCCCGTGTTGCGCCTTTCGCATATGCATCGCACATGGGTTCTGTCTTGATCCCCTCTGTAAACAAACCAACGAAGGGTCCGTGTCACCATTTTAAATACATACGTTGAGGCACTTTGCTACCCCTAGACGTTGTATCTAAGAAGGAGACAGTTTCTCGGGCTCCCGTATTCATAAATTGCATCTGTGTCATATGCATTTCTTCATGCATTCATCCATTCCACCCATGATAGATGTCAGAGTTTTGATTCGCACTAGATTTTATTTCACTTTAGTAAAACATGGGATCAAGTCAAAAGCCTTCGCTTAAAAAGAGGTTCTATCAAGTCAAAATCAAGAGCTTAGAGGTCAATAGTTTAGGAGAGTTGGGGCAATTAATGGGTCAACTTCAACGGCAAGCCTTCCGCAAAGCCTATGGTAAGATTTGGGACCTAGCTAGGGTAGAAGTCTCCATGGAACCGATTGCATCCCTTTCCCAGTATTATGACCAGCCCCTAAGGTGCTTCACATTTGAGGACTTCCAGCTAGTGCCGACTGTGAAAGAGTTGGAAGAAATCCTGGGATGCCAACTGGGAGGAAGGAAGCCATATCTTTTCTTTGGGTTCTATCCCTCCACGACAAGAGTTGCCAAGGTAGTGAAAATCTCAGCACAAGAGTTGGAACGTCTAAAGCAAAACAGAAATCGATTAGTCGGAGTACCAAGGAAGTGTTTGGAGGAAAGGGCAAAGGCCTTGGAAAATCAAGGCGAATGGGCTTTCTTTTATTGACATCTTGGCGTTTTTGATCTTTGGAGTTGTCCTCTTTCCGAATATGGAAGGGTTAGTGGACCTAGCAGCGATTGACGCTTTCCTCGCCTTTCATCATGGCAAGGAAAGCCCGGTCGTCGCCATTTTGGCCATGTATGACACGTTCGACCGGGGATGTGAAAAGAGCAGCGCAAGAATTGTTTGTTGTGCACTGGCTCTCTATGTGTGGCTGGTTTCACACCTTTTTTCTCCAAGAAGGTAGGCCCGTCTATCCGCTACAATGTCACCGCTCGTGCGTCGAAAAAGGGAAAGGGTAATTGATTCATTGCACCAAGAGGCAACAATGTGGACGGACTGATTTGCTCTTACTTTGAACAGGAGTCAAGAACTTCCCCGATTGCTAGCCAAGGCCAAAGCAGTGGCGGACACCTACTCCGCCTCCGAGGAGATCCACGGACTTCTCAGCTATTGTCAGCATATGATAGACTTAATGGACCATATGATTGGAAACCGCTAGGAAGTTTGTATTGTCACTCAGATCTTGACTAGTTATAACTTTTTGAATAAGATGAGTTTATCCCACGTTTTTACTCCAAAAATCAGTGCGAATCAAGTCACTCCCGCATTTTATCTCTAGCATGCATTGTATGTTGGTCTCGTCCTTTGTCACGGGAAGCCGGAAGGTCCATATCACCTTCTTAATTGTACATATGGGGCACTGCGCCCCCAAATGCGCGAGTAAGAAGAGATAATTTTCCGGGCTCTCGTGTCCGTAAAATGCATTCATATCATGCACCGCATAAACATCTCTTCAGCATCATAATGAACATATCGTTCCTGCATTTGTCCGTTATCATATTCCAGCCTCACATTTTGCATGAGTCATGGCATCATCATGCATATGCGTTCAACAAACTTTTTGATCTGCAAAATTGCATACCATTTGTTTTCATGTTTTCTCATCCTTGTGTTTTCCTCTACAAAAACAAAAAAGGGGAAGCGTGAAACTTCACACTACATTCTTAGTTGCATGTGTTAGGCACCATGAGCCAACCATGTTGGGATCATAAACCCATTTCTAAAAAAAAAAAAAAACACACACAACAACAAAACAAAATAATTGAACATGGTACCTAATGCATGGTTAACTAGGAAATGGTGTTTCTTCGGGCATCTCAATTTCATAATTACATTTTCCATGCATAGCTTAAAGTATGCCCGAGTCATTCATCCCTATGAGATGTTGTTGAAGTATTGGCGATCAGAATTGCCATTCCTTGGATTATAGGGTTGAACCAAGCTCATGCTTTTATAAAAAGGTTCATCAAGTCAAAATATGGAAGTAACCGTCTTGCAAAATTGGGGCAAAAGATGAATCGAGTCACATCACTGCTTCGTCTACTGCCAAACATATTTAGGATTGTTGATGTCCTTGTTACTTCCAGTTTCACCTTGACAAAGATGTCATGGACCATGTTGAAAATCTAAATTGATTCAACCCCATATCCTGCGTAAAAATTCGCAATCTTCAACTGTACATCATTCGCATACATCCATGCTTTTCATTGGTTGCATTGCTCATTGCATTCTTTCCTTGAAAAATAAAATAAACTTAATCATTGTTATCAAAAAAAAAAAACATGCTTTACGACGTCCTCACCGAACTTGTGCTAGAGCTAGAGTAATGGGTGAAGTAGAGGAGATACAAGAGAAGATGAAGGCCGACATGGAGGCCATTAAAGAGAAAATGGCCATGATGAGCGTGAAGAAGATAATGGAAGCCAATGCGGTTGCAATTGCCGCTACCAGCGTTGTTGCTAAGGTGAACCTAATGTCCCCATCCGGCATCAACCAAATGAATCATCCAACCTCAGATATGGTAGGCAAAGATTTGGGAAGTACGGGCAGCCCCCATAATGTACAAATTCAAAACGAGCACGCCTTCCCGCCATATGGCTTGCCTCTCAACTATACGCCACCCAAAGTGGCGTACACTCCCAATAAGAATGTCAATAACTCCACTCCTATACCCATTGAGAGCCAACAACCCCAAACTGATCATGCACATGTCTCTTAAATCGTGGGGGGGGGACACATGAAATTCCCCACCACAATCTAGCCGACTTCGAGCCTTGCCTCGGATATGCCACGGAAGGGCAAGCAGTTGGTGGTATACCCCTACAAAACCCTTTGGAAGGCCCTCAGTATCACCCACAACTACACCTCTTGCATTCCATGACAAGTAAAAACCCTCATGCTATGGCAGAAATGGGAAAGTTGGATCATCTAGAGGAAAGGCTCAGGGCCATTGAAGGAGGTGAAGATTATGCCTTCGCTAACCTAAAAGAGTTGTTCCTAGAACCCAATATCATCACCCCTCCCAAGTTCAAGGTGCTGGACCTTGACAAGTACAAGGGGACTACTTGTCCCAAGAACCATCTAAAGATGTATTGTCAGAAGATGGGGGAATACGCAAAAGATGAGGAATTGCTAATACATTCCTTCCAAGAAAGTCTTACTGGGGTAGCTGTTACCTGGTACACTAACTTGGAATCTTCCCGAGTCCATTCTTAGAAGGACCTAATGGTTGCCTTTGTTAGGCAGTATCAGTACAATTTTGATATGGTTCCGGATAGGATGCAACTACAGAACATTTGCAAAAAGGGGGACGGATCTTTCAAAGAACACGCCCAAAAGGTGGAGGGATCTGGCGGCCCAGGTGGTACCCCCAATGATGGAAAGGGAGACGATGATCGTGATGGTAGACACATTATCGATACTCTACTATGAAAAGATGGTGGGCTACGCACCCTCAAAGCTTTGCGGATTTGGTCTTCGCCAGTGAAAGGATCGATGTGGGTCCTAAAAGAGGCAAATTTGATCATCCTACTAGGATGACTGAGAAAACTGGGGCAAATGAAGAGGGTGAGAAAGAGGGAGAAACCCTTGATGTGACTGTCATTCCTATACGGCCAAGTTTCCCACCAAACCCAACAATGTCATTACTCAGTCAATAACAAACCTCCTCCTTACCCACCACCCAGTTATCCACAAAGGCCATCCCTAAATCAACCACAAAGCCTGTCTACCGCACTTCCAATGACGAAGACCACCTTTAGCACAAACCAAAAAAACACCAACAAAAAGGAATTTTGCAGCAAAAAGCCTGTAGGGTTCACCCCAAATTCGGTTGTCATATGCTAAACTTGATCCCATATCCACTCAATAATTCAATGGTAGCCATAACCCCAACCAAGGTTCCTCAACCTCCATTTTTCTGAGGATACGACTCGAACGCAACGTGTGCTTATCGTGGAGGAGCCCTGGGGCATTCCATTGAGCATTGTATGACCCCGAAGCATAAAGTGTGAAGTCTAATTGATACGGGCTGGCTGAAATTTGAGGAGAATCGCTTGTTGAATCATAATATTGACAAGCAACACCATACATGGGGCAATTCTGGAAGCTGTTGTTATGACTCATCAGGATTTTCAAGTTTATGCCATTATTATAAACCACAGTTACAATGCTAAATGATATGGATAAAATGGACATCCTTGTCCCTCATCCTCTCACAAACGCATGTTTGCTAATTCAACTTTCACCGGAATGTGGGTGCAAGCCATTGGTCTATTTGCTCAAGCGACCTGCGCTCCTGAGTGTTGACTTCCAAGACTGTTCAATCAGAGATTACTCGTCTTGCACGTTGGTGGGGGTGCCGTAAAACAACGAGTAAAGTTCAAAACAAATAAGTTTCAAAATAAAAAAAATAATAAAAAGGCATTTGGTTGATTGGGTTTTCAAGTAAAAATATAGACGTTCATGTGACCTTATTTTGTCTTTTTAGAAAGAAGTGAGTTATCAAGAATAAGATGTTGGACAAATGGCCTCAGTTACCTTAAGAAAAAGGGGGGTTGAATTAAGATGCAAAGACTATTCCCCAATTGAACTATCACTCTTTCTTTTTGGATTAACAATGCACCCTTAACATGAATTACTCAAAAGACAATTCAAAATAAACTTCTTTAAAGCAAAAGATAAATAGCAATAAATAAAAGAAGTTTAAAGGAAGAGAGGAATGCAAACTTGATTTATACTGGTTCGGCCACTTCCCGCGCCTACGTCCAGTCCTCAAGAAACCCACTTGAGATTTTCCACTCTCTTTGTAAAACTCCTTTTACAAAGTCTGAACCACACAGGGACAACCCTTCCCTTGTGTTCAAGAATCCTCTACAATAAGAGACTCTCAGTCTCTTAATCCCTTTTCAGAAGTAAGAAGAAGAGAAGAAGAAATCTCTCTTAAAAGGGATAGATTGTACAATGAAGACCAATCAAAATTCCTTATTGAATATGCAAGTGGTTGACCAAGGAATCTTTTTGAGAGGATAAGACAGTTCAGTTCAGAAAAACTCTTAATCTTTTGAGAGGATAAACTTTGTGGGCAATGAAAACTCTCTTTAAATTCATGCTTCCAAGCCACCTTTGATGCCCATTCATAAACCATTTGAATAGATGTGACTCTTGGAAATTATTTTCCGAAAATCCCCTCTGGTAATCAATTACAAGACTTGTGTAAACGATTACAGGTTTTAAAAATTTGAATATAAACATTTTCAGCTGCTGGTAATCGATTACCAGAGAGCAAATCTCAATTTGAAAGGATAGAATTCCTTGGTCAAACCTTTTGCTTCTTCAATTTGGAAACTTCTCCCTAAGATTCTAGAGATCAACTTGATCATATATCTTGATTTTCTTGGATTCTTGCCTTGAATAAAACTTGGAAGCACTTGATCATTTGGCATCATCAAAACATCAAAACATCTTGCTTCTACATAGGAGTCATTTGACTTAATCCATCAAAAAATCCTTCAACTATTTCTCGTCCTTGGAAAATTCTTTTTGCAAGAATCAACTGCTTCTTTCATTCTTCCTCACTACGAGGCTATGAAAACAAGACAACGATTGGTACCTCAAAGCCTTACACTGGGGCAATGAGGGGCATCGTGCATGAGCCTCAAGGGAACCTAGGGGCAGATTAGAAGTTCTCACCCAATAGGTTCCCTCCTACAAGGTCATGACGAAAGACAACGATTGGTACCCCAAAGCCTTACACTGGGGCAATGAGGGGCACTGTGCATGAGCCTCAAGTGAACATAGGGGCCGATCAAAAGTTCTCACCCATCGATGTTTTCAACAAAAAAAAAGGGGACAAACCCTAGGATTTCAATGGATTGATTAAACATCAAACGACTCCATTGCCGTCACTCCAAAATGGTCAAGTGACTAAATCAAAAAGAAAATACACTCTGAGGGAGTTCCCATAGAGATTTGCAAAAGATAGGATAAGGTTGCATGAATTATCACCTCTTTCAAAAGGACAGTCAATCTGTGTTTTCCAAAAAAAATTAAATCAAAATCAAAATCACAAAACAAGGAAAGAATGACATGAACATTGTACAAACTTTCCATTTCATTGCATTATTTCATATGAAGTCCGCATTTACCAAATTTCACAACAAAGGTTGCATGCATCTGCATCCCTAAAAATCATGTTGACTACATAGATTCCCTACATCTAAATGTCCAAATCTTTTGAATTTGGGATGACCGGCTCTCTCGATGAGTCGATCTCTTGCTTTCTCATAAGGGTGGACCCTTGGGTACTAGTACCCTCACCTTAAGAGGGCTACACGCCCTCGCCATCAGAGGACTGCATGTCCTCACCTTCGTAGGGCTACACGCCCTCACCTTTAGAGGAATACACGTCCTCGCCAACAGAGGGCTGCACGCCCTCACCTTGAGAGGACTACGCGTCCTCGCCAACAAAGGGCTGCATTCCCTCACCTTGAAGAGGACTACACATCCTCGCCAATAGAGGGCTGCACGCCCTCACCTCCAAAGGACTACACATCCTCGCCTTGAAAGGGTTGCACGCCCTCACCTTTAGAGGGCTACGTGTCCTCATTTTCAGTGTGCTCCACATCCACACCTTAAGAGGATTTAAGGTCCTCTGCCCTTAAATGCTTAACCGAGACTTTCACTCCCGGTTAAGGGGCCAGTAGTTTCCTTTTAACGGTTCCTAGGCCACCCCCTGATATTGGAGGAGGGCCAACTGTGCAAGCACAACTAGAAAGGGAGGCTATCACACAGCTACTATGCATACCGGGGCAAGATTTCACCCGTGCCGCTGCAAAGAGACGAGTGCGGATCATGCGCACCAACATGACCACTCTTACACAGATATAGATAACATTGCTACTTAGCAACATTCTGCCCAGCGACCGCATTGCCAATCTCCCCCTGCAAAAGTATCAGTTGGTCTGTGTCGTCCCGACGTGGGTAAGTATGCATATGGTTCAACTGATTTCTGATACCATCTATTGTTTGCAGGGATCGCACCCACAAAGACACCCAGTGGACCCGAAAAAGTCAAACAGGGCCCTGGGGTTTCCAGCTATGGTTACGGGCCTCTATCAGTCCTACAGGGTGCCCGTACCCCCCCGGCAAGGTCACGTCATCATAGGTAAGTATGCACATCGCTCAACTGATTTCTGATTTCATCTATTGTTTGCAGGGATCGCGCCTGCAAGACACCCAGTGGACCCGAAGAAGTCCAACAGGGTCTTGGAGTTGTCAAGCTCTAATTACGGGTCTCTGTCAGTTCTACGGAGTACCTGTCACCTTCAGCAAGGGCATCAGGCCCCCTACTAATCGAGCTTTCATCAAGAAGTACTGCGCCCCCAGGCAGGCGTAGGGAGAAACACCACAGCAGCATTGGGATGGCCGGTAGCGGGCAATAGACACACCGCCACCACCTCTAGAGTTCACCTCAGCTCATCCGCAAAAAGGTTAGAGCGTTGCCTACGACACATGGCCAACCAGCAGGCGACCAAGTCCAAAGCCAAAGGTAAGCAAAGTACTAGGTCCGTGACCTACAAGCCATCATGCGTCCAGCTCAAGACGTTAAAGAAGCGCTACTAGGAGGCAACCTAGTACCTTTTAAATTTCTGCCTGCTATTTGATCACTTTTTATAGTAGGACGCACCTAGTTGCTCATGATCCTGGGAATTTAAATAAAACAAGCGCAAGCTCGGAAGGTAGTCATACCTTACAAAACATATATATGTATGTTTAGGTAGTGAAAATACCTTAGATATGCATGTATGTAAAAAAAAAAATACTTCACAAAATATATATGTATGTTTAGGTAGAAAGATACGTTGGATATGCATGTATATAGCAAAAATACCTAACAAAACATATATATGTATGTTTAGGTAGCAAGATACCTTGGATATGCATGTATATAGCAAAATACCTCATGAAAAAAAAAGAGAAGAAAAAAAAACAAACAAGAAAAAGAAATAAACAAATAAAAAAAAAGAAGAAAAAAAAGAGAGAAAAAAGAAAAATAAGTTGTCTAGCTGAAAAACCAACATGCTTTTGAAAAGAGATGACTTCCAACTTTTCTTTGAAGAAAAATTCGCTGACCATAGCTAGTTTTTGGAAAAAAAAAATGTGTGTACACCTGAAGGGTGAATGCTGTGAAATTTTCCCGGACGCCCGAAATGGACTTGGATGAATGCACAAATGGATAAAAGAACATATTTTGGAAACATTGGGTTGACTAAAATAGAGGAAATGAATCCTGAGCCCTAGCATCACATGACCATAAAAATTTGACACTTTTATCCTTGAGCCAAACCAAACCCCGACATGTATCATGTCTAGCCATTCTACAAACCTTGAGCCAAAATCATGACTCACTATAATCCTTACCCTCGGAAGCAAAAATGGAAAGAAGGAAAATTTCCAATCAAAGAGAAAGCAAAAAGAAAAGAAAGGAAATTCCCAATCAAAGAGTGGGAGAAAGCAAAAAGAAAAGAAAGGAAATTCCCAATCAAAGAGTGGGAGAAAGCAAAAAGAAAAGAAAGAAAATTCCCAACCAAAGAATGGGAGAAAGTAAAAAAAGGAAGGAAAGAAAGTTCTTGATCAAAGAAACTAGAAGAAATGTGCAGAAAGGTCTTTTGACCAGACAATATCTGAACAATACAGAATTGTCACCAAATGAACAAAAGAAAGAAAAGGAAACCATGACCTAAAGTGGTCTTCTCCCTTTGATTACCAACCAAAATCCTGTGCGACGGTGACTTGTTCGCCTCGCGCAAAACCAAAACAGAAAAGGAAAAGGGGCAAAAGCACACAAAAGCCGAAAAACCCACCAAAAGAACCCATTCCCAAGGGAAGCCCTATTGATCCATGATCACGCATGTAATTTTTGATTTGATAGGAAATAATTTGCAAAGTCAAGTCATGACATATCTATGGTTCGGAATTAGGATGAAACACTTACCTGTGCGAGATTGATACACTTTGAGTGATTTTCTTCTATTTTTGTCGAACCCAGTGTTTCCTCTAAATGGTCATTTAGAAACGAAATGCTAACATCCAAAATCTCATTTATGGTTATGAGAAAATTTCATCAGCATACTCTCCTTCCCCGGTAGACGCATTGTTTTTCACTCAAAAAGGCATATGTTGCTCTAATCAGTTGGAATATTTGTCTCTTTGCTAAAGCATGTTTGCATTTTAGTGGAGAAAACACCGAGACTTTTTCAAGTCTCACAAGTTATCCAGAACTACGTAGGTCTGAGTTCCTCATTAGAGGATACGTAGGAGCAAGAGCCTCGCTTTTGTCGACCACACCGCCTTTTGTTGCCATGACCCAAGAGCTGGTAGCCCACGGAGACACCTTACGGTTATTCGCACCTCGTCATTCAATGACCCCAAGTGTGATTGATGAGCAGAGGCCAATGTGGTCATCTGCGCCTTTTCCGGAGATGTCAGCATTTTCCGATGGAGACTTTTCAAGTCTCACAAGTTATCCAGAACTACGTAGGTCTGAGTTCCTCATTGGAGGATACGTAGGAGCAAGAGCCTTGCTTTTGTCGGCCGCCCCATAATCTTTGTCATACTGACCCTGAGGTCATGTGACATGCACCCTTGTATCATCCAGAGGCGGCGGGCCCGATGATACGCGGAGATACCTTACGGTTATCCGCACCCTTTTGTCATCCAGAGGCGGCGGGCCCGATGACAAGCAGAGACCAAGTTTGGTCATTCTGCACCCTTGTATCATCCAGAGGCGGCGGGCCCGATGATACGCGGAGATACCTTACGGTTATCCGCACCCTTTTGTCATCCAGAGGCGGCGGGGCCAATGACAAGCAGAGACCAAATTTGGTCATTCTGCACCCTTGTATCATCCAGAGGCGGCGGGCCCGATGACAAGCAGAGACCAAATTTGGTCATTCTGCACCCTTGTATCATCCAGAGGCGGCGGGCCCGATGATACGCGGAAATACCCGAGTGGTTATCCGTATAAACATTCTTTTGCTATCTGTAAGACAGAACGCTTGATAGCATGCAGAGGCTGACATAGTCTTCTGCACCTTTTGTTCCTCCAGGAACAACAAGTCATTTACATGCGGAAATTTCATGGTCACCCGCGACTCTCGTCAACCGAGAGGAGCGAAATTAGTGTCATACACTAATTTTCGTCCGGGTACCTTTGCTTGATGACATGCGACCTTTCTTTGGTCCTTGTGAGGTGCTTGGCACCCATCGTTAGGCAATTTGTGAAAATCCGGGAACGACAAGTCATGGTCACCCGCGACTCTCGTCAACCGAGAGGAGCGAAATTAGTGTCATACACTAATTTTCGTCCGGGTACCTTTGCTTGATGACATGCGACCTTTCTTTGGTCCTTGTGAGGTGCTTGGCACCCATCGTTAGGCAATTTGTGAAAATCCGGGAACGACAAGTCATGGTCACCCGCGACTCTCGTCAACCGAGAGGAGCGAAATTAGTGTCATACACCAATTTTCGTCCGGGGACCTTTGCTTGATGACATGCGACCTTTCTTTGGTCCTTGTGAGGTGCTTGGCACCCATCATTAGGCAATTTGTGAAAATCCGGGAACAACAAGTCATTTGCATGTGGAGATTTTACGGTCACCCGCGACTCTCGTCAAATCGAGAGGAACGAAATTAGTGTCTTATCTTTACTTTCCTTTTATCTCCAATAAAAGACAAGTAAAGAGGGGCAACTGTCATACCCTAATTTCGTCCAGGGACCTTTGCTTGATGACATGCGACCTTTCTTTGGTCCTTGTGAGGTGCTTGGCACCCATCATTAGGCAATTTGTGAAATTCCAGGACATGCCGGAAAACCAAAAAATATTGATGCACAATCCGTAAGTTTCCGTGACACACCGGAAATCAAATGGAAGCATCGTTGCATAATTAAGTGAGATTCCGTAACATTCCGTAAGTCAAAAAGGGGATGATTATGTAATCCGCAAGGTTCCGTAACATTACGGAAAGAAAACAAGTATCGTTACGAGATTCGTAAGTTTCCGTAACTTTACGAAAAAAGAATCACCAAAAAAGGTAAGGGGGTGAACTTATCAAGATAGGGGTGTAAATAGCAATTCAAATCTAGGCCCGAACATTTTGGAAGTTGGGTTGCTTAAGGAGGAAGCAACTGGGCGGCAAGCTCCTCCACGTTTTTGAAAAATGGTTTTCGGGGCTTCCGCGGCTTCCGTAATACTTCCGTAAAATTTCCGAAAACCTTGGGTAAGCATATTCCACTTAACATTGGTAAAAGGGAAAAGAAAAAAGATGAAAATCAAATTCGAAAACAGTTCCGTAAGGCTTCCGTAACTTTTCCGTAAAATACGAAAAGGGGGGTGAACTTAGTAATTCGGGTGCGCTTAGAAATCTTCTTCATTAAGTCTTTGGGCGGCAAGCACCTCCTTTTTTTTCTATAAATAGGGGAGGGGGGAGCTGTTTCAAAATGTTCAAGACCCCTTTGGC
The DNA here is from genome assembly GCF_000004515.6 of Glycine max. Taxonomy (NCBI): domain Eukaryota; kingdom Viridiplantae; phylum Streptophyta; class Magnoliopsida; order Fabales; family Fabaceae; genus Glycine; species Glycine max. Next base: position 38,097,510 of record NC_038245.2, read on the forward strand.
TATGCATTTCGGCTATTTTGGGCAAAAACACGTTTTCGTGAAGAAAAATCAAGTCGAAGTACTTCCGTAAGCGATTCTGTGGAAATTCTTCATCGTTCTTCACCGTTCTTCATCCGTTCTTCGTTCGTTCTTCGTTCTTCAACGGGTAAGTTTTCGAATTCGAGACTTTCAATTCATTTCTTGTTTTGTGTACTTTCACTTTAATTTCGTTTGCTTTCAGTTTTCTTTTCTTCCGTTTTTAACGTGCTTTAACCATTTATTTAAGCCGTTTTCTTGTCTAATAAATGATAAAATGAATTTCAACCGATCATTTGTGTTGTAATCTCGTTTAATCACTGTTAAAACGAAATCTAACCGATCGTTCACGCTATAACCTCGGTTAAACCAAAAAAAGTAAAATAATAATAAAATAATCAAAATATCTTGAAAAATAATAATAAAATAATCAAAATATCTTTGAATAAAATAATAAAAAAAATCAATCGGACGTTTTTCTTTGGAAGTTTCCTTGAATGAATTGATTAATAACCAAAGTGAAACTAAGACTAAAATCAACTCACAAATCAAGTTTTTTTTCCGAAAAATCACTAAAAACCGTTTTAAGGTCCAACGCCTTAAACGGTCCTCTTTGCTTTTATCGGTTAACATGGACCGTTCAAAAGCATAAAATCAACATGTGACTTTACCGCTTTTGAAAGAACTACGTAGGTTTGATTTTCTCATCCCAATTGAGGAATACGTAGGAGCAAAGGGAAACACCCTTGTCGACCACAAAAAGAGAAAAAATATAAAAAGGGTATAAAGGATATAAGGACATAAAAGGGAACGTAAGAATCAAAGTCATGTTTGCACATTCGATTAAAGGCTGCCGTCCCTTGGGGCGGACGTGTGGGGTGCCAATACCTTCCCCGTGCGTAAATACAACTCCCGAACCTTTCACTTAAAAGTTCGTAGATCGCGTCTTTTCCGGTTTTTCCGACGTTTTCCTCAAATAAACGTTGGTGGCGACTCCGCGCGCATTCCTTTCGTGGAACACGCATCCCGCGAGTCACGCGTCGCCCTCTCGCCGAAGGGTAGGTTGCGACAGGTAGCCGTCACCTGGTACACTAATTTGGAACCTTCCCAAGTCCATCCTTGGAATGACCTAATGATTGCCTTCATTAGGCAGTATCAATACAATTCTAATATGGTTTCGGATAGGATGCAACTACAGAATATGTGCAAAAAGGAGTAAGAATCTTTCAAAGGATACACCCAAAGGTGGAGGGATATGGCAGCTCAAGTAGAGCCCCCAATGATGGAGAAAGAGATGATAACAATGATAGTAGACACCTTACCAGTGTTCTACTATGAAAAGATGGTGGGTTACACACCTTCAAGCTTTGCAAATTTAGTTTTCACCGGTTAAAGGATCGAAGTTGGTCTGAAAAGAGGAAAATTTGATTATCCTGCTTTGATGAATGAGAAAGCTGGGGCAAATGAAGAGAATGAGAAGGAGGGAGGAACCCATGTTGTGACTCCTGACATTGACAAGCAACACTATATATGGGGCAATTTTGAAAGTTGTTGTTAGATGTCTCTAATGACTCATTAGGATTTTCAAGTTCATGTCATTATTGTAAACCACAGTTACAATGCTAATAATATGGATACATTTGACGTCCTTATCTCTCATCCTCTCACAATTACATCTTTGCTTATTTGACTTCCACTGGAATGTGAATGTAAGTCGTTGGTTTGTTTGCTCAAGTGACATGCGCTCCTGAGTTTTGACTTCCAAGACTATTCAATCATAAATTACTCGTTCTGTACATTTGGTCGGGGTGCCGTAAAACGACGAGTAAAGTTCGAAACAAAAAAAGAAAAAAACATTTGACTGACTGTGTTTCAAATAAAAAATATAGACATTCATGTGACCTCATTTTATCATTTATGAAAGTTTGTCTTTTTGAGAGAGAAGTGAGTTATCAAGAATAGGAGTCATTTGACTTAATCTGTCAAAAAATCCTTCAAATGTTTCTCATCCTTGAAAAATTTATTTTCGAGAATCTGCATAGCTTATTTCATTCTTCCTTGCTACAAGGTCATGACAAAAAAAACAATAGATACCTCAGAGCCCTACACTGGGGCAATGAGGGGCACCATGCATGAACATCAAGCAAACCTAGGGGCAGATCAGAAATCCTCACCTGGTAGGTTCCCTGCTACATTGCCATAGCAAAAGGTATGAATAGATACCTCAGAGGCCTACACTTGGGCAATGAGAGGCACAGTGTGTGAGCCTTAAGCGAACCTAGGGCAAATAAAAGTTCTTACCCGGTGGGTTGAAAACCCGAAAGGGCGACCTAAGCAAAAATTAGGGTTGACAAAAAATAAAAAGAATAATAAAGAGAAATAAAGAAAAACAATCACGGGCGTGTTGTTAAGGTTTTGTCCTGAAATCTAAACTATAAAAAGATCTAAGTCAGGATTTGAAATGACACATGGCCATGTTTCAACATCCCAGACACTAGTCTATCCTTTGCTACCCCCTCCGAGCCAAAGCATGTTGTTTTCTAAAAACAACAACAAAGAAAAATAGCAAAAGCAAAATAAAAACCCTGAGTGGGAACCACCGCTAAACCAACGGGAAGAGCAATGCAAAACAACACATGTATGAGGTTGGGCAACAATGAAAAAAATAAAAATCCGCCAAAGGTAAGCAAAAAAAGAGACAAAAGATCTCCAAATTCTACAAGAAAGGCACGAAAGTGCAATGGAAGATTAATGTACAAGGCAAAAGGAGTAGAGCCCAGCTCAAAAGTTGAAATGAACAAAAGGTACAAGCAAGACGCTCTTGAGGTTCTTACTCAATATAACCCTCAAACACTCTTTGAGCCTGTCTAATCCTTTCTTTCATAGCCCTCTTACCCCTGACCACGTTACAAGCCCAATAAAGCCCATGTGGATCAAGGAATGACTAATTTGCTTTTTAGTTGGGATTCTAGAATGAAACCCGCACATGCTTGTGATTGTTAAAAAAAATACATATATAAGAAAAAAAAACCCCGAGGTTCACACTTGCACATTTGAGAAGAAAACTCATTTGACCAAGAGCTCATGGGAAAAACCCAAAGACAATTGTGATAATAGGGTACATCTGATGTTAGTCACTCGTGTTGACTCCTTAGGATTCCTTTCGAATCCAAGGGCAGCCTTCACTATATAAGTTCTTTCAAGATCAACCCATGTCATCGAGTTCCAGTGGGTTCAACAGACCCTTGTCATTACGCTATGACCCTAAATCTAGAAAGTTTCACTTGGTCATACACCAAAGTGTATTAATCCATGGTCATCCTTCAATGGTGCATGCGATTGATCCCAAAGCCATATATTTTCTTGTTATGCAAAATAATCGAAGTTTTTTAAAAGAAAGGGGAAAACCCTAGGATTGACATTTCAATTGACAAAAAGAAATCAAGGATTTGCTTGACAAAGGCTTAATCCGAAAAAGCAAAAGCCCATGGTCTTGTGCGGCTTTTTATGTCAACAAACAAGCTGAGCTTGAGCGGGGAACATGATGCAATCCTACCCTGCAAGGGCATTGGATAGTAGACTCCAAGTAGATTGGATCAGAGATGTAAGAGAAGGCCCTAGGGTTCTCATGAGCCTTAGGGTAGATTTCGGGCCCATGGGCTAAGTATGAGCTCACTTATCTTTGTACATACTAGATTAAGGTTTCATTATTTTTGGACCTTGTATTTTGGGCTCTATAATGTAGGTAGGATACCCTTGAAATGTAGGATTTTTCAGCCCTTGTATTTTAGGGCACCTAGACTAGTTTTTGTATTAGGGGTAATTTTGTAATTTCACATGCATTGAGTGAATATTTGATGTGTGTGTTGGTAAATAAATTTAATTGAATTGGGAGAAGCCCAATCTAATTAAATTTTAGAGGGGGAGGTGAGCATTTTCTTGCTACACCCCATTGCCACATCATATAGTCACACTTTGTGCATGTCCTTCATGCTTTACATGCCTCATGACACCTAAGCACACTTAGTGGAGAATCTTGGACTTGATCTTGAATTAGTGGGCTGAACCATAGCTACAATTCACTAATCATAATTAGTGAAGTTTTGGCTCCAAAATTTGGGTCCAAAAATTCAATTTCAAATTCAAGTAAAATTTGAATAGAAATTCAAATTTCCCTCCAATTTTGTGTGACACTTAGGCTATAAATAGAGGTCATGTCTGTGCATTTTTTCAACTTTGATCATTTGAGAATTAAACTTCAAAGTTCAGACCTCTTTTGAGGCACAAAATTTGGTGCTCCTTCTCTCCCTCTCCCTCCATTCATCTTCTCCTACCTTCTAGCTCTTATCCATGGCTTCCTACGGTGGTGAGCTTCTCTCCCTCTCCCTCCAATCATATTTCTCCTTCTCCATTCCACTGCCATCAAACTTCAAGAAGCAAAGGACTTCATTGATGAAGAAGATCCAAGGCCTACAAGCTCCATAGGAGCTACGTCAGAACACCTCGCTTAGTCATAAACTATAAACCTTTAAATCAAGCCTTACAGTGGATTTGGTATCCTATTCCAAACAAAAAAGATTTGCTTAACAGATTAAACTCTGTAAAGATATTTTCCAAATTTGATATGAAATCTGGATTTTGGCAAATCCAAATCCAAGAATCAGATAGGTACAAAACAACCTTCATTGTACCTTTCGGGCAATACGAGTGGAATGTAATGCCATTCGGTCTAAAGAACGCCCCTTCGGAATTTTAAAAAATCATGAATTATATTTTCAATCCTTATTCAAAAATTTTCATTGTCTACATAGATGATGTTTTAATTTTTTCACAAAACATTGACCAACACTTCAAACATCTTCAGACTTTCGTCCATATCATCAAACAGAATGGATTGGCAGTCTCTAAATCAAAGATCAATCTTTTCCAAACTCGAACTTGATTCCTTGGTCATAATATATATCAAGGTACAATCATTCCAATAGAAAGGTCAATAGAATTTGCTAACAAATTCCCTAACCAAATCCTAGATAAAACTCAGTTATAAAGATTTCTTGGTTGTCTAAATTATGTAGGAGAGTTTGTCCCCTATTTAAACAATATTGTCAAACCATTGCATGACAGGCTGAAGAAAAATCCGCCCCCTTGGTCTAATCTCCATACCCAAACAGTTAAAGAGATCAAACTCAAAGTCCAATCTATAAGATGCATGTGTCTTCCCATTCCGCAGGCATTCAAAATTGTCGAAACAGATGCATCAAACATAGGTTATGGTGGTACCCTCAAACAAAGAGTCTATACCCAAGAACATGTCATTGCATGTACCTCAAAGCATTGGAATTCTGCACAATTGAAATATTCAACTGTAAAAAAAAAAGTTTTAGCAATTGTTTTGTGCATTTCCAAATATCAATCTAATATGTTAAACCAAATTTTTCTAATCTGGGTTGATTGCAAGTCAGCCAAAGATATTCTTCAAAAAGATGTTAAAAATCTTGAATCAAAACAAATTTTTGCAAGATGACAAGCAATTTTAAGTGTCTTTGATTTTGATATAGAATACATCAAGGGCACCACAAACTCTCTTCCTAACTACCTTACCCATGAATTCTTACAGAAAAATAACGATGCCTCCTAAGGCGACTGGGTCCTCCGATAGAGGAGGAAAGAGTTTCGGCAATGGATCATTGTTGACTCTACCAGAGCCAACCGTAAAAAAGAGTTCCTCAATATCCTCTGGGTCACCTACCCAGGCTGGGTCATTAACCCAGAAAACCAAGTTTGAAGGATCATCGACCCAAATAGCCACTATCAAACCTAAGTCATCAACTCAAGACTCCCCGAAGCCAGTAACAATAAAAAACCATGGCAAATTATGCCTGGTCAATTCAAACCCTTCAGGCCCTCGAAGACATGGTTCTTACCAAAATTCCTAAACTAGCCAAAAAGACTTAGGCAGAAATGGCCTCAGAATCAGATGATGATTCTGAAACAGAACTCCAAAAACAAATTCAAATAACCAAGAAAACCAAAATGGTTAGCCACTCAAAAGGAAAACAAACACTAGCCTAACAGAATCCTACTCCAAAATCAACTAACAATTTTGTTTCAAAAAATAAATTTTTGACTGTTTTTGCAAATGGAGCCGGAATTTTGGGACAAAAATCCCTTCAAGGCTACAACAAAGGCATTCCCACAGGGATTTCATTTTAGGCCTATGGCTATCAACAAAACAATAAAATTTTATGAGTTCATTCTGGTGGAGACAAACTCAGTATCCATCAAACATTTTATGGATTCCAATGACCCAAGTCTGAACACACATTCGACCATTCAAATTTTAAAAGTAATGCAACCTCGACATTTTGGATCTAATCTCAATCAACCCAACAAATTATTGGGACTACATTGATGCTTGGACCAATGTCTTTTGGCATCAAAATAACAAATTCAAACATTCTTGGTTAATTTACTTCAAAAATAGCACTGTATACAATTTTTCGAATTGGTTTCTCCAATGGTGGAATTTTTTCGGGCCAACTTTAGTAATCTATCCGGAACAAGTCCAACAAGGTGTTGACCAATTCAACAAATTGTTCAATACTCATGAATCCAGAATCCCTGCTAACTTGATGTATTTTTCAACTTTGCATTGTCTTGGATTTTTTCATGGCAATATAGGTATGGAAAAACAAAAAGTAGTAAACAATTCCACCATTGTAGTGACATGCTTTTGTTAAATGGTGGACCCAATTTGACACTTCAAAGGCAGCACCAGACCAGGTCAAGAACTGGTTCCAAGCACACCCTGAATTCTTAAAACCTGCTGATCTAGAAACTTCATTGTTTCTAAATCAGAAGTCACAATTAGCAGCTTTCCTAGCCAACTCAAAATCTAAAGAAAGCCTGGCTAAGAATTTAAAGGAAGTTCTCCAACTACTTCAACAAGAGGAAGAAGAAGGTTCTTCATCCAAAAAGGAAGAAAATAAGTCTTCAAAAGAGAACGATGATCCATTCTACCAAAACGAAGATGATTGTTTTGGCATATCTTTAGAAGATGTTTAAAAGTTTGATTTGTTTTAGCGGTTACATAGTCATTTCATTATTGCAATGTAATATTTTTGGATAATTTGCTTGTACTGTAGCAATTATTGTAATAGTTCCGATCAAGTTAAACAATATGTTTTTTGGCTATAAAAGGAGTCTTCATCCATGTTGTGAGGCACCCTTTCATTCAGCCATTTTCAGGAGTCCAGAGAGAGAGAGGTGATTTTAGAAGAACAACTTTGTAAGCTCTTCTTTCAATTTCAATAAATTTGAAGTTTTTTGTCATCTCCCTTCTCCCTTCTGTCGATCCTGTGCGACTCTGTCGCTGCTTTGGTTTCTTTGTTTATGAAAACCTGAGATTTGTAAGCCTGTAAAGGTGTGCCCTTGATCCATCAGGCTCTGACACCAGAGATCAGCGGAGGATCAAACGGACAAATAGGAAGTAAGAATGATGCAGTTTGAGAAATGCAGTTTGAATCAGCCCCTGTATCAAATAGGGACATTGTGTCTAAGACAAAATCATTAATAATGATTCTAATGTTTATGTAAAAATTTTGGATTTTAATCTTGTTGATTAATCCCATAAACATTTCATCTTCTGGATTTTCAGTTTCATTTTCTTTATCCTTTTCAGTATTCTCAGAATCACTGCTTTCTTCAAGCTGGGAAAGGATGATTTGGTGAATTTCTTGTCGCTGACGAAGTTCTTTAACTTCTCTTTTTAAATTATTAATCTATGTTTGGAGATCTTGGATTGAGGTTGGTTTTGCCGGAGCATTTTCTAACCTTTTGAATATGTTACTAACATCAAATTTATTATTTGTGATAAAAAAATTTGTCTAGGTTTGGTTTCTAAAGTTTTCTCTAATTTTTCCAGAAAAATCTTCTTTTCTTGGGGATCAATTATGGAGTTGATCGCTTCAAACAAGAGATCTTGTTCTCTTGTTAGAGTATTGATTTGGCTTTCTTCGTCTTCCTCCGAAGTTTCTATGAGCAAATTATTAATCTTCTCTTCAATGGCCGATTCTAGTGTAGAAGCAAAGCTTCATGGTGAATCAAAGGTGTTTTGATGATAACAATGATGATAACAAAAGATGATGACAAAAAGCTCAAAGGTCAATCAAAGAACAACTCAAGTGAATCAAAGATCAATCAAAGAACAACTCAAGTGAATCAAGAACAATTCAAGAGTTCAAGATAAGAATCAAGAAGAATTCAAGACTCAAGAAGAAAGTTTAGAGTCAAGAATCAAGATTCAAGGTTCAAGATCTCAAGAATCAAGATCAAGATTCAAGACTCAAGAGAAGGCTCAATCAAGATAAGTATGAAAAGTTTTTCTCAAAAATTGAATAGCACATGATTTTTCTCAAAACATGTTTACCAAAGAGTTTTTACTCTCTGGTAATCGATTACCAGATTGTTGTAATCGATTACCTGTAGCAAAACTGTTTTGAAAAAGTTTTCAAATTGAATTTACAACGTTCCAATTAATTTCAGAAAGCTGTAATCGATTACAATGTTTTGGTAATCGATTACCAGTGCTTTTGAACGTTGAAATTCAAATTCAAATGTGAAGAGTCACATCCTTCCACATAAAAGCCTTGTGTAATCGATTACACTGATTTGGTAATCGATTACCACTGATTGTTTCTGAAAAAATCAAAAGATGTAACTCTTCAAAAAGGTTTTTGACTTTTTCAAATTGGTTTTTAAGTTTTTCTAAAAGGCATAGCTCTTCTAATGGTTGTCTTGACCAGACATGAAGAGTCTATAAAAGCAAGGCTTTGTTTTGCAGTTTAAGTATCTTGAATACTTTTCCAATCAATCTCTTACAATCCTTTACAAGCCTTGAATCTCTTTGAACTTCTTCTTCTTTGTGCCAAAAGCTTTCCAAAGTTTTATGGTTTTCTAAACCTTGAAAACTCGTGCTATTCATTTTTTTCATCTCTTCTCCCTTTGCCAAAAAGAATTCGCCAAGGACTAACCGCCTGAATTCTTTTTGTGTCTCTCTTCTCCCTTTTCCAAAAGAACAAAGGATTAACCGCCTGAATTCTTTTGTGTCTCCCTTCTCCCTTGTCAAAGAATTTAAAACGACACAGTCTGAGAATTCTTTTGATTCTTTCCATTCCCTAATACAAAAGAGTTCAAAGTACTAACCGCCTGAGAATTCTTTTGTATCCCCATTCACAAAGTATCAAAGGTTTAACAGCCTGAGATCTTTGTCTTAACACATTGGAGGGTACATCCTTTGTGGTACAAGTAGAGGGTACATCTACTTGGATTTGACTGAGAACAAGAGAGGATACATCTCTTGTGGATCAGTTCTAGTGGAGGGTACATCCACTAGGGTTTCAAAGAGAACAAGGGAGGGTGCATCCCTTGTGAATCTTTGCTTGTAAAAGGATTTTTACAAGGTTGAAAGAAATATCAAGGACCGCAGGTCGCTTGGGGACTGGATGTAGGCACGGGTTGTTGCCGAACCAGTATAAAAACTCTTGTCACAGAAAGATCCTAAGTCTCTCTTTGTTTTGGGCTTTCTCTTTGGCTAATTGCCTTTGAATTTTGTCATCTTGACATATTTTTAAGGCTACTTTTTGGACATAAGAGATTAATTGATCGAACTTAATCTCTTATATGGAATGTCTCCATTAGCAGACTGGCTATGGATTTTGTCTCTAACCTTATCTCATAATGATCTTGGAAGACCGGCTAGGAATTTTTCTTTTTAGAAAGGTTGTTGACTATCTTCTCTGGTGTAGACTCTAGTTAGGAAGGTATCTCCGTACCACCTAAAATCTGCTAATGTTCTACGCTTAAGATTGGATAGTAATTTTGCAGACCTATCGTTCCAAAGAGATGGGTCTTCAATAAAATGTTGGGCTATTGTAAATATAAGTGTATTAACAGTGTCAGGAATCTCTTTATTATCCTCATTAGTAATGACTTTTCCATTGAGATCCATCTTAATTGCGCTGTAAATTTTTTATTTTTCCTCATTAGTGAGATAATTATCCCACCAACCTTTTAACTGCCCGGAAAATCCCGCCACTAAGATATCAATAATAGTTTCTTTCGAACATTCATGGGATGTTTGGTAGGCTGTGGCTACCATGGTTATATGTTGGAGTGTATTCATGATATTATACTCCGCCTGGGCATCTATATTCCACTCATAGATGTTGTTTGCATTGAAACTCTTAAAATTATTTTCACCTCTTTCTTCTAATAGAAGGTCAGAGGCAGTTGGTCTTTGGTAGTATAATTTGGAGGGTATTTTCTAGTGTTTGGAATTTATTGGATATATGTCTTTTCCTGATGCTGAACCTATCTCAGTTGGGATTTTTGAGTTTTGATCACTATCTTCATTAAGGACATTAATTAATTTGGAGGTACTTTTTGTTACCATTTTGGATGTTCCCTCCGAGGGTTGGGGAGTTTCGGGGATGACTCTAAGAAAACTATTAAGCTTGTTTAATAATTCACTATTATTGTCACCTACTCCTTCTGTAAGGGATTTATTCTTTCTGAGTTCCCTTATTCTTTGTTTGGCTTTGTCACTAATTTTGAATGGTTTGAATAAAGGTTTTTCTGTTGGGATATTTGACTGAGGTTCTCCAAAAGATTTTTGTCTAGGGAGTATCTTGGGTTTGATAGACTCTTCTAAAACTTGTAAATATTTGTTGCTGTAATTTGCCTATTCCATTAGGCTTTTGATGTCTTTGGAGGTTATTTCTTTGTTGATGTCCTTTGTCTTAAAAGGATTGGCCATGACAGATTTATCATTATCGTCTTTGACCTTTAGAAGTTGATATTGTGTTGTGGTAGGTAATTCTGATTGGATTAACTCACCATCCTTAATTTGCCAATTTGTTATCACATTTGTTGTTGGATCACCTATGATGTCTTGCTTCCATGGGTAATCTATATCCTTTTTGATGGTATAAGCATGGAACCAATCAAAGAAAACGACATTAACTTGGACTCTTTTGACAAATGCATAAAACTTGTCTTGGATTTGTTTTCTGTTTGAACCCTTAAAATGTTGAAAAAACCATCTCCTTTAAGGTTCATTCTCTAGAGAATAGAAGTATTTTCTAAGGCTTTCCTTATCAATGTTAAAATTTTCCGATAACATCATAAGGTTCATGCATAGAAGAGTAAGTTGGAGATTGGATCAACTTTTGGTTGTCCTCTTGTTCTTGGTTGTAAGTTGTTCTAGGTACACTAGAAGTGATATCTAAACCTTGGAGGTTTACAGTAGGAAGCTGGTTGTGTGACTCAGATCTAGTTAATCCTACTGGAATTGAACGGGTTCTCACCGAGAAAAACCTTCCTGCTGATTCATATTCTAACCTAGAGGCTTTTATTCTTGATGAGAAAGAATTTCTCCTGTTGAAGGTTATTTCTACCTTACTGGAGTTGTCTTGTTTAATTTGTTCTATTGTTGGAACAGGTCGAGGAACAGACAGTGTGGCCTTATCCATGACCCATTTTTCATGAAGAGTTACCTCATCCCATTTTATTGTTCTCAGGAGAGAAACATTGGCCTTTTTCATATCAGTGATAAACAAAGTTGTCTTTCCTCTTTGAGGTTTTAATAGGACTCTCGACGCACAAGTGTTCATGACCTTATACTGGATCCTATAGATTAAAGTTGTTGGGATTGATCATTCTTTCATGTCAAGGCCATGAAAGTGGATGTTTAGGAACAGAGAGTCAAGAATGTTTTTGTCCATCAGACTCACTATTTTGTTTGGATAACAATTGAAGTATATCAGACCTTGTCCTAGGCTTGTTTCTACTGTACCTATGAAGGAATCTTCAAATTTGTTATGCCTAATGTCCCTAAGGCACATTAAAACTGCTGCATCTATGCCCATATCAATTAAGGGCTTGATGGATACTTGTACACAAACGATGTGTAAATATTTGTACTTACGACTATGTTCACAATTGAGTTTTTTGAAAGTAAATGAAATTCTTCCCCTATATCTTGTCCTAGAGGAATATTATTTTCTACAATTATGATTATGTAATCAAAATTATGTTTGTCTTTAATTGTCTCAGGAACGTATAGTGTATCCTGAGGGATTTTTGGAATGTTCCAGTCATCCATGTTTTGATTTATATCTTCGAATCGGCCCTCCTCATCGAAGATATTGTGTTTTGGGGCGACCTCGTGGGTCTGGTTTTCTCGTTCATTGAGGTAATTGATATTTTTTGGTGAAGTGTTTGAGGATGATTATGACAAATTAGATCTAAAGGAAATACAAGAAAAAGATAGTAAAAGACGCCACATACTAAAAACATCCTCTAGTATCTTTGCCTTCATGTGGTTCCATAGAAATGTTTCCATAAGGTTATATGTCACTATTTCTTTGAGGAATCCTTGAGGAAAGACTTTGGCAGTTGCTTTGAAGGGATTTTTGTCCCAATATTATGGTTCCATTTGAAGGACATTAAAAAAATTATTTTTTGGGATATAGCTGTTTGTGGGTTTTGGTGTTTGGTTTTGTTGAACTAGCGTTTGTTTTTCTTTTGGGTTACAAACTGTCTTGGTTTGCTTGGTCTTTTGGATCTGTTTCGAAATCATCGTCTGATTCTGAGGCCATTTCTGCCCAGGTTTTCTTGGCTAATTTTGGAATTTTGGTAAGGCCCATGTCTTCAAAGGCCTGAAGGGTTTGAATTGACCAGGCGTAGTCAGCCACAGTCTGCTTTGTTGTTACTGGTTTGGGGGAGTCCTGGGTGGATGACTCAGGTTTAATGGTAGCTATTTGGGTCAATGACCCTTCAATTTTTGTTTTCTGGGTTGATGACCCAGTCTGGGTAAGTGACCCAGAGGATGATGAAGTTGTCTTTTTGATTATTGGCTCAGGTAGAGCTAAAAGAACTTCTTTACCTTTACTTCTTGATCTTCCTCCTCTCCCGGAGGAGCTTGACACCTTAGGAGGCATCAATATTTTTTTGTAAAAATTCACGCGTGAGGTAGTCAGGTAGAGAATTTGAGGTGCCCTTGATATATTCTATCTCGAAATCAAAGACACTTAAGATTGCTTCATCTGGCAAAAAAATTTTTTGATGCGAGGTTTTTAACATCCTTTTGAAGAATGTCTTTGGCTAATTTGCAATCAACCCTTATTAAAAAATTTTGATTTAGTAAATTAGATTGAAATTTGGAAATTCACAAAACAATTGCTAAAACTTCTTTTTTAACAGTTGAATATTTTTCTTGTGCAGAATTTCAATGCTTTGATGTATATGCAATGTCATGTTCCTGGGTATGGACTCTTTGTTTGAGGATACCACCGTAACCTATGTCTGATGCATCTGTTTCGACAATTTTGAATGCCTGAGGAATGGCCTTGTTTTCCACAATTGTAACATGTTATTTTTTATTTTATTTTTTGTCTAGGATTTTCTATCTCTTTACCGGTTGAGGGTTTGTGCGAGTATTTTCTTCTTGAAAATCTCTTTTTATTGACTGGTTTACTCTTATGGATATCTTTCCTATAGGTTTGCTTTTTCTTTTGTTTTGGACAGGCCGGTAGACCAAATTGTTCGCAGAAGGAACCTAGGTCTTTCTTTGTTTGCGCCTTCTCTTTGGCTAATTGACGTTGAATCTTGTCATCCTGATAAATTTTTAAGGCTACCTTTTGGACATATGGAATTAACTAACCATAGCTTAAGCTTTCATATGAAATGCCTCCATTGGCAAATCGACTACAGATTTTATCTCTAACTTTGTCTCCTAATGATCTTGGAAGACTGGCTAGAAATTTTTCTTTCCAAAAAGGTTGTTGGCTATCTTCTCTAGTGTAAACCCAAGTTAGGAAAGTATCTTTGTACCACCTAAAGTCTGCTAAGGTTCTACACTTAAGATTTGATAACAATTCTGCACACCTATCTTTCCACAGAGATGGGTCTCTAATGAAGTGTTCAGCTATTGTAAAAATTAATGTATTAACAGCGTCAGGAATCTCTTTATCTTCGTCATTAATAATGACTTTTCCATTGAGATTTGTCTTAACTGCGCTATAAATGTTTTATTTTTCTTCATTCGTGAGATAATTATCCCACCAACCTTTTAATTGTTCGGAAAATCCTGCCACCAAAATATCTATAATGGTTTCTTTCGAACATTCATGGGAGGTTTGGTAGGCTGTAGCTACCATGGTCATATGTTGGAGCGTGTTCATAATGTTATACTCCATTTGTGCATCTATGTTCCTTTCATAGATGTTGTTTTCACTAAAACTTTTCAAATTATTTTCACCTCTTTCTTCTAATAAAAGGTCAGGGGCAGTTGGACGTTGATAATACAATTTAGAAGGTGTTTTCCAATGTTTGGAATTAATTGGATTTATACTCTTTTTTTATATTGATTCTTTCTCAGTTGCATTTTTTGAGTTTTGGTCACTATCTTCATTAATAACATTAATTAATTTGGAGGTACTTCTCGTTACCATTTTGGATGTATTTTCCAAAGTTTGGGGAGTTTCTGGAATGACCTTAAGTAAACTACCAATTTTATTTAGTAATTCACTATGGTTGTCTCCTACTCCTTCAATCAAGGATTTAGTTTTTCTAAGTTCCCTAATTTTTTGTTTAGCTTTATCACTAACTTTGAAAGGTTTGAACAACGGTTTTTCAATGGGAATACTTGGTGAAGCTTCCTCAACTAATTTTTGTTTAGGAACTACCTTAGTTTTAATGGTTTCTCCTAAAACTTGTAAATATTTGTTGGTATAATTTGCCTATTCCATTAGGCTCTTAATGTATTTGGAGGTTACTTCCTCACTGACATCTTTTGTTTTGAATGGAACTGCCATGATAGGTTTATTGTTACTGTCTTTGACATTCGGTAGTTGATATTGTGTTGCGGGAGGTAATTCCGATTGGATTAACTCACCGTCCTTCATTTGCCAGTTTGTTATGACATTTGTCGTTGGGTCACCTATGATGTCTTGTTTCCAAGGGTAATCTATATCCTTTTTGATGGTATAAGCATGAAATCAATCAAAGAAAAGGACATTAATTTTGACTCTTTCAACAAATTCATAGAACTTGTCTTAGATCTGTCTTCTGTTTGCACCCTTGTAATGTTGGAAAAACCATCTCCTTTGAAGTTCATTCTCCAGAGAATAAAAGTCCTTCCTAAGGGTTTCCTTATCAATGCTAAAGTTGTCAGATAACATCATAAGGTTCCATAGAAGAATAAGTTGGGGATTAGATCAAGTTTTGGTCGTCCTCCTGCTCTTGGTTGTAAGTTGTTCTAGGTATACTGGAGGTGGTATATAATCCTTGGAGATTTATAGTAGGAAACTGGTTGTGTGACTCAGATCTGGTTAGTCCTACTGGAATTGAATGGGTTCTAACCGAAAAAGACCGTCTGGCTGACTCATATTCAGACAAAAAGGCTTCGATTCTAGATGAAAAAGAATTTCTCCTATTAAAGGTTATTTCCACCTTGCTGGAGTTATCTTGCTTAATTTGCTCTATGGTTGGAGCGGGTTAGGGAATAGACTATGTTGCCTTATCCATAACCCATTTTTCGGGAAGAGTTACTTCATCCTATTTTATTGTTCTTGGAAGAGAAACGTTAGCCTTTGTCATATCAGTGATAAACAAAGTTGTCTCCCCTCTTTGAGGTTTCAAAAGGACTCTAGATGCACAAGTATTCATGACCTTGTACTGAATCCTATAAATCAAAGTTGTTGGTATTGATCCTTCTTTCACGTCAAGGCCATGAAAGTGGATATTTAAAAATAGAGTCAAGAATATTTTTGTCCATCAGACTCACCGTTTTATTTGGATAACAGTTGAAGTATATTGGACCTTGTCCTAGGCTTGTTTCTACCGTTCCAATTAAGGAATCTTCAAATTTGTTATGCCTAATATCTCTAAGGCACATTAAAATAGCCACATCTATGCCCATATCAATTAAGGGCTTGATGGCTACTTGTACACAACCGATGTGTAAATACTTGTACTTACGGCTAAGTTCATATATTGAGTTTTTTGAAAGCAAATTAAATTCTTCCCCTATGTCTTGTCCTAGAGAAATATTATTTTCTACTATTTTGATTATATAATCAAAATTATGTTTGTCTTTAATTGTTTTAGGAACGTATAACATATCCTAAGCGATTTCTGGTATGTTGCAGTCATCCATGTTTTGATTTATGTCTTCGAATCGAACTTCCTCATCGAAGAAATTATGTTTTGGGGCGACCTCGTGGGTCTGGTTTTCTTGTTCATTTAGTAATTTTGTATTTCTTGGTGAGTTATTAGAGGATGATGAAGAGAATGAATTAGATCTAAAGGAGATTTGGGAAAAAGAACATAAAAGTCGAGACATAGTAATAACATCCTCTAGTATCTATGCCTTCCTCTGGTATCAGAGCCTAATGGGGAAGTAGGAATAGTGTCCATAATGACATATGTTAACTAAGTTCATGGATCTGGAACTGTGTACAGTAATTTTAATTTGAACAGTGTATGTTTGAATAGTATTTTCTTAACAGTATATATATATATATATATATATATATATATGAAATCATGCGGAAGGGATCAAACAGACAGATAAGAAGTAAGAATGTAGGATAATAATTAAAAAATATGATAATGAAGAAAAAATATGTAGTTTCATAAACAAAATCAAGGGCACACCTTTGCAGGCTTACAAATCCCAAGTTTTCACAAACAAAGAAACCAAAGCGGCGACAGAGCCACACAGGATCGGCAAAGAGGGAGAAGAGAGATGGTAAAAACTTCAAATTTATTGAAATCGAAAGAACAACTTACAAAGTTTTCCTATGTAGAGCACCTCTCTCTAAAGACTTGGGAAATGGCTATCTGAAAAGGGTGTGTCACATTAAGGACGAGTGATCAAGGCCGTACCCAAATCAAATAAACATTAAAAATGCAGTATCTAGGAAGTGATCCTAGGTCGTCTCCCAACGAGCAATGGTCAACCAAACGTTCATAACAAATAGTAGGAAAATAGTAACGAATTTGGGGGGGGGGGGTTGTTTGCTTTTGTAAATTAAATAGCGAATAGATGAGAATTAAAAAATATCATAATTAAAACACGTTGCTTCCCCTTTATTCACAAGCAAGTCTCTTATCCTAGGTTACGAGAGTTTATCCTTTATCAGTTCAACCACTTAATCCAACCCTAAATTAAATTACTAAGCGAAATTTAACATAAGACATTCATTATGTGATTAAGTAACACATACACCAATTAATCATAAACGATCATTAAGCATGAACGTAAATTAAGCGCAGAGACAATTAATCAAGCACTAAGCATGCATGAATTAATAGCAACAAATATAGAGTAATTGGTGAAAAGGAAAAACTGATTAGAATTTAATAGTAATAATAGAACCTCAAAGAGAACTATGCTTGATCCTCAAGAGAAAACAACGCTGGAGACTTAGCCTTCCATTAATCAATAGAGAACGAAATTATAGATTGAAGTAAGAACGAAATTTTATTGCTAAAACGAAAAGTGACTAAAATGAAAAAGAGAGTAGCACTCTAAAACTAAAACGAAAAAGAGAGAGAGGAGAGGAGAGAGAGAAGAGAAGAGAGAGAGAGAGAAGAGAGACTAAACTAGAACCTTGGTGCTGTTATATAGTTTTCAGCCCCAAAGCTTACAAATCTGTTTTAAATCCAAGCCCATAAATAAAATAAAATCTAGAGAAGATAAGATAAGATAAGATCTAGATGAGATCAAATCTTAATAATATCTAGATAAGATAAAATTGGGTAGAATAAAATAATCTGCTTTCTTCAAGTCCAAGCCCAATTCTGGATTCAAGCCCAATGCTTCATTAATTCCTGAAATTAGATTGAAAACATCAAATTAGCTGAATGAGCCCAAATAATAAAACTGCCTAATTAATTTGACAATTAAGACTAATCAGTAATTAAAATGGTACAAAAAGGGTAAAGAAATAGGAGAAAATAATGGCACATCAACGAGGACTCCTTTTATAGCCGAAAATTTCACTATATGTTATAGTACCGGTAACTTGATTGAAACTATTAAAACATACAACCGGTTATGTGACCGATAATACAATTAACATTTTTAATCATCATCCAGAGAAATACCAAAACAATCATCTTCGTTCTAGTAGAAGGGGTCTTCTTCTTCTTCTTCAGATGAACTTGTTTCTTCCTTCTTTGAGGAAGAGCCTTCTTCTTCTTGCTGTAGCACTTGGAGAACTTCTTTTAAGGTTCTCTGCCAGGCTTTCTTTAGACTTTGAGCCGGCTAAGAATGCCACAAGTTGAGACTTCTGGTTGAGAAATATAGAAGTTTCCGGATCGGCTGCTTTGAGAAGTTCTGAATGAGATTGGAATCAAAGCTTGACTTGTTCCGCGTCAGCCTTGGATAAATCAAACTGCGTCCACCATTTCACAAAGGCATGCCTCTATAGTGATGGAAATTGATTTGTTCTTTCAGTTTTACTGTAACGATATTGCCATAAAAAAATTCATGACAGAGCAAAACTAGAGAAATATTTAAGATCTGCTGGAATGCGTGATTCCTAAGAATTGTATTATTTTTTAAATTGAGCAAATCCTTGTCGAACCTGCTCTGGGAAGATCTCTGGTATTGGGCCAAAGAAATCCCACCGTTGAAAAAACCAGTTTGGCAAGTTATAGACCGTGTTGGTCTTGAAATATATCAGCCATGAATGCTTGTAGCGGGTGTTATGGTGCCAAAATACCTTGATCCAAGCATCCACATAATCCCAATAGGTATATCCTACAGGATCAAATGGTACTAAAATTTTTTTGCCTTTGTTTAGGTCTTGACCAAAATGCCTTGGTTGAAGAATATTTAAGATTTGGATCGTTGAGTGAGCATTCAATGATTGGTCCTTTGGGTTCTTGAAGTGTTTGATAGACACTAAATTTGAGTCTACCAATATAAGTTCATAAAAGGTTCTTGTCTTATTGATGGCAGTTGGTTTGAAATGAAATCCTGATGGGAAAGCCTTATATGTCGCCTTGAATGGGTTTTTTGTCCCGAAATTCAGGTTCCATCTACAAAACAGTTGAAAATTTGTTTTTATAAATGTAATTGTTAGTCTGTTTGGTAGGTGGTGTTTGGGTTTAGGCTAAGGCTTGTTTCCCTTTGGAACTGATGATCGTTTTGGAAATTTTTGCATTTTGAATAGTGTTTTGTAAGTTCGTTTTAGAATCATCGTCGGATTCTGAGGCAATGTTTGTCTAGGTCTTTTTTGGTTAATTTAGGAACTTTGGTCAGACCCATTTCTTGAAGGGCCTAAAATGTTTGAATTAACCATGCATAATCGGCTGATGTCTGTTTGACGGTTGCCGATTTAGGAGATTCCTAAGTGGATGACTCAAGTTTGATAGAGATGATTTGGGTCAATGACCCTTCAACTTTAGTTTTCTGGGTGGAAGACCCAGCCTGGGTTGGTGACCTAGAAGATACTGAAGAGCTTTTCTTGATAGTTGGCTCTGGTAGAGCTAATTTGAAACCTTTGCTTGAACTCCGACCTCCTCTTTGGGAGGTCCCTACTGCCTTAGGAGGCATCACGGTTTTTTTGTAAGAATTCACGGGTAAGGTAGTCAGGTAGAGAATTTGAGGTGCCCTTGATATATTCTATCTCAAAATCAAAGACACTTGGAATTGCTTGCCATCTTGCAAAAATCTATTTTGAGGCAAAGTTTTTGACATCTTTTTGTAAAATATCTTTGGTTGACTTACAATCAACCCAGATTAAAAACTTTTGATTTAACAAATTTGATTGAAATTTGGAAATGCACAAAATAATTGCTAAAACTTCTTTTTTGACAGTCGAATATTTTAGCTATGCAGAATTCCAATGCTTTGATGTGTATGCAATGACATGTTCCTGGTCATGGACTCTTTGTTTAAGGATAGGAACATAACTTAAGTCGGATGCATCAGTTTCAACAATTTTGAATGCTTGTGGGATAGAGAGATACAAACATTTTATAGATTGGACTTTGAGTTTGATGTCTTTGACTGTTTGAGTATGCAGGTCAGACCAAGAAGGCAGATTTTTCTTTAGCCTATCATGCAATGGTTTGACAATGTTGTTTAAATATGGGACAAATTCTACTACATAATTTAGACAACCAAGAAATCGTTGTAACTAGGTCTTGTCTAAAATTTGGTTGGGGAATTTGTTGGTGAATTCTATTGACCTGTCTATTGGAACGATTGTGCCTTGATATGTATTGTGACCAAGGAACCAAATTCTAGTTTGAAAGAGATTGATCTTTGATTTTGAGAATGCAAGACCATTCTGTTTGATAACATGGATGAAGGTCTGTAAATATTTGAAATGTTGATCAATGTTTTTAGAGAAGATTAAAACATCATCTATGTAGACGATGACAAATTTTGAATAAGGATTGAAAATGTCATTCATGATTTTTTGAAATTCTGAAGGGGCGTTCTTTAGACCGAATGACATTACATTTCACTCATATTGCCCGAAAGGTACAGTGAAGGCAGTTTTGTACCTATCAGATTCTTGAATCTGAATTTGCCAAAATCCTAATTTCATGTTCAATTTGGAAATACTTTTGCAGAATTCAATTTGTTGAGCAAATCTTTTTTATTTGGAATAGGATACCTAATCCAATGGAGGGCTTGATTCAGAGGCTTATAGTTTATAACTAAACGAGGCGTACCCCGCTCAAGCTCAGCTTGTTTGTTAGCATAAAAAGCCTCACAAGACCATGGACTTTTGCTCTTTTTTATTAGGCCTTTATTAAGCAAATCCTTGATTTCCTTTTGACAATATTGAAGAAGTTCATCATTAATTTGAATTGGCCTATCTTTCGTGGGAATTTGTTTTTCCCTGAAGTCTCTTTCATATGGGAGATCGACAATATGTTTTCTTCTGTTCCAAAATGCATGTGGCAGTTCAGAACAAATGGTTGATTCAATATGTTGTAATAAGGATTGGATTTTTTATTTTATTTGGGGTTTTTCTAATTGTACTTGAATGTTATTAAAGGATACTTCTTCTTTTAAGAAGTTAATTTGGTTGATCTTATTCTCTATGAGATTTATGTTTTTGGAGATTGGTTTAGTAGAAAAATTGAATATAATTTTCCTTCCTAAATGGGTTGTAGTTATTCCTTCATTGGATATCTGTAGGGGAAAAAGTGCTCTAGTAAAGGGAGTACCTAGGAATACTTCGTTCTTAAGGGTTTTTACCAGAAGAAAATTTGTGTTAATCCTAAGGCCTTGGTTTTCAATTATAGCACTTGATAATTTGTAATTAATTTTTAATTGAGTCATTCGTTGTACTCAATTTTTCTGAGGTTTTCTCAAAGAATTTTGTATGAACTAGTCCTTCCAAAATATAATTTGAATCAGCCTATGTGTCAAATAGGGCCATAGTGTCTAAGACACAATCATTAACAACAAAAGTACAGTACTTTTCTAGAAATACTGTACTTCCAGAAATATACATACACATACACACACACACACACACACACACACTGATCTCTAGTATCAGAGCCTGATGGGGAAGTAGGAATAATTTCTGTAAGGGCATATGTTAACTGAATTCATGGATCTGAACTGTGTATAGTAATTTTAATTTACACAGTATATGTTTGAACAGTATTTTCTGGAAGCACAAAAATCTGATATTTTAGTTGAATGATACTGTAACAGTAAGTCCCGTGGATGAGAAAGGGCAGTAAGGCTAAGGTGTATTGTTCAAATAAAATATTAAGACATAATATACTGGTGGCTATAGGAGTAGTGTTCAAACTATATTGTCCGTAAAAAACAATCTTCTTTATTTTTCAGATCCTAGAAGTTCAGTAACATATAACCTTATGGAAACATTTCTATGGAACCATATGACGACAAAGATACTATGGAACCCTAGAATTTCATCTGCTTTCAAAAAATTCAATTTATGAACATAGCCGTAAATACAAGTATTTACATATCGGTTGTGTACAAGTAGCCATCAAGCCCTTAATTGATTTGGGCATAGATGTTTCAATTTTAATGTGCCTTAGAGATATTAGGCATAACAAGTTTGAAGATTCCTTAATTGGAACAGTAGAAACAAGCTTAGGACAAGGTCCAGTATACTTCAACTATTATCCAAACAAAACGGTGAGTCTAATGGACAGAAACATTCTTGACTCTCTGTTTTTAAATATCCACTTTCATGGCCTTGACATGAAAGAAGGATCAATCCCAGCAGCTTTGATATATAGGATTCAGTACAAAGTAATGAATACTTGTGCTTCTAGAGTCCTGTTAAAACCTCAAAGAGGAGAAACAACTTTGTTTATCACTGATATGACAAAGGCTAATGTTTCTCTCCCGAGAAAAATAAAATGGGATGAAGTAACTCTTCCCGAAAGATGGATTATGGATAAGGCCACACCGCCTGCTCCCCGACCCGCTCCAACCATAGAGCAAATTAAGCAAGATAACTCCGGTAAGGTAGAAATAACCTTCAATAGGACAAATTCTTTTTCTTCAAGAATAGAAGCCTCTAGGTTTGAATATGAGTCAGCCAGAAGGTCTATTTGGTTAGAATCCGTTCATTTCCAGTAGGACTAACCAGATCTGAGTCACACAACTAGTTCCCTACTGTAAACCTCCAAGGATTAGATACTACTTCTAGTATACCTAGAACAACGTACAACCAACAACAGGAGGACGGCCAAAAGTCGATCCAATCCCCAACTTATTCTTCTATGGAACCTTATGATGTTATCTGACAACTTTAGCATTGATAAGGAAACCCTTCGGAAAGAATTTTATTCTCCGGAGAATGAACTTCAAAGGAGATGGTTTTTCCAACATTACAAGGGTACAAACAGAAAATAGATCCAAGACAAGTTCTACGAATTTGTCGAAAGAATCAAAATTAATGTCCTTTTCTTTGATTGGTTTCATGCTTATACCATCAGAAAGGATATAGATTACCCTTGGCAACAAGATATCATAGGTTATCAACCAACAAATGTCATAACAAATTGGCAAATGAAGGAGAATGAGTTAATCCAATCAGAATTACCTCCTGCAACACAATATCAACTACCAAATGTCAAAGACAGTAACAATAAACCTGCCATGGCAATTCCATTCAAGGAAAAAGATGTCAACAAGGAAGTAACCTCCAAAGATATTAAAAGCCAAATGGAACTGGCAAATTATACCAATAAATATTTACAAGTTTTAGGAGAAACCATTAAAACTAAGGTAGTTCCTAAACAAAAATCAGTTGAGGAAGCTTCACCAAGTATTTCCATTGAAAAACCATTATTCAAACCTTTCAAAGTGAGTGATAAAGCTAAACGAAAAATTAGGGAACTTAGAAAAACTAATTCCTTAATTGAAGGAGTAGGAAACAACCATAGTGAATTACTAAACAAAATTGGTAGCTTACTTAAGGTTATTCCAGAAACTCCCCAACCTCCCATGAAATTGGTAGCTATAGTCTACCAAACCTCCCATGAATGTTTGGAAGAAACCATTATAGATATTTTAGTGGCAGGATTTTCCAGAAAATTAAAAGGTTGTTGGGATAATTATCTCACGAATGGAGAAAAATAAAAAATTTACAGCGTAGTTAAGACAGATCTCAATGGAAAAGTCACTACTAATGACGATGATAAGGAGATTCCTAACGTTGTTAATACATTAATCTTTACAATAGCTCAACACTTCATTGGAGACCCATCTCTGTGGAAAGATAGGTCTGCAGAATTGTTGTCAAACCTTAAGTGTAGAACCTTAGCAGACTTTAGGTGGTACAGAGATACTTTTCTAACTAGGGTTTACACCAGAGAAAATAGTCAATAACCTTTTTGGAAAGAAAAATTTCTAGCCAGTCTTCCCAGATCTTTAGGAGACAAGGTTAGAGATAAAATCCATAGTCAATCTATCAATGGAGACATTCCATATGAAAGTTTAAGCTACGGTCAATTAATTTCTTATGTCCAAAAGGTAGCCTTAAAAATTGTCAGGATGACAAAATTCTGAGGCAATTAGCCAAAGAAAAGGCTCAAACAAAGAAGGATTTAGGTTCTTTCTGCGAACAATTTGGTCTACCGTCCTGTCCAAAACAAAAGAAAAAACAATCCTCTAGGAAAGAAATCCATGAGAATAAACCAGTCAATAAAAAGAGATTTCCAAGAAGGAGATACTCACACAAATCCTCAACCAGTAAAGAAATGAAAAATCCTAAACAAAAAGTGAAATAAAAAATAACATGTTACAATTGTGGAAAACAAGGCCACATTAGTAAATATTGTAGACTAAAAAAGAAGTTAAGAAACTTTAACTTAGAACCGGTTATTGAAGAGCAAATAAACAGTTTGCTTATAGAAACCTCGGAGGAAGAAACAGAAACTTCATCCTCCGTGCTTTCCGATGAAAACCTAAACCTAATCCAACAAGATGACCAACTATCATCAACAGATGATGATGGACAAATCAATACTCTAACGAGAGAACAAGATCTCTTGTTTGAAGCAATCAATTCTATACCTGACCCCTAGGAAAAGAAAGTTTTTCTGGAAAAACTCAAGAAAACATTAGAGGTAAAACCTAGACAGAAGGATTTTATTACAAATAATAAATTTGATGTAAGTAACATATTCAAAAGATTAGAAAACTCTTCAGCCAAACCAACAACAATCCAAGATCTTCAAACAGAGATAAACAATCTAAAAAAGGAAGTGAAAGAACTTCGTCAACAACAAGAAATTTATCAGATCATTCTTTCTCAGCTTGAGGAAGATAGTGATTCTGAAAGTGTCAACAACAGTGAAGGAAACCAACCAGATAATCTAGAAGATGATATGTTTATGGGATTAATCAACAAGATTAAAATCCAAATTTTTTACATAAACATAAAAATAATTATTAATGATTTTGTTTTAGATACAATGGCCCTATTTGACACAGGGGCTGATTCAAACTGTATTTTAGAAGGATTAATTCCTACAAAATTCTTTGAGAAAACCTCAGAAAAATTGAGCACAACAAATGGCTCAAAATTAAAGATTAATTTTAAGTTATCAAATGCAATCATCGAAAACCAAGGTCTTAGGATTAACACAAACTTTCTTCTGGTAAAAAACCTTAAGAACAAAGTGATCCTAGGAACTCCCTTCATTAGAGCCTTGTTTCCCATTCAAATATCTAATGAAGGAATAACTACAAATTATTTAGGAAGAAAAATTATATTTAATTTTTCTACTAAACCAATCTCCAGGAATATAAATCTTATAGAAAATAAGATTAACCAAATTAACTTCTTAAAAGAAGATGTATCTTTTAATAATATTCAGATACAACTGGAAACACCCCAAGTAAAAGAAAAAATTCTATCTTTATTAAGTCATATCGAATCAACTGTCTGTTCTGATTTGCCACATGCATTTTGGGATAGAAAGAAACATATTGTTGATCTCCCTTATGAGAAAGACTTTAGGGAAAAACAAATTCCCACAAAAGCCAGACCAATTCAAATGAACGAAGAACTCCTTCAATACTACCAAAAGGAAATCAAGGATTTTCTTGATAAAGGCCTAATCCGGAAAAGCAAAAGCCCATGGTCTTGTGCGGCTTTTTATGTCAATAAACAATATGAGCTTAAGCGAGGAACACCCCACTTAGTCATAAATTACAAACCACTAAATCAAGCATTACAATGGATTAGGTATCCTATTCCAAACAAAAAAGATTTACTTAACAGATAAAATTCTGCAAAGATATTTTCAAAATTTGATATGAAATCTGGATTTTGGCAAATCCAAATCCAAGAATCAGATAGGTACAAAACAACGTTTACTGTACCTTTCGGGCAATATGAATGGAATGTGGTGTCATTGGACTGAAGAATGCCCCTTCAGAATTTCAAAAAATTATGAATGATATTTTTAATTCCTATTCAAAATTTGTCATTGTCTACATAGATAATGTTTTAATCTTTTCCCAAAACATTGACCAACACTTCAAACATCTCCAGACTTTCATCCATATCATCAAACAGAATGGTTTGACAGTCTCCAAATCAAAAATCAATCTTTTCCAAACTCGAATTCGATTCCTTGGTCACAAGATATATCAATGTACAATCATTCCAATAGAAAGGTCAATAGAGTTTGCTAACAAATTTCCCAACCAAATCTTAGACAAGACCCAGTTACAAAGATTTCTAGGTTGTCTAAATTATGTAAGAGAATTTGTCCCCTATTTAAACAATATTGTCAAGCCATTGTATGATAGGCTGAAGAAAAATCCGCCTCCTTGGTCTGATCTCTATACCCAAACAGTTAATGAAATCTAACTCAAAGTCCAATCTATAAAATGTCTGTATCTTCCTATTCCTCAGGCATTTAAAATTGTCGAAACCGATGCATCAGACATAGGTTATGGTGGCATCCTCAAACAAAGAGTACATGGTCAAGATCATGTCATTGCATATACATCAAAACATTGGAATCCTGCACAATTGAAATATTCAATTGTTAAAAAGGAAGTTTTAGAAATTTTTTTGTGCATTTTCAAATTTCAATCAGATTTATTAAACCAAAAATTTTTAATTAGGGTTGATTGCAAGTCAGCCAAAGATATTTTACAAAAGGATGTTAAAAACCTTGCCTCAAAACAAATTTTTGCAAGATGGCAAGCAATTTTAAGTGTCTTTGATTTTGAAATAGAATACATCAAGGGCACCTCAAATTCTCTACCTGACTACCTCACGCGTGAATTTTTACAGAAAAATACTGATGCCTCCTAAGGTGTCAAGCTCCTTCGGGAGAGGAGGAAGATCGGGAAGTAAAGGAAAAGAAGTTCTTTTAGCTCTACCAGAGCCAATAATCAAGAAGACAACTTCATCATCCTCTGGGTCACCTACCCAGACTGGGTCATCAACCCAGAAAACAAAAATTGAAGGGTCATTGACCCAAATAGCTACCATTAAACCTGAGTCATCTACTCAGGACTCCCTAAAACCAGTAACAGCAAAACAGACCGTGGCTGACTACGCCTGGTCAATTCAAACCCTTCAGGCCTTAGAAGACATAGGCCTTACCAAAATCCCAAAATTAGCCAAGAAAACCTGGGCAGAAATGGCCTTAGAATCAAATGATGATTCTGAAACAGATCTCCATAAACAAATCCAAAAGACCAAACAAACCAAGACAGTTTGTAACCCAAAAGAAAAATGAATGTTGGCTCAACAAGATCCAACACCAAAACCCACCAACATCTATATTCCAAAAAATAAATTTTTTAATGTCCTCCAAATGGAACCAAAATATTGGGACAAAAATCCCTTCAAAGCAACCGCCAAAGTCTTTCCCCAAGGATTCCATTATAGGCCAATAGCCCTCAATAAAACTAGAAAGTTCTATGAATTTATTCTAGTAGATACAAATTCAGTATCCATCAAGCATTTCAAAGACTCAAAAGATCCAAGCTTAAATACCCATTCCACAATCCAAATTCTGAAAGTAATGCAGCCACGACATTACGGGACTAATCTTAACCAGCCCAAAAGGTTTTCTGCACCTTTTGACCCAGCAGGATACACTTATTGGGACTATATTGATGCTTGGACCAATGTGTTTTGGCATCAGAACAATAAATTCAAGCATTCGTGGTTGATTTATTTCAAAAATAATACTGTATACAATTTTCCAAACTGGTTTCTCCAATGGTGGACTTATTTTGGTCCAATCCCACAACTCTTTCCAGAAGAAGTCCAACAAGGATTTCAACAGTTCAATAGATTGTTCAACAACCAAGAATCAAGAATTCCAGCCGATCTAATGTATTTTTCTAGCTTTGCTTTGTCATGGATCTTTTCATGGCAATACAGGTATGGGAAAACTGAAAACAACAAGCAATATCCACCTTTGCAGAGACATGCTTTTGTAAAATGGTGGACACAATTTGATACCTCAAAGGCCGCTCCAGACAAAGTCAAGAACTGGTTCCAGAGTCACCCCGAATTTCTCAAACCTGCTGATCCAGAAACATCATTATTTCTGAGTCAGAAATCTTAGCTTGCGGCGTTCTTGGCCAGTTCAAAATCCAAAGAAAGTCTTGCCCAGAACCTTAAGGAAGTTCTCCAGCTACTTCAACAAGAAGAAGAGGAGGAATCTTCAAAGAAGGATGTCGGATCTTCAAAAGACATTGATGACCAAGATGATGATCCTTTCTACCAGAATGAGGATGATTGTTTTGGCATCTCATTAGAAGAT
This sequence comes from Glycine max, assembly GCF_000004515.6. Lineage (NCBI taxonomy): Eukaryota > Viridiplantae > Streptophyta > Magnoliopsida > Fabales > Fabaceae > Glycine > Glycine max. Next base: position 38,125,860 of record NC_038245.2, read on the forward strand.
GATTAATTAGTTCCGGTTGTTGATAATTAATTTGTAATTTCGGACAATACTATCTGTCCTGTAGCAAATAAGTCCCGGTCAAAACTAATTGTTCTGTAACAAACAGTTAAATAGTTCCGGTCAAAACTACCGGCAACTACCGGTCAAATAATTTTGGCTATATAAGGAGTCCTCAACCATATTGTGAGGCACCTTTTCATTTGGCCATTTTTCAGGTTTCTGAGAGGAGGTGCTCTGAAAGAAAAACTTTTGTAAGTGTTTCTTTCAAGTTTTAATAAATTTCTATTTCTCAAACGTCTCCCCTCTCCCTCTTGTACCGATCCTGTGCGGCTCTGCCGCCGCTTCGGTTTCTTTGTTTATGAAAACCTGGGATTTTTAAGCCGGTCTCCGGTGTGCCCTTGATACCTGTTTTGAAAAGTTTACATTTGGATCTCCGTTTATCATACTGCATTCTTACTTCGTATTTGTCCGTTAGGTCCATCTCCGCTGATCTCTGGTATCAATGCCTGATGGGGAAGTAGGAATAGTGTCCGTAGGGGCATATGTTAACTGAATTCATGGATCTGAACTGTGTATAGTAATTTTATTTTAAACAGTATATGTTTGAACAATATTTTCTGGAAGCACAGCAGTCTGATATTTTAATTGAATGATATTGTAGCAGTAAGTCCCGTGGATGAGAAAGGGCAGTAAGGCTAAGGTGTATTGTTCAAATAAAATATTAAGACATAATATACTGGTGGCTATAAGAGTAGTGTTCAAAGTATATTGTCTGAAAAAAAAATCTTCTTTATTTTTCAGATCCTAGAAGTTCAGTAACATATAACCTTATGGAAACATTTCTATGGAACCATATGACGGCAAAGATACTAGAGGATGAATCCAATATGTCTCGCCTTTTACGTTCTTTCTCTCGCATTTCTTTTAGATTAAACTCATCTTCATCCTCTTCTTCAATGAATTCAACCAATAATTTACTCAATGAACAAGATAACCAGACCCACGAGGTCGTCCCAAAACACAATCACTTCGATGAGGAAGTCCGATTCGAAGACAAAAATCAAAATATGGATGATTGGAACATTCCAGAAATCCCTCAGGATAAGCTGTACATTCCTGAAACAAATAAAGACAAACATAATTTTGACTATATAATCAAAACAGTAGAAAATAATATTCCTCTAGGACAAGATATAGGGGAAGAATTTTATCTGTTTTCAAAAAATTCAATTTATGAACATAGCCGTAAATACAAGTATTTACATATCGATTGTGTACAAGTAGCCATCAAGCCCTTAATTGATTTAGGCATAGATGCTGCAGTTTTAATGTGCTTTAGAGATATTAGGCATAACAAGTTTGAAGATTCCTTAATTGGAACAGTAGAAACAAGTTTAGGACAAGGTCCAATATACTTCAACTGTTATCCAAAAAAAACGGTGAGTCTAATGGACAGAAATATTCTTGACTCTCTGTTTTTAAATATCCACTTTCATGGCCTTGACATGAAAGAAGGATCAATCCCAACAACTTTAATCTATAGGATTCAGTAAAAAGTAATGAATACTTGTGCTTCTGGCGTCCTGTTAAAACCTCAAAGAGGAGAAACAACTTTGTTTATCACTGATATGACAAAGGCTAACGTTTCTCTCCCGAGAAAAATAAAATGGGATGAAGTAAATCTTCTCGAAAGATGGGTTATGGATAAGGCCACACCGTCTGTTCCCCGACCCACTCCAACCATAGAGCAAATTAAGCAAGATAACTCCGGTAAGGTAGAAATAACCTTCAATAGGAGAAATTCTTTTTCATCAAGAATAGAAGCCTCTAGGTCTGAATATGAGTCAGCCAGAAGGTCTTTTTCGGTTAGAACCCGTTCAATTCCAGTAGGACTAACTAGATCCGAGTCACACAATCAGTTCCCTATTGTAAACCTCCAAGGATTAGATACTACTTCTAGTATACCTAGAACAATGTACAACCAAGAACAGGAGGACGACCAAAAGTCGATCCAATCCTCAACTTATTCTTCTATGGAACCTTATGATGTTATCTGACAACTTTAGCATTGATAAGGAAACCCGTAGGAAAGACTTTTATTCTCCAGAGAATGAACTTCAAAGGAGATGGTTTTTCCAACATTACAAGGGTACAAACAGAAAATAGATCCAAGACAAGTTCTACGAATTTGTCGAAAGAGTCAAAATTAATGTCCTTTTCTTTGATTGGTTTCATGCTTATACCATCAGAAAGGATATAGATTACCCTAGGAAACAAGATATCATAGGTGATCCAACAACAAATGTCATAACAAATTGGAAACAAGATATCATAGATGAAATTCTTCCCCTATATCTTGTCCTAGAGGAATACTATTTTCTAGTATTTTGATTATATAGTCAAAATTATGTTTGTCTTCAATTGTTTCAGGAATGTACAACTTATCCTGAGGGATTTCTGGAATGTTCCAATCATCCATATTTTGATTTATGTCTTCGAATCGGACTTCCTCATCGAAGAGATTGTATTTTGGTACGACCTCGTGGATCTGGTTATCTTGTTCATTGAGTAACTTATTGGTTGAATTCATTGAAGAAGAGGATGAAGATGAGTTTGATCTAAAAGAAATGCGAGAGAAAGAACGTAAAAGGTGAGACATATTGGATTCATCCTCTAGTATCTTTGTCGTCATATGGTTCCATAGAAATGTTTCCATAAGGTTATATGTTACTGAACTTCTTGGATCTGAAAAATAAAGAAGATTTTTTTTTCCGGACAATATAGTTTGAACACTACTCCTATAGCCACCAGTATATTATGTCTTAATATTTTATTTGAACAATACACCTTTGCCTTACTGCCCTTTCTCATCCACGAAACTTACTGCTACAGTATCATTCAACTAAAATATCAGACTGTTGTGCTTCTAGAAAATATTGTTCAAACATATATTGTTTAAAATAAAATTATTGTACATAGTTCAGATCCATGAATTCAGTTAACATATGCCCCTACGGACATTATTCCTACTTCCCCATCGAGCTTTGATACCAGAGATCAGCGGAGAAGAACCTAACGGACAAATAGGAAGTAAGAATGCAGTATGATAAACGGAGATTGAAATGTAAACTTTTCAAAACAGGTATCAAGGGCACACCGAAGACCGGCTTACAAATCCCAGGTTTTCATAAATAAAGAAATCGAAGCGGCGGCATAGCCGCACAAGATCGGTACAAGAGGGAGAGGGGAGACGTATGAGAAATAGAAATTTATTAACACTTGAAAGAAGCGGTTACAAAAGTTTTTCTTTCAGAGCAACTCCTCTCAGAAACCTGAAAAATGGCCAAATGAAAAGGTGTCTCACAATATGGTTGAGGACTCCTTATATAGCCAAAATTCTTTGACCGGTAGTTTTGACCGGAACTATTTGACTGTTTCTTACAGAACAATTAGTTTTGACCGGGACTTATTTGCTACAGGACAGGTAGTATTGTCCGAAATTACCAATTAATTAACAACAACCGAAACTAATTAATCATCTTCTAATGAGATGCCAAAACAATCATCCTCATTCTGGTAGAAAGGATCATCATCTTGGTCATCAATGTCTTCTAAAGATTCGGCATGCTTCTTTTAAAATTCCTCTTTTTCTTCTTGTTGAAGTAGCTGGAGAACTTCCTTAAGGTTCTGGGAAAGGCTTTCTTTGGATTTTGAACTGGCCAAGAACGCCGCAAGCTAAGATTTCTGATTCAGAAATAATGATGTTTCTGGATCAGTAGGTTTGAGAAATTCGGGGTGACTCTGGAACCAGTTCTTGACTTGGCTCGGAGCGGCCTTTGAGGTATCAAATTGTCTCCACCATTTTACAAAAGCATGTCTCTGCAAAGGTTGATATTGCTTCTTGTTTTCAGTTTTCCCATACTTGTATTGCCATGAAAAGATCCATGACAAAGCAAAGCTGGAAAAATACATTAGATCGGCTGGAATTCTTGATTCCTGGTTGTTGAACAATCTATTGAACTGTTGAAATCCTTGTTGGACTTCTTCTGGAAAGATTTGTGGGATTGGGCCAAAATAAGTCCACCATTGGAGAAACCAGTTTGGAAAATTGTATACAGTATTATTTTTGAAATAAATCAACCACGAATGCTTGAATTTATTGTTCTGATGCCAAAACACATTGGTCCAAGCATCAATATAGTCCCAATAAGTGTATCCTGCTGGGTCAAAAGGTGCAGAAAACTTTTTGGGCTGGTTAAGATTAGTCTCGTAATGTCGTGACTGCATTACTTTCAGAATTTGGATTGTGGAATGGGTATTTAAGCTTGGATCTTTTGAGTCTTTGAAATGCTTGATTGATACTGAATTTGTATCTACTAGAATAAATTCATAGAACTTTTTGGTTTTATTGAGGGCTGTTGGCCTATAATGGAATCCTTGGGGGAAGACTTTGGCGGTTGCTTTGAAGGGATTTTTGTCCCAATATTATGGTTCCATTTGGAGGACAGTAAAAAATTTATTTTTAGGAATATAGATGTTGGTGGGTTTTGGTGTTGGATCTTGTTGAGCCAACGTTCGTTTTTCTTTTGGGTTACAAACTGTCTTGGTTTGTTTGGTCTTTCGGATTTGTTTATGGAGATCTGTTTCAGAATCATCGTCTGATTCTGAGGCCATTTCTGCCCAGGTTTTCTTGGCTAATTTTGGGATTTTGGTAAGGCCTATGTCTTCTAAGGCCTGAAGGGTTTGAATTGACCAGGCATAGTCAGCCACGGTCTGTTTTGCTGTTACTGGTTTGGGGGAGTCTTGAGTAGATGACTCAGGTTTAATGGTAGCTATTTGGGTCAATGATCCTTCAATTTTTGTTTTCTGGGTTGATGACTCAGTCTAGGTAGGTGACCCAGAGGATGATGAAGTTGTCTTCTTGATTATTTGCTTTGGTAGAGCTAAAAGAACTTCTTTTCCTTTACTTCTCGATCTTCCTCCTCTCCCGGAAGAGCTTGACACCTTAGGAGGCATCAGTATTTTTCTGTAAAAATTCACACGTGAGGTAGTCAGGTAGAGAATTTGAGGTGCCCTTGATGTATTCTATTTCAAAATCAAAGACACTTAAAATTGCTTGCCATCTTGCAAATATTTGTTTTGAGGCAAGGTTTTTAACATCCTTTTGTAAAATATCTTTGGCTGACTTGCAATCAACCCTAATTAAAATTTTTTGGTTTAATAAATCTGATTGAAATTTGGAAATGCACAAAACAAATGCTAAAACTTCCTTTTTAACAATTGAATATTTCAATTGTGTAGGATTCCAATGTTTTGATGTATATGCAATGACATGATCTTGACCATGTACTCTTTGTTTGAGGATTCCACCATAACCTATGTCTGATGCATCGATTTCAACTATTTTAAATGCCTGAGGAATAGGAAGATACAAACATTTTATAGATTGGACTTTGAGTTTGATTTCTTTAACTGTTTGGGTATGGAGATCAGACCAAGGAGATGGATTTTTCTTCAGCCTATCATACAATGGCTTGACAATATTGTTTAAATAGGGGACAAATTCTCCTACATAATTTAGACAACCTAGAAATCTTTGTAACTGGATCTTGTCTAAGATTTGGTTGGGAAATTTTTTTGCAAACTCTATTGACCTTTCAATTGGAATGATTGTACATTGATATATCTTGTGACCAAAGAATTGAATTCGAGTTTGGAAAAGATTGATTTTTGATTTGGAGACTGCCAAACCATTCAATTTGATGATATGGATGAAAGTCTGGAGATGTTTGAAGTATTGGTCAATGTTTTGGGAAAAGATTAAAACATCATCTATGTAGACAATGACAAATTTTGAATAGGGATTAAAAATATCATTCATAATTTTTTGAAATTCTAAAGGGGCATTCTTCAGTCCGAATGGCATCACATTCTATTCATATTGCCTGAAAGGTACAAAAAACGTTGTTTTGTACTTATCTGATTCTTGGATTTTGATTTGCCAAAATCCAGATTTCATATCAAATTTTGAAAATATCTTTGCAGAATTTAATCTGTTAAGTAAATCTTTTTTGTTTCGAATAGGATACCTAATCCATTGTAATGCTTGATTCAGTGGTTTGTAATTTATGACTAAGCGGGGTGTTCCTCATTCAAGCTCAGATTGTTTATTGACATAAAAAGCCACACAAGACCATGGGCTTTTGCTTTTTCGGATTAGGCCATTATCAAGCAAATCCTTGATTTCCTTTTGGCAGTATTGAAGGAGTTCTTCGTTCATTTGAGTTGGTCTGGCTTTTGTGGGAATTTTTTTCCCCTAAATTCTTTCTCATAAGGGAGATCAACAATATGTTTCTTTCTATCCCAAAATGCATGTGACAAATCAGAACAGACAGTTGATTCGATATGACTTAATAAAGATTGGATTTTTTCTTTTACTTGGGATTTTCCCAGTTGTATCTGAATATTATTAAAAGATACTTCTTCTTTTAAGAAGTTAATTTGGTTGATCTTATTTTCTATAAGATTTATATTCCTGGAGATTGGTTTAGTAGAAAAATTAAATATAATTTTTCTTCCTAAATAATTTGTAGTTATTCCTTCATTAGATATTTGAATGGGAAACAAGGCTCTAATGAAGGGAGTTCCTAGGATCACTTCGTTCTTAAGGTTTTTTACCAGAAGAAAGTTTGTGGGAATTAACGATGATTGCATTTGATAACTTAAAATTAATCTTTAATTTTGAGTCATTTGTTGTGCTCAATTTTTTTAAGGTTTTCTCAAAGAATTTTGTAGGAATTAATCCTTCTAAAATACAGTTTGAATCAGCCCCTGTGTCAAATAGGGCCATTGTATCTAAAACAAAATCATTAATAATTATTTTTATCTTTATGTAAAATTTTTGGATTTTAATCTTGTTGATTAATCCCATAAACATATCATCTTCTAGATTATCTGGTTGGTTTCCTTCACTGTTGTTGACACTTTCATAATCACTATCTTCCTCAAGCTGAGAAAAAATGATCTGATAAATTTCTTGTTGTTGACGAAGTTCTTTCACTTCCTTTTTTAGATTGTTTATCTCTGTTTGAAGATCTTGGATTGTTGTTGGTTTGGCTGAAGATTTTTCTAATCTTTTGAATATGTTACTTACATCAAATTTATTATTTGTAATAAAATCCTTCTGTCTAGGTTTTACCTCAAATGTTTTCTTGAGTTTTTCCAGAAAAACTTTCTTTTCCTGGGGGTCAGGTATAGAATTGATTGCTTCAAACAAGAGATCTTGTTCTCTCATTAGAGTATTGATTTGTCCATCATCATCTATTGATGATAGTTGGTCATCTTGTTGGATTAGGTTTAGGTTTTCATCGGAAAGCACGGAGGATGAAGTTTCTGTTTCTTCCTCCGAGGTTTCTATAAGCAAATTGTTTATTTGCTCTTCAATAACCGGTTCTAAGTTAAGATTTCTTAACTTCTTTTTTAGTCTACAATATTTACTAATGTGGCCTTGTTTTCCACAATTGTAACATGTTATTTTTTTGCATTTTTTGTTTAGGATTTTCCATTTCTTTACTGGTTGAGGGTTTGTGTGAGTATCTCCTTCTTGGAAATCTCTTTTTAATGACTAGTTTATTCTCATGGATTTCTCTCCTAGTGGATTGTTTTTTCTTTTGTTTTGGACAGGCCGGTAGACCAAATTGTTCGCAGAAAGAACCTAAATCCTTCTTTGTTCGGGTCTTTTCTTTGGCTAATTGCCTCTGAATTTTGTCATCCTGACAAATTTTTAAGGCTACCTTTTGGACATAAGAAATTAATTGAATGTAGCTTAAGCTTTCATATGGAATGTCTCTATTGGCAGATAGACTACGGATTTTATATCTAACCTTGTCTCCTAATGATCTGGGAAGACCGGCTAGAAATTTTTTTTTCCATAAAGGTTATTGACTATCTTCTCTAGTGTAAACCCTAGTTAGGAAAGTATCTCTGTACCACCTAAAGTCTACTAAGGTTCTACACTTAAGGTTTGACAACAATTCTGCAGACCTATCTTTCCACAGAGATGGGTCTCCAATGAAGTGTTGAGCTATTGTAAAGATTAATGTATTAACAGCGTCAGGAATCTCCTTATCATCGTCATTAGTAATGACTTTTCCATTGAGATCTGTCTTAACTGCGCTACAAATTTTTTATTTTTCTTCATTCGTGAGATAACTATCCCACCAACCTTTTAATTGTCCGGAAAATCCTGCCACTAAAATGTCTATAATGGTTTCTTCCGAACATTCATGGGAGGTTTGGTAAGTTGTAGCTACCATGGTCATATGTTGGAGTGTATTCATGATGTTATACTCCGTTTGTGCATCTATGTTCCATTCATAGATGTTGTTTGCACTAAAACTCTTAAAATTGTTTTCACCTCTTTCCTCTAATAGAAGGTCAGGGGCAGTTGGACGTTGATAATATAATTTAGAGGGTGTTTTTCAGTGTTTGGAATTAATAAGATTTATATTCTTTTCTGATACTGATCCTATCTCAGTTGCATTTTCTGAGTTTTGGTCACTATCTTCATTAATAACATTAATTAATTTGGAAGTACTTCTCGTTACCATTTTGGATGTATTTTTCGAAGTTTGGGGAGTTTTTGGAATAACCTTAAGTAAGCTACCTATTTTGTTTAGTAATTCACTATGGTTGTCTCCTACTCCTTCAATTAAGGATTTAGTTTTTATTAGTTCCCTAATTTTTCGTTTAGCATTATCACTCACTTTGAAAGGTTTGAATAATGGTTTTTCAATGGGAATACTTGGTGAAGCTTCCTCAACTGATTTTTGTTTAGGAACTACCTTAGTTTTAATGGTTTCTCCTAAAACATGTAAATATTTATTGGTATAATTTGCCTGTTCCATTAGGCTCTTAATATCTTTGGAGGTTACTTCCTCGTTGACATCTTTTGTCTTGAATGGAATTGCCATGACAGGTTTATTGTTACTATCTTTGACATTTGGTAGTTGATATTGTGTTGTTGGAGGTAATTCTAATTGGATTAACTCACCGTCCTTCATTTGCTAATTTGTTATGATATTTGTTGTTGGATCACCTATGATATCTTGTTTCCAAGGGTAATCTATATCCTTTCTGATGGTATAAGCATGAAACCAATCGAAGAAAAGGACATTAATTTTGACTCTTTCGACAAATTCGTAGAACATGTCTTGGATCTATTTTCTGTTTGTACCCTTGTAATGTTGGAGAAACCATATCCTTTAAAGTTCATTCTCCGAAGAATAAAAGTCTTTCCTAAGGGTTTCCTTATCAATGCTAAACTTGTCAGATAACATCATAAGGTTCCATAGAAGAATAAGTTGGGGAATGGATCAACTTTTGGTCGTCCTCCTATTCTTGGTTGTACGTTGTTCTAGGTATACTAGAAGTAATATCTAATCCTTGGAGGTTTACAGTAGGGAACTGGTTGTGTGACTTAGATCTGGTTAGTCTTACTGGAATTGAACGGGTTCTAACTGAAAAAGACCTTATGGCTGACTCATATTCAAACCTAGAGGCTTCTATTCTTGATGAAAAAGAATTTCTCCTATTGAAGATTATTTCTACCTTACCGGAGTTATCTTGCTTAATTTGCTCTATGGTTGGAGCGAGTTGGGGAACAGACGGTGTGGCCTTATCCATAACCCATCTTTCGGGAAGAGTTACTTCATCTCATTTTATTTTTCTCGGGAGAGAAACGCTAGCCTTTGTCATATCAGTGATAAACAAAGTTGTTTCTCCTCTTTGAGGTTTTAACAGGACTCTAGAAGCACATGTAACACCCTGATATATATATATATATATATATATATATATATATATATATATATATATATATATATATATATATATATATTATTAGTAATTATGTTTGATGTTTGATTATTTGTTGCGTTATTTTCATCCGTAATTATTTTTAAGGAGGTTAATTTAGTTAATAGAGGGGTGTGGATAGATAAGGATCTAGCTTCTCAAAGAAGTTTCTTGAGAAAGCTTCTCAAAGAAGCCACGAGGAAGCTTCTGGAGGAACCTTCTTAATGAAGCTTCTAGAGAAAGCTACATGAAGCTGCCTCGGTAAAAACGCTGCCCAACCTTCGTTAACCGTTGGCTCTTCTTGACATTTGGTCTGCAACTTAACAAGACACTTGTCCATGATCTGACCGTTGGGATCTTTTAGAAGATATCTGGAGTGTGCTCGAAGCTTCCGTTCCCGAGAGCATTTCTTATTTAAGCACTTCAGCCTTTGCTTTCATGTAGCTTAGGAAAAATGTCATTTCTTCTTCTTTCTTTCTTCCAAAGCCATTTCTAAAGTTCCAAGCACTTTCTCCATCACCCACAGCCACCATTAGCCACCACAAACCATCGTTGTTATCCACACCGAGAGAAACCCTTCAATCGAAGCGGAATCTTCCAACTTGGCTTGTTGTTTCAGTAGAGAACGAAACCCTAATCTGACCTTTCATTTTCTTTCGAGGTAACCATGGTTCTACGCTTGTTTCTTGTTAGTTTCATCTTGTCTTTGCGTCTTTTCTGACTTTGGAACCGCCATTGTATGTCTTATGCTTCCTTTGAAAAACCTTAGAGAAAGAGACTTTGTAAACATTATCCTTTCATGAAATGCATGTTATTTTCGTAACCTACACTGAACCCCGGTCACATTGGCGTGATCGGAATTTCCAAATGATGTTCCTTTGTAAAACCTGAAATGCTCTCAACTCTTTCATGTAGTGATTTGGGTGTCTGACCCAAAGCATTGTTACTAGCTTTGTTTTCTGAAATCCATACTAAGTCTCCTTCGTTTTGGCATAGTAGAGGCTTGCGTGGAATCGACGAGCAAGGACAAAAAGGAATCTTCAATTGACGCGACGAGGAATCTGCGGGGAAGCTCACGATAGGTAAGGGGAGTTTATTATAAAATTTACCGTTTTAACACCATAGTTAGGGTCAGGGAACCTAGCTATGAGGATATCTACCTGTCCCTGTTGCATGCTGATTTTTCTTCAAAGAAAATTACGTTTTAACTAATGGGATGCGATATATATATATATATATATATATATAAAGAAGGATTTAGGTTCATAAACCTGATGGGGAAGTAGGAATGTTGTCCGTAAGGACGTATGTTAACAAATTTTATGGATCTGAAACTGAAACCTTGTATAGTATGAGTAATATTTTATTTTAATTTGTACAGTAGATGTTTGAACAGTACTTCCTGGAAGTACAACAGTCTAATATTTTAGTTGAATGGTACTTTAGCAGTAAGACCCGTGGTGGATAAAGGGCAGTAAGGCTAAGGTGTACTGTTTAACCAAAATATCAAGACATAATATACTGATGGCTATAAGATTGTCGTTCAAACTAATTCAAAAAAAAGAGTTTTTTCTTAAAAATAATTCAGATCCGAAAAATTTTGTTACGTATATACTTACGGAAATATTTCTAGGGAACCAAATGAGGGCGAAGATATTAGAGGATTTTATAATCATGTCTAGACTCCTGCGTTCTTTTTCGCGTATTTCCTTTCGGTCTAATTCCTCTTCATCAACTTCTTCCAGAAATTCAAACTTATTAAGTGATCAAGATAACCAGACCCAAGAGGTCGCCCCTAAACACAATCTCTTCGATGAGGAAGTCCGATTCGAAGATATCAATCAAAACATGGATGAATGGAACATCCTAGAAATCCCTCAGGATCAACTATACGTTCCTGAAACAATGAAAGATAAACACAACTTTGATTACATAATCAAAACAGTAGAAAACAATATTCCTCTAGGGCAAGACATAGGGGAAGAATTCCATTTACTTTCAAAAAATTCAATTTATGAACATAGTCGAAAGTATAAATATTTACACATCGGCTGTGTACAAGTAGCCATCAAGCCCTTAATAGACATGGGCATAGATGCAGCAGTGTTAATGTGTCTAAGAGATATTAGGCATAATAAATTTGAAGACTCCTTAATTGGAACAGTCGAAAGTAGCCTAGGACAGGGTCCAGTATATTTTAATTGTTATCCAAACAAAACAGTGAGTCTGATGGACAGAAACATTCTCGACTCTCTGTTCTTAAACATCCACTTTCATGGCCTTGACATGAAAGAAGGATCAATCCCAGCGGCTTTAATCTATAGGATCCAGTACAAGGTCATGAACACTTGTGCCTCTAGAGTCCTGTTGCAACCACAAAAGGGAGAAACAACCTTGTTTATTACCGATATGACAAAAGCCAACGTCTCTTTAAAAAGAATAATAAAATGGGATGAAGTAACTCTCCCCGAAAAATGGGTCATTTAGAAAGCCACACCGTCTAATCCCCGACCCGCTCCAATTATTGAGGACATTAAACAGGATAACTTCGGAAAGGTAGAAATAACCTTTAATAGGAGAAATTCATTCTCATCAAGGATAGAAGCCTCTAGGTCTGAATACGAGTCAGCCAGAAGGTCTTTTTCGGTTAGAACCCGTTCAATCCTAGTAGGTCTAACCAGATCTGAGTTACATAACCAGTTCCCTACTGTAAACCTCCAAGGACTAGATACCACTTCTAGCATACCAAGAACAACCTACAACCAAGATCAGGAGGACGACCAAAAGTCGATCCAATCCCCAACATACTCTTCTATGGAACCTTATGATGTTTTCTGACAACTTTAGCATTGATAAGGAAACCCTTAGGAAAGATTTTTATTCTCCGGCAAATGAGGCTCAAAGGAGATGGTTTTTCCAAAATTACAAGGGTACAAACAGAAAACAGATCCAAGACAAGTTCTATGAATTTTTCGAAAGGGTCAAAGTTAACGTCCTTTTCTTTGATTGGTTCCATGCTTACAGCATCAAAAAAGATATAGATTACCCATGGAAGCAAGACATCATAGGTGATCCATCAACAAATGTTATAACCAATTGGCAAGTAAGAGATGGTGAGATGATCCAATCGAAATTACCTCCCACGACCAAATATCAACTCCCGAATATCAAAGATAGTAACAACAAACCTATAATGGCAACCCCATTTAAAACAAAAGATATTAATGAGGAAGTAACCTCTGAAGATATTAAAAGCCTAATGGAACAGGCAAACTACACCAATAAATATTTACAAATTTTAGGAGAAACCATTAAAACTAAGGTAGTTCCTAAGCAAAAATCGGTTGAAGAAGTCTCTCCAAGTATTCCCATTGAAAAACCACTGTTCAAACCTTTCAAAATTAGTGAAAAAGCTAAACGAAAGATTAGAGAACTTAGGAAAACTAAATCCTTAGTTGAAGGAGTAGGTGACAATCATAGTGAATTACTAAACAAGATTGGTAGTTTACTTAAGGTCATTCCAGAAACTCCCCAAACCTCGGAAAATACTTCCAAAATGGTAACAAGAAGTACCTCCAAATTAATTAATGTCATTAATGAAGATAGTGACCAAAACTCAGATAACACAACTGAGATAGGATCAGTGTCAGAAAAGAATATAAATCCAATTAATTCTAAACATTGGAAAACACCTTCCAAATTATATTATCAACGTCCAACTGCCCCTGACCTTCTATTAGAAGAAAGAGGAGAAAACAATTTCAAGAGTTTTAGTGCAAACAACATCTATGAATGGAACATAAATGCACAAACGGAGTATAATATCATGAATACACTCCAACATATGACCATGGTAGCTACGGCTTACCAAACCTCCCATGAATGTTCAGAAGAAACCATTATAGACATCTTAGTGGCAGGGTTTTCTGGACAACTGAAAGGATGGTGGGATAATTATCTCACTAATGAGGAGAAATAAAAAATTTACAGCGCAGTCAAAACGGATCTCAACGGAAAAGTCATTAGTAATGACGATGATAAAGAGATTCCTGACGCTGTCAATACCTTAATTTTTACAATAGCTCAACATTTTATTGGAGACCCATCCTTATGGAAAGATAGGTCTGCAGAATTATTATCAAACCTTAAGTGTAGAACCTTAGCAGATTTTAGGTGGTACAGAGATACTTTCCTAACTAGGGTTTACACAAGAGAAGATAGTCAACAACCATTCTGGAAAGAAAAATTTCTAGCTAGTCTTCCCAGATCATTAGAAGACAAGGTTATTGATAAAATTCATAGTCAATCTGCCAATGGAGACATTCCATATGAAAACTTAAGCTATGGCCAATTAATTTCCTATGTCCAAAAGGTAGCCTTAAAAATCTGCCAGGATGACAAAATTCAGAGGCAATTAGCCAAAGAAAAAGCTCAAACAAAGAAGGATTTAGGTTCCTTCTGTGAACAATTTGGCTTACCAGCCTGCCCAAAACAAAAGAAGAAACAAACCTCTAGGAAAGAAATCCAGGATCATAAACCAGCCAATAGAATAAGATTTTCAAAAAGAAGATACTCTAAAAAACCCTTAACTAGTAAGGAAATAGAAAATCCTAAGCAAAAAATAAAATAAAAAATAACATGCTACAATTGTGGAAAAAAAGGCCACATTAGTAAGTATTGTAGACTAAAGAAAAAATTAAGGAACCTTAACCTAGAACCCACAATCGAAGAACAAATAAACAATTTACTCATAGAAACTTAGAAGGAAGAAACAGAAATTGAAACTTCATCCTCTGTACTTTCCGACGAAAATCTAAACTTAATCCAACAAGATGACCAATTATCATCAACGGATGATGATGATAAGCAAATTAATACTCTAACAAGAGAACAAGATCTCTTGTTTGAAGCAATTAATTCCATCCCTGACCCCTAAGAAAAGAAGGTTTTTCTGGAAAAACTCAAGAAGACCTTAGAGGTAAAACCTAGACGAAAAGATTTTATTACAAACAACAAGTTTGATGTAAGTAACATACTTAAGAGATTAGAAAATTCTTCAACCAAACCAACGACTATCCAAGATCTCCAAACAGAGATAAACAATCTAAAAAGAGAAGTAAAAGAACTTCGTCAACAACAAGAAATTCATCAGATCATTCTTTCTCAGCTTGAGGAAGAAAGTGATTATGAAAATACCAACAATGAGGAAAATCAACAAGAAAATCTAGAAGACGATATGTTTATGGGATTAATCAACAAGATTAAAATCCAAAAATTTTACATAAACATAAAAATAATTATTAATTATTTTGTTCTAGAAACAATGGCCCTATTCGACACAGGGGCTGACTCAAACTGTATTTTAGAAGGATTAATTCCTACAAAATTCTTTGAGAAAACCTCGGAGAAACTTAGTACAACAAACGGCTCAAAATTAAAAATTAATTTTAAATTATCAAATGCAATTATTGAAAACCAAGGTCTTAGGATTAACACAAACTTTCTTCTGGTAAAAAACCTTAAAAACGAAATAATCCTAGGAACTCCCTTCATAAAAGCTTTATTTCCCATCCAAATATCTAATGAAGGAATAACTACAAGTTATTTAGGAAGGAAAATTATATTTAATTTTTCTACTAAACCAATCTCCAGAAATATAAATCTTATAGAAAATAATATTAACCAAATTAACTTCTTAAAAGAAGAAGTATCGTTTAATAATATCCAAGTACAACTAGGAAAACCCCAAATAAAGGAGAAAATCCAATCTTTATTAAGTCATATAGAATCAACTTTTTGTTCTGAATTGCCACATGCATTTTGGGACAGAAAGAAACATATTGTTGATCTTCCTTATGAGAAAGGTTTTAGGGAAAAACAAATTCCCACAAAAGCTAGACCAATCCAAATGAATGAAGAACTCCTTCAATATTGCCAAAAGGAAATTAAAGATTTACTTGATAAAGGTTTAATTCGGAAAAGTAGAAGTCCATGGTCTTGTGCGGCTTTTTAGGTCAACAAACAATCCGAGATTGAGCGAGGAACACCCCGCTTAGTCATAAATTACAAACCGTTAAATCAAGCATTACAATGGATCAGGTATCCTATTCCAAATAAAAAAGACATACTTAACAGATTAAATTCTGCAAAGGTATTTTCAAAATTTGACATGAAATCCGGATTCTGGCAAATCCAAATCCAAGAATCAGATAGGTACAAAACGGCGTTTACTGTACCTTTCGGGCAATATGAGTGGAATGTAATGCCATTCGGACTGAAGAATGCCCCTTCAGAATTTCAAAAAATCATGAATGATATTTTCAATCCTTATTCAAAATTCGTCATTGTTTACATTTATGATGTTTTAATCTTCTCCCAAGATATTGATCAACATTTCAAAAACCTCTAGACTTTCATCCATATCATTAAACAGAATGGTTTGGCAGTCTCCAAATCAAAGATCAATCTTTTCCAGACACGGATACGATTCCTTGGACACAATATATACCAAGGTACAATCATCCCAATAGAAAGATCAATAGAGTTTGCTAGCAAATTCCCTAACCAAATCTTGGATAAGACCCAGTTACAACGATTTCTGGGGTGCCTAAATTATGTAGGAGAATATGTCCCCTATCTAAACAATATTGTCAAACCATTACATGATAGGCTGAAAAAGAATCTGCCTCCTTGGTCTGACCTCCATACTCAAACAGTTAAAGAAATCAAAGTCAAAGTCCAATCTATAAAATGTTTGCATCTTACCATTCCACGGGCATTCAAAATTGTCGAAACTGATGCATCAGACATCGGTTATGGTGGCATCCTCAAACAACAAGTACATGGTCAAGAACATGTCATTGCATATACTTCAAAACATTGGAATCCTGCACAATTAAAATATTCAACTGTTAAAAAAGAATTTTTAGCAATTGTTTTAAGCATTTCCAAATTTCAATCTGATTTATTGAATCAAAAAATTTTAGTAAGGGTTGACTGCAAATCAGCCAAAGACATTTTACAAAAGGATGTCAAAAACCTTGCCTCAAAACAAATTTTTGCAAGATGGCAAGCAATTTTAAGCGTCTTTGATTTTAACATAGAATATATCAAGGGCTCTTCAAACTCTCTACCTGACTACCTCACCCGTGAATTTTTACAGAAAATTCTCGATGCCTCCTAAGGTGTCTAGCTCCTCCGGAAGAGGAGGAAGATCCAGTACTAAAGGAAAAGATGTTCTATTGGCTCTACCAGAGCCAATAACCAAGAAGGCAACTGTGTCATCTTCTGGGTCACCTACCCAGACTGGGTCATCAACCCAGAAAGAAAAGCTTGAAGGGTCATTGACCTAGATAACTACCATTAAACCTGAGTCATCAACTCAGGAATCCCCAAAACCAACAACAACAAAACAGACCGTGGCTGACTATGCCTGGTCAATACAAACTCTCCTGGCCTTAGAAGACATAGGCCTCACCAGAGTACCAACATTGGCCAAAAAGACCTGGGCAGAAATGGCCTCAGAATCAGACGATGATTCTGAAACAGACCTGCAAAAACAAATTCAAAAAGCCAAACAGACCAAAACTGTCTGTAACCAAAAACCAAGCCAACCGTTGACTCAACGAGAATCAACACCACAACCCAGCAACAGCTATATTTCAAAAAACAAATTCTTCAATGTCTTACAAATGGAACCAGAATATTGGGACAAGAATCCTTTCAAGGCAACCGCCAAAGTATTCCCCCCGGGATTTCATTATAGGCCAACAGCCACAAACAAAACCAGAAAATTCTATGAATTCATTCTAATAGATACAAACTTCGTATCTATTAAACATTTCAAGGACCCCAAAGATCCAAATCTAAACACCCACTCCACAATCCAGATCCTAAAGGTGATGCAGCCACGACATTATGGCTCAAACTTAAACCAACCCAAAAAATTTTCTGCACCTTTTGACCCTGCAGGATATAATTATTGGGATTACATTGACGCCTGGACCAATGTGTTCTGGCATCAAAATAGTAAATTCAAGCATTCATGGCTAATTTACTTCAAAAATAACACCGTGTATAATTTTCCAAATTGGTTCCTCCAATGGTGGAACTACTTCGGACCAATTCCACAGATATTTCCAGAAGAAGTCCAACAGGGATTCCAACAATTCAGCAAGCTCTTCAACAGCAAGGAATCAAGAATTCCGACAGACTTAAAATACTTTTCCAGTTTTGCCATGTCATGGATTTTTTCATGGCAATACAGATATGGAAAAACCGAAAATAGCAAGCAGTATCCACCGTTGCAGAGACACGCCTTTGTAAAATGGTGGTCACAATTCGATACCTCAAATGCTGCTCCAGAACAAGTCAAGAACTGGTTTCAGAGCAACCCTGAGTTTCTCAAACCTGCTGATCCAGAGACATCTTTGTTTCTGAATCAGAAGTCTCAACTTGCAGCATTCTTGGCAAGCTCAAAATCTAAAGAAAGTCTTGCTCAGAATCTTAAGGAAGTTCTCCAACTACTTCAACAGGAAGAAGAAGAAGAACCCCCCAAGAAGGAAGCCGAATCATCCGAAAATAATGATGACCAAGAAGATGATCCATTCTACCAGAATGAGGATGACTGTTTTGGTATATCGTTAGACGATGATTAGTTAGTTGTAGTAATAATGAATTATTGTAACTAATTACTCGGTACCTGATAATAATGTAATGTGTAAAAAGTTTTTGTAACAGTTCCGGTAAACATTACCGACACTATAGATACAGTAAAATCTTGGGAAGAATGAAAGATATCAATCAAAACATAGATGACTGGAACATCCCAGAAAACATGGATGACCCAAGAGGTCGCCCCTAAACACAATCTCTTCGATGAGGAAGTCCGATTCGAAGATATCAATCAAAACATGGATGACTGGAACATCCCAAAAATCCCTCAGGATGAACTATACGTTCCTGAAACAATGAAAGATAAACACAACTTTGATTACATAATCAAAACAGTAGAAAACAATACTCCTCTAGGGCAAGACATAGGGGAAGAATTCCATTTACTTTCAAAAAATTCAATTTATGAACATAGTTGAAAGTATAAATATTTACACATCGGCTATGTACAAGTAGCCATCAAGCCCTTAATAGACATTGGCTTTTGTCATATCCGTAATAAACA
Source organism: Glycine max (assembly GCF_000004515.6). Classification (NCBI taxonomy): domain Eukaryota; kingdom Viridiplantae; phylum Streptophyta; class Magnoliopsida; order Fabales; family Fabaceae; genus Glycine; species Glycine max. The sequence goes on from NC_038245.2 coordinate 38,144,893, forward strand.
AGGTTGTTTCTCCCTTTTGTGGTTGCAACAGGACTCTAGAGGCACAAGTGTTCATGACCTTGTACTGGATCCTATAGATTAAAGCCGCTGGGATTGATCCTTCTTTCATGTCAAGGCCTGCAGACCTATCTTTCCATAAGGATGGGTCTCCAATAAAATGTTGAGCTATTGTAAAAATTAAGGTATTGACAGCGTCAGGAATCTCTTTATCATCGTCATTAGTAATGACTTTTCCGTTGAGATCCGTTTTGACTGCGCTGTAAATTTTTTATTTCTCCTCATTAGTGAGATAATTATCCTACCATCCTTTCAGTTGTCCAGAAAACCCTGCCACTAAGATGTCTATAATGGTTTCTTCTGAACATTCGTGGGAGGTTTGGTAAGCCGTAGCTACCATGGTCATATGTTGGAGTGTATTCATGATATTATACTCCGTTTGTGCATCTATGTTCCATTCATAGATGTTGTTTGCACTAAAACTCTTGAAATTGTTTTCTCCTCTTTCTTCTAATAGAAGGTCAGGGGCAGTTGGACGTTGATAATATAATTTGGAAGGTGTTTTCCAATGTTTGGAATTAATTAGATTTATATTCTTTTCTGACACTGATCCTATCTCAGTTGTGTTATCTGAGTTTTGGTCACTATCTTCATTAATGACATTAATTAATTTGGAGGTACTTCTTGTTACCATTTTGGAAGTATTTTCCGAGGTTTGGGGAGTTTCTGGAATGACCTTAAGTAAACTACCAATCTTGTTTAGTAATTCACTATGATTGTCACCTACTCCTTCAACTAAGGATTTAGTTTTCCTAAGTTCTCTAATCTTTCGTTTAGCTTTTTCACTAACTTTGAAAGGTTTGAACAGTGGTTTTTCAATGGGAATACTTGGAGAGGATTCTTCAACCGATTTTTGCTTAGGAACTACCTTAGTTTTAATGGTTTCTCCTAAAATTTGTAAATATTTATTGGTGTAGTTTGCCTGTTCCATTAGGCTTTTAATATCTTCAGAGGTTACTTCCTCATTAATATCTTTTGTTTTAAATGGGGTTGCCATTACAGGTTTGTTGTTACTATCTTTGATATTCGGGAGTTGATATTTGGTCATGGGAGGTAATTCCGATTGGATCATCTCACCATCTCTTACTTGCCAGTTGGTTATAACATTTGTTGATGGATCACCTATGATGTCTTGCTTCCATGGGTAATCTATATATTTTCTTATGCTGTAAGCATGGAACCAATCAAAGAAAAGGACATTAACTTTGACCCTTTCGACAAATTCGTAGAACTTGTCTTGGATCTATTTTCTGTTTGTACCCTTGTAATTCTGGAAAAACCATCTCCTTTGAGGCTCATTCTTCGGAGAATAAAAATCTTTCCTAAGGGTTTCCTTATCAATGCTAAAGTTGTCAGATAACATCATAAGGTTCCATAGAAGAGTATGTTGGGGATTGGATCGACTTTTGGTCGTCCTCCTGATCTTGGTTATAGGTTGTTCTTGGTATGCTGGAAGTGGTATCTAGTCCTTGGAGGTTTACAGTAGGGAACTGGTTATGTAACTTAGATCTGGTTATACCTACTAGGATTGAACGGGTTCTAACCGAAAAAGACCTTCTGGCTGACTTGTATTCAGACCTAGAGGCTTCTATCCTTCATGAGAAGGAATTTATCCTATTGAAGGTTATTTCTACCTTTCCGGAGTTATCCTGTTTAATGTCCTCAATAATTGGAACGGGTCGGGGATCAGACGGTGTGGCCTTCTCCATGACCCATTTTTCGGGGAGAGTTACTTCATCCCATTTTATTATTCTTTTTAAAGAGACGTTGGCTTTTGTCATATCGGTAATAAACAAGGTTGTTTCTCCCTTTTGTGGTTGCAACAGGACTCTAGAGGCACAAGTGTTCATGACCTTGTACTGGATCCTATAGATTAAAGCCGTTGGGATTGATCCTTCTTTCATGTCAAGGCCATGAAAGTGGATGTTTAAGAACAGAGAGTCGAGAATGTTTCTGTCCATCAGACTCACTGTTTTGTTTGGATAACAATTAAAATATACTGGACCCTGTCCTAGGCTAGTTTCGACTGTTCCAATTAAGGAGTCTTCAAATTTATTATGCCTAATATCTCTTAGACACATTAACACTGCTGCATCTATGCCCATGTCTATTAAGGGCTTGATGGCTACTTGTACACAGCCGATGTGTAAATATTTATACTTTCGACTATGTTCATAAATTGAATTTTTTGAAAGTAAATGGAATTCTTCCCCTATGTCTTGCCCTAGAGGAATATTGTTTTCTACTGTTTTGATTATGTAATCAAAGTTGTGTTTATCTTTCATTGTTTCAGGAACGTATAGTTGATCCTGAGGGATTTCTGGGATGTTCCAGTCATCCATGCTTTGATTGATATCTTCGAATCGGACTTCCTCATCGAAGAGATTGTGTTTAGGGGCGACCTCTTGGGTCTGGTTATCTTGATCACTTAATAAGTTTGAATTTCTGGAAGAAGTTGATGAAGAGGAATTAGACCGAAAGGAAATACGTGAAAAAGAACGCAGGAGTTTAGACATGATTATAAAATCCTCTAATATCTTCGCCCTCATTTGGTTCCATAGAAATATTTCCGTAAGTATATACGTAACAAAATTTTTCAGGATCTGAATTATTTTTAAGAAAAAACTCTTTTTTTTTAATTAGTTTGAACGGCAATCCTATAGCCACCAGTATATTATGTCTTGATATTTTGGTTAAACAGTACACCTCAGCCTTACTGCCCTTTATCCACCACGGGTCTTACTGCTACAGTACCACTCAACTAAAATATTAGACTGTTGTACTTCCAGGAAGTACTGTTCAAACATCTACTGTACAAATTAAAATATAATATTACTCATACTATACAAGGTTTCAGTTTCAGATCCATAAAATTTGTTAACATACGTCCTTACGGACAGTATTCCTACTTCCCCATCAGGCTCTGATACCAGAGATCAGTAGAATAAGATCAAACGGATAGATAGGAAGTAAGAATGCAGTATGATAAATGAAAGGAAAATATAAACTTGTAAAACAGATATCAAGGGCACACCGGAATCCGGCTTACAAATCCCAGGTTTTCGAAAACAAAGAAACCGAAGTGGCGGCAGAGCCACACAGGATCGGTGTAGGTTTTCGAAAACCAAGAAACCGAAACGGCGGCAGAGCCGCACAGGATCGGTGAAGGGAGAAGGGAGATGTGAAAAATAGAACTTTGAATTTATTTCAATCAAAAGAAAAGCTTACAAAGAGTTTTTCCCTAGGCAGAGCTTCTCTCTCTAAAACCTGGTTATGAGACTATTTGAAAGGGTGCCTCACAAAGGGAACGAGGACTCCTTTAAATAGACCCAAGATTTTACTGTATCTACCGTGTCGGTAATGTTTACCAGAACTGTTACAAAAACTTTTTACAAATTACATTATTATCGGGTACCGAGTAATTAGTTACAATAATTCATGATTACTACAACTAACTAATCATCGTCTAACGATATACCAAAACAGTCATCCTCATTCTGGTAGAATGGATCATCTTCTTGGTCATCATTATTTTCGGATGATTCGGCTTCCTTCTTGGGGGGTTCTTCTTCTTCTTCCTATTGAAGTAGTTGGAGAACTTCCTTAAGATTCTGAGTAAGACTTTCTTTAGATTTTGAGCTTGCCAAAAATGCTACAAGTTGAGACTTCTGATTCAGAAACAAAGATGTCTCTGGATCAGCAGGTTTGAGAAACTCAGGGTTGCTCTGAAACCAGTTCTTGACTTGTTCTGGAGCAGCCTTTGAGGTATCGAATTGTGACCACCACTTTACAAAGGTGTGTCTCTGCAATGGTGGATACTGCTTGCTATTTTCGGTTTTTCCATATCTGTATTGCCATGAAAAAATCCATGACAAGGAAAAACTGGAAAAGTATTTTAAGTCTGTCGGAATTCTTGATTCCTTGTTGTTGAAGAGCTTGCTGAATTGTTGGAATCCCTGTTGGACTTCTTCTGGAAATATCTGTGGAATTGGTCCGAAGTAGTTCCACCATTGGAGGAACCAATTTGGAAAATTATACACGGTGTTATTTTTGAAGTAAATTAGCCATGAATGCTTGAATTTACTATTTTGATGCCAGAACACATTGGTCCAGGCGTCAATGTAATCCCAATAATTATATCCTGCAGGGTCAAAAGGTGCAGAAAATTTTTTGGGTTGGTTTAAGTTTGAGCCATAATGTCGTGGCTGCATCACCTTTAGGATCTGGATTGTGGAGTGGGTGTTTAGATTTGGATCTTTGGGGTCCTTGAAATGTTTAATAGATACGAAGTTTGTATCTATTAGAATGAATTCATAGAATTTTCTGGTTTTGTTTGTGGCTGTTGGCCTATAATGAAATCCCGGGGGGAATACTTTGGCGGTTGCCTTGAAAGGATTCTTGTCCCAATATTCTGGTTCCATTTGTAAGACATTGAAGAATTTGTTTTTTGAAATATAGCTGTTGCTGGGTTGTGGTGTTGATTCTCGTTGAGTCAACGGTTGGCTTGGTTTTTGGTTACAGACAGTTTTGGTCTGTTTGGCTTTTTGAATTTGTTTTTGCAGGTCTATTTCAGAATCATCGTCTAATTCTGAGGCCATTTCTGCCCAGGTCTTTTTGGCCAATGTTGGTACTCTGGTGAGGCCTATGTCTTTTAAGGCCAGGAGAGTTTGTATTGACCAGGCATAGTCAGCCACGGTCTGTTTTGTTGTTGTTGGTTTTGGGGATTCCTGAGTTGATGACTCAGGTTTAATGGTAGTTATCTGGGTCAATGACCCTTCAAGCTTTCCTTTCTGGGTTGATGACCCAGTCTGGGTAGGTGACCCAGAAGATGACGCAGTTGCCTTCTTGGTTATTGGCTCTGGTAGAGCCAATAGAACATCTTTTCCTTTAGTACTGGATCTTCCTCCTCTGCCGGAGGAGCTAAACACCTTAGGAGGCATCGGGAATTTTCTATAAAAATTCACGGGTGAGGTAGTCAGGTAGAGAGTTTGAAGAGCCCTTGATATATTCTATGTTAAAATCAAAGACGCTTAAAATTGCTTGCCATCTTGCAAAAATTTGTTTTGAGGCAAGGTTTTTGACATCCTTTTGTAAAATGTCTTTGGCTGATTTGCAGTCAACCCTTACTAAAAAATTTTGATTCAATAAATCATATTGAAATTTGGAAATGCACAAAACAATTGCTAAAACTTCTTTTTTTAACAGTTAAATATTTTAATTGTGCAGGATTCCAATGTTTTGAAGTATATGCAATGACATGTTCTTCACCATGTACTTGCTGTTTGAGGATGCCACCATAACCGATATCTGATGCATCAGTTTCGACAATTTTGAATGCCTGTGGAATGGGAAGATACACACATTTTATGGATTGGACTTTGACTTTGATTTCTTTAACTGTTTGAGTATGGAGGTCAGACCAAGGAGGCGGATTCTTTTTCAACCTATCATGTAATGGTTTGACAATATTGTTTAGATAGGGGACAAATTCTCCTACATAATTTAGGCACCCCAGAAATCGTTGTAACTGGGTCTTATCCAAGATTTGGTTAGGGAATTTGCTAGCAAACTCTATTGATCTTTCTATTGGGATGATTGTACCTTGGTATATATTGTGTCCAAGGAATCGTATCCGTGTCTGGAAAAGATTGATCTTTGATTTGGAGACTGCCAAACCATTCTGTTTAATGATATGGATGAAAGTCTGGAGGTGTTTGAAATGTTGATCAATATCTGGGGAGAAGATTAAAACATCATCAATGTAAACAATGACGAATTTTGAATAAGAATTGAAAATATCATTCATGATTTTTTGAAATTCTGAAGGGGCATTCTTCAGTCCGAATGGCATTACATTCCACTCATATTGCCCGAAAGGTACAGTAAACGCCGTTTTGTACCTATCTGATTCTTGGATTTGGATTTGCCAGCATCCGGATTTCATGTCAAATTTTGAAAATACCTTTGCAGAATTTAATCTGTTAAGTAGGTCTTTTTTATTTGGAATAGGATACCTGATCCATTGTAATGCTTGATTTAACGGTTTGTAATTTATGACTAAGCGTGGTGTTCCTCGCTCAATCTCGGATTGTTTGTTGACATAAAAAGCCGCACAAGACCATGGACTTTTACTTTTCCGAATTAAACCTTTATCAAGTAAATCTTTAATTTACTTTTGGCAATATTGAAGGAGTTCTTCATTCATTTGGATTGGTCTAGCTTTTGTGGGAATTTTTTTTCCCTAAAATATTTCTGATAAGGAAGATCAACAATATGTTTCTTTCTGTCCCAAAATGCATGTGGCAATTCAGAACAAACAGTTGATTCTATATGACTTAATAAAGATTGGATTTTCTCCTTTATTTGGGGTTTTCCTAGTTGTACTTGGATATTATTAAACGATACTTCTTCTTTTAAGAAGTTAATTTGGTTAATCTTATTTTCTATAAGATTTATATTTCTGGAGATTGGTTTAGTAGAAAAATTAAATATAATTTTCCTTCCTAAATAACTTGTAGTTATTCCTTCATTAGATATTAGGATGGGAAATAAAGCTCTTATGAAGGGAGTTCCTAGGATTACTTCGTTTTTAAGGTTTTTTACCAGAAGAAAGTTTGTGTTAATCCTAAGACCTTGGATTTCAATAATTGCATTTGAGAATTTAAAATTAATTTTTAATTTTGAGCCGTTTGTTGTACTAAGTTTCTCCGAGGTTTTCTCAAAGAATTTTGTAGGAATTAATCCTTCTAAAATACAGTTTGAGTCAGCCCCTGTGTCGAATAGGGCCATTGTTTCTAGAACAAAATCATTAATAATTATTTTTATGTTTATGTAAAAATTTTGGATTTTAATCTTGTTGATTAATCCCATAAACATATCGTCTTCTAGATTTTCTGGTTGATTTTCCTCACTGTTGGTATTTTCAGAATCACTTTCTACCTCAAGCTGAGAAAGAATGATCTGATGAATTTCTTGTTGTTGACGAAGTTCTTTTACTTCTCTTTTTAGATTGTTTATCTCTGTTTGGAGATCTTGGATAGTCATTGGTTTGGTTGAAGAATTTTCTAATCTCTTGAGTATGTTACTTACATCAAACTTGTTGTTTGCAATAAAATCTTTTTGTCTAGGTTTTACCTCTAAGGTCTTCTTGAGTTTTTCCAGAAAAACCTTCTTTTCTTGGGGGTCAGGGATGGAATTAATTGCTTCAAACAAGAGATCTTGTTCTCTTGTTAGAGTATTAATTTGCTTATCATCATCATCCGTTGATGATAATTGGTCATCTTGTTGAATTAAGTTTAGATTTTCGTCGGAAAATACGGAGGATGAAGTTTCAGTTTCAGTTTCTTCCTCTGAAGTTTCTATGAGTAAATTGTTTATTTGTTCTTCGATTGTGGGTTCTAGGTTAAGGTTCCTTAATTTTTTTCTTTAGTCTACAATACTTACTAATGTGGCCTTGTTTTCCACAATTGTAGCATGTTATTTTTGATTTTATTTTTTGCTTAGGATTTTCTATTTCCTTACTAGTTGAGGGTTTTTGAGAGTATCTTCTTTTTGAAAATCTTCTTCTATTGGCTGGTTTATGATCCTGGATTTCTTTCCTAGAGGTTTGTTTCTTCTTTTGTTTTGGGCAGGCTGGTAAGCCAAATTATTCACAGAAGGAACCTAAATCCTTCTTTGTTTGAGCTTTTTCTTTGGCTAATTGCCTCTGAATTTTGTCATCCTGGCAGATTTTTAAGGCTACCTTTTGGACATAGGAAATTAATTGGCCATAGCTTAAGTTTTCATATGGAATGTCTCCATTGGCAGATTGACTAAGAAAACAATTTTAAGAGTTTTAGTGCAAACAACATCTATGAATGGAACATAGATGCACAAACGGAGTATAATATCATGAATACACTCCAACATATGACCATGGTAGCTACGGCTTACCAATCCTCCCATGAATGTTCAGAAGAAACCATTATAGACATCTTAGTGGCAGAGTTTTCTGGACAACTGAAAGGATGGTGGGATAATTATCTCACTAATGAGGAGAAATAAAAAATTTACAGCGCAGTCAAAACGGATCTCAACGGAAAATTCATTACTAATGATGATGATAAAGAGAATCCTGACGCTGTCAATACCTTAATTTTTACAATAGCACAAAATTTTATTGGAGACCCATCCTTATGGAAAGATAGGTCTGCAGAATTATTATCAAACCTTAAGTGTAGAACCTTAGCAGATTTTAGGTGGTACAGAGATACTTTCCTAACTAGGGTTTACACCAGAGAAGATAGTCAACAACCATTCTGGAAAGAAAAATTTCTAGCTGGTCTTCCCAGATCATTAGGAGACAAGGTTAGGGATAAAATTTGCAGTCAACCCTTACTATATATATATATATATATGTAGTTTACTTAAGGTCATTCCAGATACTCCCCAAGCCTCGGAAAATACTTCCAAAATAGTAACAAGAAGTACCTCCAAATTAATTAATGTTATTAATGAAGATAGTGACCGAAATTCAGATAACACAACTGAGATAGGATCAGTGTCAGAAAAGAATATAAATCCAATTAATTCCAAACACTGGAAAACACCCTCCAAATTATATTATCAACGTCCAACTGCCCCTGACCTTCTATTAGAAGAAAGAGGTGAAAATAATCGAAACCAGCCTAGGTCAAGGTCCAATATATTTTAACTGTTATCCAAACCAAACAGTGAGTCTGATGGACAGAAACATTCTTGACTCTCTGTTCTTAAACATCCACTTTCATGGCCTTGACATGAAAGAAGGATCAATCCCAACAGCCTTAATTTATAGGATCCAGTACAAAGTCATGAATACTTGTGCATCTAGAGTCCTGTTAAAACCTCAAAAAGGAGAAACAACTTTGTTTATCACTGATATGACAAAGGCTAATGTTTCTCTCCCGAGAAAAATAAAATGGGATGAAGTAACTCTTCCCGAAAGATGGGTTATGGATAAAGCAACACCGTCTATTCCCCGACCCGCTCCAACCATAGAGCATATTAAGCAAGATAACTCCGGAAAGGTAGAGATAACCTTCAATAGGAGAAATTCTTTTTCATCAAGGATAGAAGCCTCTAGGTCTGAATATGAATCAGCCAGAAGGTCTTTTTCGGTTAGAACCCGTTCAATTCCAGTAGGACTAATCAGATCTGAGTCACATAACCAGTTCCCTACTGTAAACCTCCAAGGATTAGACACTACCTCTAGCATACCTAGAACAACTTACAACCAAGAACAAGAGGACGACCAAAAGTCGATCCAATCCCCAACATACTCTTCTATGGAACCTTATGATGTTATCTGACAACTTTAGCATTGATAAGGAAACCCTTAGGAAAGATTTCTATTCTCCGGATAATGAACCTCAAAGGAGATGGTTTTTCCAACATTACAAGGGTACAAACAGAAAACAAGTCCAAGACAAGTTCTACGAATTTGTCGAAAGAGTCAAAATTAATGTCCTTTTCTTTGATTGGTTTCATGTTTATGCCATCAGAAAGGATATAGATTACCCTTGGAAACAAGACATCATAGGTGATCCAACAACAAATGTCATAACAAACTGGCAAGTGAAGGATGGTGAGTTAATCCAATCGGAATTACCTCCCACAACACAATATCAACTACCAAATATCAAAGACAGTAACAATAAACCTGTCATGGCAATTCCATTCAAGACAAAAGATGTCAACGAGGAAGTAACCTCTAAAGACATCAAAAGCCTAATGGAACAGGAAAATTATACCAATAAATACTTACAAGCTTTAAGAGAAACCATTAAAACTAAGGTAGTTCCTAAACAAAAATCAATTGAGGAAGCTTCGCCAAGTGTCCCCATTGAAAAACCTTTATTCAAACCTTTCAAAGTTAGTGAGAAGGCTAAACGAAAAATTAGGGAACTTAGAAAAACTAAATCCTTAACTGAAGGCGTAGGTGACAATCATAGTGAATTACTAAACAAGATTGGTAGTTTACTTAAGGTCATTCCAGATACTCCCCAAGCCTCGGAAAATACTTCCAAAATAGTAACAAGAAGTACCTCCAAATTAATTAATGTTATTAATGAAGATAGTGACCAAAATTCAGATAACACAACTGAGATAGGATCAGTGTCAGAAAAGAATATAAATCCAATTAATTCCAAACACTGGAAAACACCCTCCAAATTATATTATCAACGTCCAACTGCCCTTGACCTTCTATTAGAAGAAAGAGGTGAAAACAATTTTAAAAGTTTTAGTGCAAATAACATCTATGAATGGAACATAGATGCACAAACGGAGTATAACATCATGAATACACTCCAACATATGACCATGGTAGCCACGGCTTACCAAACCTCCCATGAATGTTCAGAAGAAACAATTATAGATATCTTAGTGGCAGGATTTTCTGGACAACTAAAAGGATGGTGGGATAATTATCTCACTAATGAGGAGAAATAAAAAATTTACAGCGCAGTTAAGACGGATCTCAATGGAAAAGTCATTACTAATGACGATGATAAAGAGATTCCTGACGCTGTTAACACATTAATTTTTACAATAGCCCAACATTTCATTGGAGACCCATCCTTGTGGAAAGATAGGTCTACAAAAATATTATCAAATCTTAAGTGTAGAACCTTAGCGGATATTAGGTTGTATAGAGATATTTTCCTAACTAGGGTTTACACAAGAGAAGATAGTCAACAACCTTTTTGGAAAGAAAAATTTCTAGCCGGTCTTCCCAGATCATTAGGAGACAAGGTTAGAGATAAAATCCGTAGTCAATCTGCCAATGGAGACATTCCATATGAAAACATAAGCTATGGTCAATTAATTTCCTATGTCCAAAAGGTAGCCTTAAAAATCTGCCAGGACGACAAAATTCAGAGGCAATTAGCCAAAGAAAAAGCTCAAACAAAGAGGGATTTAGGTTCCTTCTGTGAACAATTTGGCTTACCAGCCTGTCCAAAACAAAAGAAAAAACAGACCTCTAGGAAAGAAGCCCAGGATCATAAGCCAGCCAATAGAAGAAGATTTTCAAAACAAAGATACTCTCAAAAACCCGCAACCAGTAGAGAAATGGAAAATCCTAAACAAAAAATAAAATAAAAAATAACGTGCTACAATTGTGGAAAACAAGGCCACATTAGCAAATATTGTAGACTAAAAAAGAAGTTAAGAAACCTTAACCTAGAACCCGCAATTGAAGAGCAAATAAACAATTTGCTCATAGAAACCTCGGAGGAGGAAACAGAAACTTCATCCTCCGCGCTTTCCAATGAAAACCTAAACCTAATCCAACAAGATGACCAACTATCATCAACAGATGATGATGGGCAAATCAATACTCTAACGAGAGAACAAGATCTCTTGTTTGAAGCAATCAATTCCATACCTGACCCCCAGGAAAAGAAGGTTTTCCTGGAAAAACTCAAGAAAACATTAGAGGTAAAGCCTAGACAAAAGGATTTTATCACGAACAACAAATTTGATGTAAGTAACATACTCAAGAGATTAGAAAATTCTTCAACCAAACCAACGACAATCCAAGATCTCCAAACAGAGATAAACAATCTAAAAAGAGAGGTAAAAGAACTTCGTCAACAACAAGAAATTCATCAGATCATTCTTTCTCAGCTCGAGGAAGATAGTGATTCTGAAAGTGCCAACAACGGTGAAGAAAATCAACCAGAAAATTTAGAAGATGATATGTTTATGGGATTAATCAACAAGATTAAAATCCAAAAATTTTACATAAACATAAAAATAATTATTAATGATTTCGTTTTAGAAACAATTGCCCTATTTGACACAGGGGCTGATTCAAACTGCATTTTAGAAGGATTTATTCCTACAAAATTCTTTGAGAAAACCTCAGAAAAATTAAGTACGGCAAACGGCTCAAAATTAAAAATTAATTTTAAGCTATCAAATGCAATCATTGAAAACCAAGGTCTTAGGATTAACACAAACTTTCTTCTGGTAAAAACCTTAAGAATGAAGTAATCTTAGGAACGCCCTTCATTAGAGCCCTGTTTCCCATCCAAATATCTAATGAAGGAATAACCACAAATTATTTAGGAAGAAAAATTATATTTAATTTTTCTACTAAACCAATTTCCAGAAATATAAATCTTATAGAAAATAAGATTAATCAAATTAACTTCTTAAAAGAAGAAGTATCTTTTAATAATATTCAGATACAACTGGGAAAACCCCAAGTAAAAGAAAGAATTCAATCTTTATTAAATCATATTGAATCGACCGTTTGTTCTGAATTGCCACATGCATTTTGGGACAGAAAGAAAGATATTGTCGATCTCCCTTATGAGAAAGACTTTAGGGAAAAACAAATTCCCACAAAAGCCAGACCAATCCAAAAGAATGAAGAACTTCTTCAATACTGTCAAAAGGAAATCAAGGATTTGCTTGATAAAGGCCTAATCCGGAAAAGCAAGAGCCCATGGTCTTGTGCGGCTTTTTATGTCAACAAACAATCTGAGATTGAGCGTGGAACACCCCGCTTAGTCATAAATTGCAAACCACTAAATCAAGCATTACAATGGATTAGATATCCTATTCCAAACAAAAAAGATTTGCTTAACAAATTAAATTCTGCAAAGATATTTTCAAAATTTGATATGAAATCTGGATTTTGGCAAATCCAAATCCAAGAACCAGATAGGTACAAAACAGCGTTTACTGTACCTTTCGGGCAATATGAATGGAACGTAATGCCATTCGGACTGAAGAATGCCCCTTCAGAATTTCAAAAAATTATGAATGATATTTTTAATCCCTATTCAAAATTTGTCATTGTCTACATAGATGATGTTTTAATCTTTTCCCAAAACATTGACCAACATTTCAAACATCTCCAAACCTTCATCCATATCATCAAACAAAATGGTTTGGCAGTCTCCAAATCAAAAATCAATCTTTTCCAAACACGAATTCGATTCCTTGGTCACAATATATATCAAGGTACAATCATTCCAATCGAAAGGTCAATAGAGTTTGCTAGCAAATTCCCCAACCAAATCTTAGACAAAACCCAGTTACAAAGATTTCTAGGTTGTCTAAATTACGTAGGTGAATTTGTCCCCTACTTAAATAATATTGTCAAGCCATTACATGATAGACTGAAGAAAAATCCGCCTCCTTGGTCTGACCTCCATACACAAACAGTTAAAGAAATCAAAGTCAAAGTCCAATCCATTAAATGTCTGTATCTTCCTATTCCACAGGCATTCAAAATTGTCGAAACTGATGCTTCAGACATAGGTTATGGTGGCATCCTCAAACAAAGAGTCCATGGCCAAGATCATGTCATTGCATATACATCAAAACATTGGAATCCTGCACAATTAAAATATTCAACTGTTAAAAAAGAGGTTTTAGCAATTGTTTTGTGCATTTCCAAATTTCAATCGGATTTATTAAACCAAAAATTTTTAATCAGGGTTGATTGTAAATCAGCCAAAGATATTTTACAGAAAGATGTTAAAAACCTTGCCTCAAAACAAATTTTTGCACGATGGCAAGCAATTTTAAGTGTCTTTGATTTTGACATAGAATACATCAAGGGCACCTCAAATTCACTACCTGACTACCTTACCCGTGAATTCTTACAGAAAAGTGGTAATGCCTCCTAAGGCATCGGGAATCTCCCTACGGGGAGGAAGGAGTACAGGCAAAGGAGCCAGGCTGGCTCTTCCAGAGCCAACCATCAAGAAATCATCTACCTCATCTGGGTCACCAACCCAGGCTGGGTCATCTACCCAGAAAACCAATTTAGAAGGGTCATCAACCCAGATTGCCTCAATCAAACCTGAGCCATCCACTCAGGAATCTCCCAAACCGGCAACCGCCAAACAAACATCGGCCGACTATGCATGGCCAATTGAAACCCTTCAGGCCCTTCAAGACATGGGTCTGACCAAATTTCCAAAAATAATCAAAAAATCTTGGGCAGACATTGCCTCAGAATCTGATGATGAATCTGAATCAAATTTACAAACAATGATCCAAAATGCGTCAATGACCAAAACAACCACCAATACTAAAGGAAAACTACCTTTAGCCAAAGCTCAAACACCACCTACCAAACAAACTAACAATTATATTTATAAAAATAAATTGTTAACTGTTTTGCAGATGGAACCTGAATTTTGGGACAAAAATCCCTTCAAGGCGACGGCCAAGGCTTTCCCACCAGGATTTCACTACAAACCAACCACTATCCTGAAGACAAGAACTTTTTATGAATTGATTTTGGTAGATTCGAACTCAGTATCTATCAAACATTTCAAAGATCCAAAAGACCAAACCTTAAACACCCACTCAACCATCCAAATACTAAAAGTTCTTCAACCAAGACACTTTGGTTCGGACTTGAACAAAGGAAAGAGATTTTCAGTTCCATTTGATCCAGTAGGTTATACCTATTGGGATTACGTTGATGCTTGGACTAAGGTGTTTTGGCACCAAAATACCCGCTTCAAACATTCATGGCTGATATATTTCAAGACCAACACAATTTACAATTTTCCCAATTGGTTTTTGCAATGGTGGGACTTCTTTGGACCAATCCCAGAGATATTCCCAGAAACGGTCCAACAAGGATTTTCCCAATTTAAGAAACAATACAATTCGCAGGAATCACGAATTCCAGCAGATCTTAAATACTTTTCAAGCTTTGCACTGTCATGGATATTCTCATGGCAATATCGTTACAGCAAGACTGAGAAGACAAACCAATATCCATCACTACAAAGGCACGCATTTGTAAAATGGTGGACACAATTTGACTCATCCAAAGCGGATGCAGAACAAGTAAAACTATGGTTCCAATCCCATCCAGAATTCCTCAAAGCAGCTGATCCAGAGACTTCTGTGTTTTTGAACCAAAAGTCTCATCTGGCAGCATTTTTAGCAGGATCGACATCAAAGGAGGTCTTAGCTAAAAATCTGAAGGAAGTTCTACAAATGTTACAACAGGAAGAAGAAGCTTCATCCTCAAAGAAGGAAGAAACAAGTTCTGCTGAAGAAGACGAAGAAGATCCCTTTTACCAAAACGAAGATGATTGTTTTGGTATCTGTTTAGATTAAATTTAATTTCGGTCACAAAACCGTCTGTTTGTAATTAATGTGTAATTAATGCTGGACAATACTACCTGTCCTGTAGCCATTAAAGTCCCGGTCAAAACTACTTGTCTTGTAACAAACAGTCAAATAGTCCCGGTCAAAACTACCGGCAACTACCGGTCTTAGATTTTTGGCTATATAAGGAGTCCTCAAGCATGTTGTGAGGCACCCTTTCATTTAGCCATTTTTCCAGGTTTCGGAAGAGAGGTGCTCTGAAACAAGATTTTTGTAAGCGCTTCTTTCTAGATTCAATAAATTTCTATTTTTCATCCTTCTCTCTTCTCCCTTCACCGATCCTGTGCGGCTCTGCCGCCGCTTCGGTTTCTTTGTTTATGAAAACCTGGGTTTTGTAAGCCGGTCTCCGGTGTGACCTTGATATCTGTTTTCAAAGTTTATATTTTCATCAAATATACTGCATTCTTACTTCCTATCTGTCCGTTGATCTTACTCCGCTGACCTCTGGTATCAGAGCCTGATGGGGAAGTAGGAATAGTGTCCGTAAGGGCATATGTTAACTGAACTTATGGATCTGAAGCATGTACAGTAATTTTAATTTAAACAGTATGTGTTTGAACAGTATTTTCTGGAAGCACAGCAGTCTGATATTTTAGTTGAATGATATTGTAGCAGTAAGTCCCGTGGATGAGAAAGCGCAGTAAGGCTAAGGTGTATTGTTCAAATAAAATATGGAGACATAATATACTGGTGGCTATAGGAGTAATGTTCAAACTATATTGTCTGTGAAAAAAAAAAATCTTCTTTTTCATTTATTCAGATCCAAGAAGTTCTGTAACATATAGCCTTATGGAAAGATTCCTATGGAACCAAATGAAGGCAAAGATATTAGAGAATGTTTTAATTATGTCTAGATTATTGCGATCCTTTTCCCGTATCTCTTTTCGCTCAAATTCCTCCTCTTCATCTTCTTCAAGAAACACCAATCTCTTAAATGATCAAGATAACCAGACCCAAGAGGTCGCCCCAAAACACAATCTCTTCGATGAGGAAGTCCGATTCGAAGATATTAATCAAAACATGGATGACTGGAACATTCCAGAAATCCCTCAGGATCAACTATACGTTCCTGAAACAATTAAAGACAAACACAACTTTGATTACATAATCAAAACAGTAGAAAACAATATTCCTCTAGGACAAGATATAGGGGAAGAATTTCATCTACTTTCAAAAAATTCAATTTATGAACATAGCCGTAAGGATACACCTTAGCCTTACTGCCCTTTCTCATCCACGGGACTTACTGCTACAGTATCATTCAACTAAAATATCAGACTACTGTGCTTCCAGAAAATACTGTTCAAACACATACTGTTTAAATTAAAATTACTGTACATGCTTCAGATCCATAAGTTCAGTTAACATATGCCCTTACGGACACTATTCCTACTTCCGCTGACCTCTGGAAGTAAGAATGCAGTATATTTGATGAAAATATAAACTTTGAAAACAGATATCAAGGTCACACCGGAGACCGGCTTACAAAACCCAGGTTTTCATAAACAAAGAAACCGAAGCGGCGGCAGAGCCGCACAGGATCGGTGAAGGGAGAAGAGAGAAGGATGAAAAATAGAAATTTATTGAATCTAGAAAGAAGCGCTTACAAAAATCTTGTTTCAGAGCACCTCTCTTCCGAAACCTGGAAAAATGGCTAAATGAAAGGGTGCCTCACAACATGCTTGAGGACTCCTTATATAGCCAAAAATCTAAGACCGGTAGTTGCCGGTAGTTTTGACCGGGACTATTTGACTGTTTGTTACAAGACAAGTAGTTTTGACCGGGACTTTAATGGCTACAGGACAGGTAGTATTGTCCAGCATTAATTACACATTAATTACAAACAGACGGTTTTGTGACCGAAATTAAATTTAATCTAAACAGATACCAAAACAATCATCTTCGTTTTGGTAAAAGGGATCTTCTTCGTCTTCTTCAGCAGAACTTGTTTCTTCCTTCTTTGAGGATGAAGCTTCTTCTTCCTGTTGTAACATTTGTAGAACTTCCTTCAGATTTTTAGCTAAGACCTCCTTTGATGTCGATCCTGCTAAAAATGCTGCCAGATGAGACTTTTGGTTCAAAAACACAGAAGTCTCTGGATCAGCTGCTTTGAGGAATTCTGGATGGGATTGGAACCATAGTTTTACTTGTTCTGCATCCGCTTTGGATGAGTCAAATTGTGTCCACCATTTTACAAATGCGTGCCTTTGTAGTGATGGATATTGGTTTGTCTTCTCAGTCTTGCTGTAACGATATTGCCATGAGAATATCCATGACAGTGCAAAGCTTGAAAAGTATTTAAGATCTGCTGGAATTCGTGATTCCTGCGAATTGTATTGTTTCTTAAATTGGGAAAATCCTTGTTGGACCGTTTCTGGGAATATCTTTGGGATTGGTCCAAAGAAGTCCCACCATTGCAAAAACCAATTGGGAAAATTGTAAATTGTGTTGGTCTTGAAATATATCAGCCATGAATGTTTGAAGCGGGTATTTTGGTGCCAAAACACCTTAGTCCAAGCATCAACGTAATCCCAATAGGTATAACCTACTGGATCAAATGGAACTGAAAATCTCTTTCCTTTGTTCAAGTCCGAACCAAAGTGTCTTGGTTGAAGAACTTTTAGTATTTGGATGGTTGAGTGGGTGTTTAAGGTTTGGTCTTTTGGATCTTTGAAATGTTTGATAGATACTGAGTTCGAATCTACCAAAATCAATTCATAAAAAGTTCTTGTCTTCAGGATAGTGGTTGGTTTGTAGTGAAATCCTGGTGGGAAAGCCTTGGCCGTCGCCTTGAAGGGATTTTTGTCCCAAAATTCAGGTTCCATCTGCAAAACAGTTAACAATTTATTTTTATAAATATAATTGTTAGTTTGTTTGGTAGGTGGTGTTTGAGCTTTGGCTAAAGGTAGTTTTCCTTTAGTATTGGTGGCTGTTTTGGTCATTGACGCATTTTGGATCATTGTTTGTAAATTTGATTCAGATTCATCATCAGATTCTGAGGCAATGTCTGCCCAAGATTTTTTGATTATTTTTGGAAATTTGGTCAGACCCATGTCTTGAAGGGCCTGAAGGGTTTCAATTGGCCATGCATAGTCGGCCGATGTTTGTTTGGCGGTTGCCGATTTGGGAGATTCCTGAGTGGATGGCTCAGGTTTGATTGAGGCAATCTGGGTTGATGACCCTTCTAAATTGGTTTTCTGGGTAGATGACCCAGCCTGGGTTGGTGACCCAGAAGAGGTAGATGATTTCTTGATGGTTGGCTCTGGAAGAGCCAGCCTGTACTCCTTCCTCCCCGTAGGGAGATTCCCGATGCCTTAGGAGGCATTACCACTTTTCTGTAAGAATTCACGGGTAAGGTAGTCAGGTAGTGAATTTGAGGTGCCCTTGATGTATTCTATGTCAAAATCAAAGACACTTAAAATTGCTTGCCATCGTGCAAAAATTTGTTTTGAGGCAAGGTTTTTAACATCTTTCTGTAAAATATCTTTGGCTGATTTACAATCAACCCTGATTAAAAATTTTTGGTTTAATAAATCCGATTGAAATTTGGAAATGCACAAAACAATTGCTAAAACCTCTTTTTTAACAGTTGAATATTTTAATTGTGCAGGATTCCAATGTTTCGATGTATATGCAATGACATGATCTTGGCCATGGACTCTTTGTTTGAGGATGCCACCATAACCTATGTCAGAAGCATCAGTTTCGACAATTTTGAATGCCTGTGGAATAGGAAGATACAGACATTTAATGGATTGGACTTTGACTTTGATTTCTTTAACCGTTTGTGTATGGAGGTCAGACCAAGGAGGCGGATTTTTCTTCAGCCTATCATGTAATGGCTTGACAATATTATTTAAATAGGGGACAAATTCTCCTACGTAATTTAGACAACCTAGAAATCTTTGTAACTGGGTTTTGTCTAAGATTTGGTTGGGGAATTTGCTAGCAAACTCTATTGACCTTTCGATTGGAATGATTGTACCTTGATATATATTGTGACCAAGGAATCGAATTCGAGTTTGGAAAAGATTGATTTTTGATTTGGAGACTGCCAAACCATTTTGTTTGATGATATGTATGAAGGTTTGGAGATGTTTGAAATGTTGGTCAATGTTTTGGGAAAAGATTAAAACATCATCTATGTAGACAATGACAAATTTTGAATAAGGATTAAAAATATCATTCATAATTTTTTGAAATTCTGAAGGGGCATTCTTCAGTCCGAATGGCATCACGTTCCATTCATATTGCCCGAAAGGTACAGTAAACGCTGTTTTGTACCTATCTGATTCTTGGATTTGGATTTGCCAAAATCCAGATTTCATATCAAATTTTGAAAATATCTTTGCAGAATTTAATCTGTTAAGCAAATCTTTTTTGTTTGGAATAGGATATCTAATCCATTGTAATGCTTGATTTAATGGTTTGTAATTTATGACTAAGCGGGGTGTTCCACGCTCAATCTCAGATTGTTTGTTAACATAAAAAGCCGCACAAGACCATGGGCTTTTGCTTTTCTGGATTAGGCCTTTATCAAGCAAATCCTTGATTTCCTTTTGATAGTATTGAAGAAGTTCTTCATTCATTTGGATTGGTCTGGCTTTTGTGGGAATTTGTTTTTCCCTAAAGTCTTTCTCATAAGGGAGATCGACAATATGTTTCTTTCTGTCCCAAAATGCATGTGGCAATTCAGAACAAACGGTCGATTCAATATGATTTAATAAAGATTGAATTCTTTCTTTTACTTGGGGTTTTCCCAGTTGTATCTGAATATTATTAAAAGGTACTTCTTCTTTTAAGAAGTTAATTTGATTAATCTTATGTATATATGTATATATATATATATATATATATGTATGTATTGTGATAAATGATATTGTTTTGGTTGTTTGAAATGTGTTGTTTGAAGACCATGCGTGTGGAAATGATATTGTTGTGGTTGTTTGAATTGTTGTTGATGTTGCTATTGAGGATTTTAATTGATATGTGATGATAATGATAATTATGATGATGTTGATTTGAGATGACATTGTTAATAAAGACCATGTCAACATGAATTGTTATTATTGATGAATATGTGAATATGAAATGAGGTTGTTGTTGTTGTTGATAACGTCATTGAGATGAGATGATATTTATGTTGTGAATGACATGGAAATATGATTTGTTGATTGATGTTGGGAATGCATTGGCATGTGCATGTTGTGTATGTTCGTGGGGGGCACTGTGCACTGACCTTTCAGGGTCTTTGGCACTAGCTTTTGGCCACGTTCATACATTGGATGTTGTGTATGATCGTGGGGTCGTGGGGGGCACTGTGCACTGACCTTGCAGGGTCTTTGGCACTAGCTTTTGGCCACGATCATATGTCGTATGAAGTGTATGCCATGGGGGGGTAGAGTGCACTGACCTTGTCGGATGGCCCAAACGTGGGTAACTAGCGTGGTTAGAGAATCTAAGCATTTCTGAGGGGATGCTTAGGCGCTTTAATTGGTCCATGGTCTTTGGCACTTACTTTTGGCCGTGATCATAGCTCATACGACACAGGAAATAGAGTAACTGTGGCCAAGTGTACTTTGTACTAGGGGGCTGTCACCTGGTAGGGAACACCTTTGGGCTCCCAGGCTGATCACCTATGGGAGGGGGGCTGTTAAGTGCACAACCGGGTGGTCTCGACAAACTCAGCACAGTTCCCTAAGTGAGAGTGTCGTGTGGACACGCTTAGGCTATTTCCTAAGATTTGGTTGTTGTTGGTACGTACCACATTGCATCTGAGTGTTGAGTCAGGTGCATGCATCATTCTGTGCAGTCTTGATTGGGTCCATGGATGGATGATGAGTAATTGTTGGATGTGAATGATGAATATTTGTTGGATATGAGTGTTGAATAATGATTGTTGCGTATGCTTATCATGTTTGCCTATGTTCCTTGCTAATTGTGGTTATTTGGAATTGGTATTGGTTCTTTTATAATAAACTCATCCTTGCAATTTTGTATCGTGTGGTTGATACCTGTGATGATCTCGAACCTTGTTCATGGGAGCAGAATGACAGTGGTAGGGTGTAGGGAGTAAGATTCTGGTGAGGAGCCGCCGAGCCGACGTGATGACGTTGGCGTTATTTTGGGAGAGAGTTGTGTTTTGTAATCAACTCCTCCGTAGTTGGTTTTTAAGTTTTATTTTGTTGAGTTAAAGATGTAAAACTGGAATTTTAATTATATATATATGAACATATTTAATTTTCGTTATGTGTATGACATGTACCGAATTATTGTTTCTATGTAATTATGCATATTCACTTAAGTAATGGCGTGTTGTTGGATGAATTTATGTTGTGACAAAATCACTTCTATTTTCATAAGCAAAAATTAAGGGAGTTCTTTTTATAAAAATTGAAATTATCGAATATTAGAGTGTGGATACCGTAGCGACGAGGCGGGTCGTTACAGCACAAGTATTCATTACTTTGTACTGAATCCTATAGATCAAAGCTGCTGGGATTGATCCTTTTTCATGTCAAGGTCATGAAAGTGGATATTTAAAAACAGAGAGTCAAGAATGTTTCTGTCCATTAGACTCACCGTTTTGTTTGGATAACAGTTGAAGTATATTGGACCTTATCCTAAGCTTGTTTCTACTGTTCCAATTAAGGAATCTTCAAACTTGTTATGCCTAATATCTCTAAGGCACATTAAAAATGCAGCATCTATGCCCAAATCAATTAAGGACTTGATGGCTACTTATACACAACCGATATGTAAATACTTGTATTTACGGCTATGTTCATAAATAGAATTTTTTGAAAGCAGATGAAATTCTTCCCCTATATCTTGTCCTAGAGGAATATTGTTTTCTACTATTTTTATTATATAGTCAAAATTATGTTTGTCTTTAATTGTTTCAGGAATGTACACCTTATCCTGAGGTATTTCTGGAATGTTCCAGTTATCCATATTTTGATTTATGTCTTCGAATCGGACTTCCTCATCGAAGAGATTGTGTTTTGGGACGACCTCGTGGGTCTGGTTATCTTGTTCATTGAGTAAATTATTGGTTGAATTCATTGAAGAAGAGGATGAAGATGAGTTTGATCTAAAAAAATGCGAGAGAAAGAACGTAAAAGGCGAGACATTGGATTCATCCTCTAGTATCTTTGCCGTCATATGGTTCCATAGAAATGTTTCCAAAAGGTTATATGTTACTAAACTTCTTGGATCTGAAAAATAAAGAAGATTTTTATTTTATTTTATTTTATTTTTTACGGACAATATAGTTTGAACACTACTCCTATAGCCACCAGTATATTATGTTTTAATATTTTATTTGAACAATACACCTTAGCCTTACTGCCCTTTCTCATCCACGGGACTTACTGTTACCGTATCATTCAACTAAAATATCAGACTGTTGTGCTTCCAGAAAATATTGTTCAAACATATACTGTTTAAATTAAAATTACTATACACAGTTCAGATCCATGAATTCAGTTAACATATGCCCTTACGGACACTATTCCTACTTCCCCATCAGGCTCTAATACCAAAGATCAGAGGAGAAGGACCTAACGGACAAATAGGAAGTAGGAATGCAGTATGATAAATGGAGATCGAAATGTAAACTTTTCAAAACAGGTATCAAGGGCACACCGGAGACCGGCTTACAATTCCCAGGTTTTCATAAACAAAGAAACCGAAGCGGCGACAGAGCTGCATAGGATCGGTACAAGAGGAGGAGGGGAGACGTATGAGAAATAGAAATTTATTAAAACTTGAAAGAAACGCTTACAAAAGTTTTTCTTTCAGAGCACCTCCTCTCGAAAACCTGAAAAATGGCCAAATGAAAGGGTGCCTCACAATATGGTTGAGGACTCCTTATATAGCCAAAATTCTTTGACCGGTAGTTTTGATCAGAACTATTTGACTGGTTGTTACAAAACAATTAGTTTTGACCGGGACTTATTTGCTACAGGACAGGTAGTATTGTCCGAAATTACAAATTAATTAACAACAATCGGAACTAATTAATCATCTTCTAATGAGATGCCAAAACAATCATCCTCATTTTGGTAGACAGGATCATCATCTAGGTCATCAATGTCTTCTGAAGATCCGGCATCCTTCTTTGAAGATTCCTCCTCTTCTTCTTGTTGAAGTAGCTGGAGAACTTCCTTAAGGTTCTGGGCAAGGCTTTCTTTGGATTTTGAACTGGCCAAGAACGCCGCAAGCTGAGATTTCTGATTCAGAAATAATGATGTTTCTGGATTAGCAGGTTTGCTCTTTGGTAATCAATTACTAGAGACTGTAATCGATTACTAGAAGCAAGAATAGTTTTTAACAGTTTTCATTTTACAAAAGCATGTCTCTGCAAAGGTGGATATTGCTTGTTGTTTTCAGTTTTCCCATACCTGTATTGCCATGAAAAGATCCATGACAAAGCAAAGCTAGAAAAATACATTAGATCGGCTGGAATTCTTGATTCCTGGTTGTTGAACAATCTATTGAACTGTTGAAATCCTTGTTGGACTTCTTCTGGAAAGATTTGTGGGATTGGACCAAAATAAGTCCACCATTGGAGAAACCAGTTTGGAAAATTGTATACAGTGTTATTTTTTAAATAAATCAACCACGAATGCTTGAATTTATTGTTCTGATGCCAAAACACATTGGTCCAGGCATCAATATAGTCCCAATAAATGTATCCTGCTGGGTCAAAAGGTGCAAAAAACTTTTTGGGCTGGTTAAAATTAGTCCCGTAATGCCGTGGCTGCATTACTTTCAGAATTTGGATTTTGGAATGGGTATTTAAGCTTGGATCTTTTGATTCTTTGAAATGCTTGATGGGTACTAAATTTGTATCTACTAGAATAAATTCATAGAACTTTCTGGTTTTATTGAAGGTTGTTGGCCTATAATGGAATCCAGGTTTGAATACACATTCGACTATTCAAATCCTAAAAGTCTTACAACCCAAACATTTTGGATCAAACCTTAACCAACAAAAAAAATTCTCTGCCCCATTTGACCCAGCAGGTTATACCTATTGGGACTATGTTGATGCATGGACAAATGTCTTCAGGCACAAGAATAACAAATTCAAACACCCATGGTTAATTTACTTCAAGACCAATACAACTTATAACTTCCCGAATTGGTGGAATTTCTTCAGACAAACTTCGGCCATTTATCCTGATCAGGTTTAACAAGGATTTGAACAGTTCAACAATATGTTTAATACCCAGGAATCAAGAATCCTTGGGGATTTGATGTATTTCTCCACATTTGTATTGTCATGAATTTTTTCGTGGCAATACAGGTATGGTAAAACAGAAGGCAACAAGCAGTTTCCACCTTTACAGCGACATGCTTTTATTAAATGGTGGACACGATTTGACACTTCCAAGGCAGCACCAAATCAAATAAAAATCTGGTTTGAAGGCCATCCTGAATTCCTCAAGCCCGCAGATCCAGAGACCTCATTGTTTCTGAACCAAAAATCTCAGTTAGCTTTTTTCTTAGCTAGCTCCAGGTCTAAAGAAAGTCTAGCTAAAAATTTAAAAGAAGTACTCCAGATTCTTCAACAATAAGAAGAAGAATGTTCTTCATCAAAGAAGGAAGAAGGAAGCTCGTCTGAAGAAGAAGATCCCTTTTACCAAAACGAAGATGATTGTTTTGGTATTAGCTTAGATTAAATTGTAATTACGATCACATAACCATTTTTTATTTTATTTATAAAAGATCCGGACAATAGCACTTATCCTGTAGCAAATAAATACCAATCAAAACTAATATTCTTGTAACAAACAGTCAAATAGTTTCGATCATAACTACCAGTCTTATGTATAATTTTGGCTGTATAAGGAGTCCCCAACCACATTGTGAGGCACCCTTTCATTTAGTCAGATGAGGGTTTGGTTCGTAAGAGCTTAAATCCTTGTGCTTTGGTTGTGTCCAAAATAGGTATTAGTAGGCACCAAATCCCTAAAATAAGTGATATGATGAATGTGTTGAGTGTTGCAACCCTCTTTTGTAAAATCACTCATGCACCCAACATCTTCGTGATTCATGTACATAGGGACTCATTAGGTAGTTTTTTTTCTTATTTTTGGTTTTAATACAAACCTAGGTGCTTATATGGGACACCTTAGGTTTGTTGTTCTTTTTTTTAGGAATAATCAACATGAAAATATAGAAAAATGTGTTTTATTGTATTACTTTCCTTAATTTTTTAAATAGTGATTAAGGGATTCCCACGAACCCTAAAAGAATAAAGGTCATTTTTTATTGGCCCACTCCACCAAGTATATGGGAAATCTGGGGCTGCCATGACTTAACAAACTTTTACAAAAGATTTGTCCCATATTTTTCTATACTTGTAGCACCACTCATTGAGTTGATGAGGAACCATGTTCCCTCATGGGAAGATACCCATATCCTACTTTAACATACTCAACACTGCTAATATATATGTTTTTTATTCTTTTTACAAGTGTCGAAGGAAAGAGCCTAGAGTATCAAGGACCTTGGGATTTGAGGTCAAATCATTTTCAAGAAGGAGGGGCTGATGCAGTCCTACCCCCATGGGTATTGGATAGAAGACTCCAAGAGAATTGAGCTAGAGCTGCTAAAGAAGGCTCTAGGTTTCTCATGAACCTAAGGGTAGATTTTTTAGCCCATGGGCCAAGGTTGGGTCCACTCTTCTTTGTAAATATTACAATAGGTTTTTCCTTCTTTTGGGCCTTGTATTTTGGCTATTATATTAGTATATGGTTTTAGCCTTGTATTTCAGGGCATTTTGAGCAGTCTTTGTAGTAGGGACATTTTTGTATTTTCTTGTATTTTGGCATGGGGTGAGCTTAGCTATTATAGGGGATGTGTATAGTTAACCTCTAGCTTCTCATCTCAAGGAGGCGAGCTTAGCTATTAGAGGGGTGTGTGTAGCTAAGCTCTAGCTTCTCAAGGAGGTGAGCTTAGCTATTAGAGGGGTGTGTAGCTAAGCTCTAGCTTATCAAGGAAGCTTCTCAAAGAAGTTTCTCAAGGAAGTTTCTCAAGCAAGCTTATCAAGGAAGCTTCTTAAGGAAGTTTATCAAGGAAGCTACCTAGGCTATAAATAGAAGCATGTGTAACACTTGTTGTAACTTTGATGAATGAGAGTCTTGTGAGACACAACTCAAAGTTCAACTTCTTTTCCTCCTTCAATTCCATGCTCCCTCATCTTTCTTTCTCTCTCTCTTTCTTTTCCTCCATTGAAGCATCATCTCCAAGCTTCTTATCCAAGGCACATTCTTGATGGTGAAGCTCCTTCTTCCATGGCTTATTCCCTAGTAGATGACGCCTCCTCTCATCTCTTATCCTTTGTCTTCCACTGCATCTTCATGATGGAAAATCACCATTATAGGAACTCATTGAAACTTAAAAATCCAACCTCCATAGAAGCTCCACAAGCAAACTTCCATCAAAAAAGAAGATTAACCAAATCAACTTTTTGAAGGATGAAGTTTCCTTTAGTAATATTCAAATCCAACTAGAGAAACCTCAAATGAAAGAAAAAATATCGTCCTTACTAAAACACATCCAATCAACAATTTGCTTCGATTTGGCACGTGCGTTTTGAAATCGGAAAAAGCATATACTCAATCTCCCTTGTGATAAAGACTTCAAGGAAAAACATATTCCCACAAAATCCAGACCAATCTAAATGAATGAAGAACTTCTTCAATATTGCCAAAAGGAAATCAAGGATCTCTTTAATAAAGGATTAATTAGGAAGAGCAAAAACCCTTGGTCTTGTGCTGCTTTCTATGTCAACAAGCAAGTAGAACTTGAACACGAAACACACCTCGTTTAGTCATAAATTACAAATCTTTGAACCAAGCATTACAATGGATTTTAGGTATCCTATTCCAAATAAGAAGGATCTACTCAATAGGTTGAACTCTACAAAAATATTTTCAAAATTTGACATGAAGTCAGGATATTGGCAAATCCAAATAAAGGAAACTAATAGGTACAAGACTACCTTCATAGTTCCTTTCCGGCAATATGAATGGAATGTTATGTCATTCGGTCTGAAGAATGCTCCTTAAGAACTCCAAAAAATCATGAATGATATCTACAATCCGTATTCAAAATTTGTCAGTGTTAACATTGATGATTTGTTAATCCTTTCTCAAACCATTGACCAACATTTTAAACACATGTGTACCTTTATTAATATCATCAAACAAAATGGACTTGCAATTTCTCAAACCAAAATCAATCTTTTCCAAACAAGAATTAGATTCCTTGGTCACAATATCCATCAGGGAACAATTATACCAATAGACAGGTCAATTGAGTTTGACAACAAATTCCCAAACCAAATCTTAGACAAAACCCAGTTACAAAGGTTTTTAGGGTGTCTAAATTATGTCTGTGAATTTGTACCATACTTGAACAATATTGTCAGACCACTACATGATAGGTTAAGAAAAAATCCTCCTCCTTGGTCTGACATTCACATCCAGGTTGTCAAGAATATCAAGCTCAAAGTTCAATCCATAAAATGTTTGTATCTCCTAATTTCGTAGGCATTCAAAATTGTCAAAACAGATACATCTGACATAGGTTATGGTGGTATCCTCAAACAAAAAGTTAATACCTGAGAAAATGTCATTGCATATACATCAAAACATTAGAACTCAGCACAACAAAAATATTCAACTGTTAAAAAAGAAGTTTTTAGCAATTGTTTTGTACATTTCCAAATTTCAATCTGATTTGTTAAATCAAAAGTTTTTTATAAGGGTTAATTGTAAATCAACCAAAGAAATTTTACAAAAAGATGTATAAAATATTGCCTCAAAACAATTTTTTGCTAGATGGCAAGCAATTTTAAGTGTTTTTTGTTTCGAAATAGAGTATTTCAAAGGCACCTCAAATTATCTACCTGATTATCTTTCTCGTGAATTCTTACTAAAAACTTGTCATGCCGCCTAAGGTAGCTAGTGCCTCCATACGAGAAGGAAGAGGTCGCGAAAAAGGTTTCAAATTGGCTCTACCAGAGCCATCCCCAAAAAGGGTTTTTTCACCTTCCAAAACTGGGTGATCAACCCAACTTGGGTCATCTACCCAGAAACCAAAACAACAAGATGGGTCATCAACCCAACTTGTTGAAATTAAATCTGAGTCATCCACTTAGGATCTTTCAAAACCACAAACCTCAAAATAGTTCAGAGCAGCCTATGTTTTTCCAATCGAAACACTCTTGGCCCTTCAAGAAATTGACTTAACCAAACTTCCAAAGAAAACCTGGGATGACATAGCCTCTGAGTCAGATGATGAATCTGAATTAGACCTCCAAACCCTAATCCAAAAAACTAGAGATTCAAAAGTTGTATGCGGTACTCAAAAGGGAAAACAAATAATTACACCAACAGCAACACCAGCCGCAAAACCGTCTAATAATTATATTTATAAAAATAAATTTTCAACTATTTTACAGATGAAACCGAAATACTGGGACAAGAATGCCTTTAAAGTCACAGCAAGGAGTTCCCTCCTAATTTCCATTTCAAACCAACAGCCAATAACAAAACTATAACGTTCTATGAGTTCATTTTAATATATTCAAACTCAATCTCTATTAAACATTTCAAAGATCAAAATGATCCCCTTCTAAACATTCATTCAGCAATCCAAATTCTAAAGGTTTTACAACCCATACATTTTGGAAACAACCTGAATGAGTTCAAAAAAATTTCTGAACCTTTTAATTCAATAGGTTATAATTATTGGGACTATATGGATTCATGGACCAAGGTTTTTTGGCATCAGAACAACAAATTCAAGCACTCGTGATTGATCTATTTCAAGAACAACACGAATTACAATTTTCCAAACTGATTCCTTCAGTGGTCTAAATTTTTTGGACCAATTCCTGAGATTTTCCCTAACCAGGTTCAACAAGGATTTTCCCGGTTCAAGAAGTTGTTCAATTCTGAGGAATCATGAATTCCACCAGACCTCAAGTATTTTCCCAGTTTTGCTCTTGCTTGGATATTTTCTTGGCAATACAGATACAGCAAAACAGAAAATAACAAACAACTTTCATTGTTGCAAAGACATGCCTTTGTCAAGTGGTGGAACCAATTTGATGCAACAAAAGAAGAACCAGATAAGGTAAAAATATGATTGAAAGCTCATCCAGTGTTTCTTAAGAGAACTGATCTAGAGATTTCATTGTTTCTTAATCAAAAATCCAAGCTAGCGGCTTTCCTAGCAGGATTCATGTTGAAGGAACATCTGACCAAGAACTTAAAAAAGGTTCTTCAACTACTTCAAGATCAAGAAGAAGGAGTTTCCGTCAAAGAAGGAAGACGCCAAGTCGACGTACTCTTCAGATGATTTTTTCAGAACGGAGATAATTATTTTGGTATAAATTTAGTTGAGGATTAAATTTTCATTGTAACCTAAACTATAGAAATAGTCTAGGTTAAAATAACCTAAACTGTTGTTAAAGTATTTTTCAATTCTATAAAAAGAGTCCTTGAACACATTGTGAGATATCTTTTTACACAAATAGTTTAGAGAGAAGTGAGATAGGCTCTAAGAAACAATCTTTGTAAGTTTTTCTTTCTTCTCGATTAAACTTGTAATTTTCTTTGTCTTTCTCCCTTTCCCCTCCTTACTGATCCGGTGTGGACTATTGCAGTTTCAGTTTTTTTTATGATTTTATTTAATTAAAGCTTTTAATTATTATTATTTCTTGTGCAATTTCATAACTTGATTATCATATTGTTGTATTTCGTGTATCCTATTTTTTTTTGTTGTATTTCGTGTATCCTACTTCTTTTCTGTCCGTTCGATGCTTTCGCTGATCTTTGGTATAAGCGTGAATGGGCATGTATACCCAAAAAAATCAGCTATTGAGCTGAGTTTATTTTCTTAGCTCCAAACCTTTTTGCCTTCAACTACACTACACTCCCTCAAAAGTAAGGATAATATTATACTTTTCAGTTTTTCATCATCATTTGTACCCATTTTAATTTACGTTATCATGGCGGGCTTTTACTTAAATAATTATTTGAGTAATGTTTCTTTTTATGTTTTTATTTTTTTACGCTACTTTCATACTTTTCTTAAAAAAACTAAAAGAGAAAATTAGAAATTTTCCTCTTCTTTCTTCTATATGATAATAAAAAGAGAGTATGAGTGTAGTACGTACTGTTACTTTAGTATCAGGAAAAAGTGGGAAAAAATCTTTAAAGCTAATGTGACATTCTTCCATTCATACATAATGTGGTCTTTATTATCATCGATTTAATAATATCATGGTAAAAAATGATAAATTTAAATTTAAATAAACTAACAAAAGTTTATTACGATAATAGAAAATGTTTTCTAAGGATTATTACTTTATTTTAAAAACTAAACTATTACTATTACACAAAAATGCTATTAAAAATGCTTTAAAAAATGCTATTACTATTACACAACCACAGCTGCGAATATGCATATTGCAAAGCAATGTCCCCACCACAACCCCAAGACTAAAGAGAACTCTCTTTTGTAGATAATAACTCATAACAAATCGATAATCTATGCAAGTGCCCCATCCCCCATATTATTACTATGATAAACAAAAGTAAAAAGTTCAACACCACCATCAGCAAGCTTGAAAACCAAAGAACAATATTAAAACTTTAGTAAAACAAAAAAGAAAAGATTAGCATATTAAACCAGAAGAAAGCTTGATGATGGGTGGATCAAATACAAATACATACCTGACGCTAGAAGGGTAAACACAAGTACCGCCAGAGCCTGCTCATCAAGAAAAAGAGAAACAGATAAAAGGGTCAGCTACGATTATTGTTCCAAGGAATAAATGCTAAGAGAGAAAAAAAAGAAAAAGAAAAGAGAGATTGAAGGATTTACTGGGGTCAGATGCAGTAACAGTGGCTGTTCCCGCAAAGTCGCAGGACCCTTGACCCTTCCTTTGGAAGTAGCTGTTCACGGCGTAGTTACAGTGGGCCCTAACGGTGTTGGGCTGGAAACAAGACCCGTTTTAGCGGAGAGGGTTATATTCAGCACCAGCTCCACAAGCATAGTCCAAGGTTTTCTGCAGGATCGCCTAGCTTCTATCCTTGCAAACGCACCATGTAGCTAGGAGAGAAGCTTATGGCTTTTGCATTAATAAAGGTGTATACACGGTTTGAAGAGCAAAGGACACATGAATCTACACTAGATGTTTATAAGTCATGTTGAGAAATGTGGTGCTTATGATTGTTACATGACCAAATATGTCCTTAGCTAGGAGGGAAGTTAGTTCTTTGAAGATAGTGAGAAAATAGAAAGGAGAGAGATAGATCCAGTAGTTAAAAATATGGAAAATGGAAAAGGGTTTTAACTATAAAAAAAAGTGAGAAGGGAGAGTAAAGGAAAAGGAGTTTGAAAGAAAAACATACTTGAAGTGCCACTGAAAGCCAGAAGAAGCAGTGCTAGAGCTAGAGCAGCCATGGGAATGGTGTTGGGACTGAGGCTGAGATGGAGAAGAAAAACGTGGTACAGCTATAACAGAAGAGAGTGAGTGAGTGAGTGAGAGAGAGGAGTGTAAAATGGTGTGGGTGCGTGACAGAGTGTGTGTGAGTGAGTGAGATCAGATGAGAATAAAAGGACAAAAGGAGAGGAAAATGGTAAAGTTGTGTAATGTTTAAACGGTGGGATGATAGTTGGCCCCCTTTCGTGTCAGCTTGGGAATGCTTTTTGTACTTTTACAATTTCACTTATCACTTCACTATTATACTATAATATTGTGATTATATTTTGATAATTTAACATTTTAAACATTTAATTAATAATTTATTTTTTTCTTTTATAATATTATATTATTAATTAAATCAATCATTTATTTCTCTCTTAAATTCTAGACAACTTAACTCCAAAAAATATTTTTCATATCATACTAAAGTTAATAACAATAATAATAATAATATGCTTGTAATCACGCTCCTCATTTCTTTACCCTTATCAAGGAAGGAAAAATAGTATCATAGGGACTCGTGAAAGGCTAACAGGGTGAGGAGGCTTAAGCACTGCACAGTAAACGGACCTTTGGGAGTGTGTCACTATTTATCTTTCACCATTTCTTTTGTCATTTATGCTACCATGGCATCCAATGAGTGGGAGCATTGAAGGGGCAAAATAAAAGGGCTTTTTAAAGATTATTTAATTAGTGATTTCATCTCTATAGTTTAACGATTCATATATTTTTAGTTTATATAATTTGAAAACAATTTTTTAGTGTATATAATTTATATTTTAATTTTCTTTTAGTTCCTATAGTTTGAAAATATTTTTTTTAGTTTCTATAATTTGTATTTTAATCATAGTTTAAAATGATTTCACATTTTAATTAATTGATAATATTACTCATTTCAAGTTATAGAGATTAAAAGAAAATTAAAATATAAATTATAAGGACTAAAAAAATTATTTTCAAACTAGAGATATTAAAAGAGAATTAAAATATAAATTATAGATTCTTTGGAAATAAAAGATTTTCTGTTGCACCATGCCTCTTATTAATGGTTCTTTGGACTAGATTAAAATTTTAAAACATCACATGGATATGTCCCATGCACCATGGTTCCATTTATTTTATACTTTTCATTTTTTTTAAAATGAATGAGCCCATAGGCCGACCCTTTTGGCCCGTCGAGGGTTGGCTTGGGCCATGAAAATAGCTGCTCATCTCAAAATTGGTCCAGCCCGACTGACCAAAAAATTCAGTGGATTGTAGTGCACTGACACACCTCTATTCATGGGTAATATTCCTAAATAAAATTTACATTTTTCACTCATGCATATTCCATGGATAATATGTGTGGCTAAAATTTAATTATTTTTATTAATTTTTCTAACTTAATTATCACTCAATTATCTTTATTGATTTTTCTTAAAATATTTTATACCTTTATTAGTATAATATTTAATATTTATTTTTATAGAAGATAATTAAACAAATAATGACTAGAACTATTCAGCCACTATTTCGGTTGTTGATAGCAACAAATAATTTCGGTCGCTAAATTGCATTTTTCTAGTAGTGTAATTTGAGATAATGTGGTATATATGTACTTACAGTTATGCCCTTATTTTTTACATAAATAATGATTTAATTGTTAGGGAATTCTTCTCGGTGGACAACAAATAGCAGTGAAGAGATTATCAAAAAGCTCCAACCAAGGTGCAAATGAGTTCAACAATTAAGCTTTATTGATAGGAAAGCTTCAACATAGAAATCTTGTGGAATTCATTAGCTTTTGTCTTGAAGACAAAGAGAAAATACTTATTTATGAATATGTGTCAAACAAGAGCCTTGGCTACTGTTGATGGATTGACAAGTGCATCAATTTGTACAACTAGTAAAGTAAAATGGAAGTTCGAGTGTCGAGTCCATAGGAACTTTATTTGTACATAGGTAGGTGAATATATAATTTTCAAGTAATTAATAAATTGGTTAAAAGGTTGTGAAAAGAACAATAAAAAAATTTAGCGTAAAATTGAATTAAAATAAACAAGAGAAAAAAACAAAATTAAATTAATTAATTAAAACAGACAAGAAGAGAGAAGCCAATATTAGAAGCAAAAGTTGATTCAGAAGATGAAGATGTTTGGGGCTTAGCATACTCTCCTACAACCTAAGGAAGGGTAGTTAGTCGATATCAACATTTTGGGCTTGGGTTCCAATGACAATTTTTCTTTTACATTAGGCTCAAAATGGGTGCAAGGGATAAATTCATTCACAGGATGACTTTTGGCTAAGAAGCTGAATTAAAATAATAAACAAGGTCTTGATCATGTCCACATCATACACGTATTTCAAGCAATCCAAGAAACATGCAAAATCATAAAATTAAAACCAATTGTTCTCTCATAATTTAAAGATCACACAACTTATCGATTTTCATTGAAGTATTCAGATTCTCATTCCATGTTTTTCTGTCAGAAATACTAACCTTTTCACTCTTGTGTTGGATCGAGTGGCCTCAGAATAATTAAGAAGGGGGGTTGAATTAATTATTCCTAAAACTTTACTAATTAAAAAATTACTCTTCTAAGGCTTTTACTAAATTGTTAAGAGAATGAGGAGTAGAAGAGAAACTTAACAGAAAGTAAAAGCGGAAATTAAATGCACAGCGAAAAGTAAAAGAGTAGGGAAGAAGGAGACAAACACACAAGAGTTTTTATACTAGTTCGGCAACAACCCGTGCCTACATCCAGTCCCTAAGCGACCTGCGGTCCTTGAGATTTCTTTCAACCTTGTAAAAATCCTTTTACAAGCAAAGATCCACAAGGGATGTACCCTCCCTTGTTCTCTTTGAACCTAGTGGATGTACCCTCCACTAGAACTGATCCACAAGAGATGCACCCTCTCTTGTTCTCAGTCAAACCCAAGTAGATGTACCCTCTACTTGTACCACAAAGGATGTACCCTTCAATGTGTTAAGACAAAGATCTCAGGCGGTTAAACCTTTGATACTTTGTGAATGGGGATACAAAAGAATTCTCAGGCGGTTAGTCCTTTGAACACTTTTGTATAAGGGAAAGGGAAGAATCAAAAGAATTCTCAGACTGTGTCATTTTGAATTCTTTGACAAGGGAGAAGGGAGACACAAAAGAATTCAGGCGGTTAGTCCTTTGTTCTTTTGGAAAAGGGAGAAGAGAGACACAAAAAGAATTCAGGCAGTTAGTCCTTGGCGAATTCTTTTTGGCAAAGGGAGAAGAGATGAAAAGAATGAATAGCACAAGTTTTCAAGGTTTAGAAAACCAGAAAACTCTTGGAAAGCTTTTTGGCACAAAGAAGAAGAAGAAGAAGTTCAAAGAGACTCAGAAATCAATGTGGAAAAAATTGCTTGTGTAAAGAATGAATTGGAAAAGATAGATTGAAAATGCAAAACAAAGCCATGCTTTTATAGACTCTTCATGTCTGGTCAAGAGAACCATTTAGAAGAGTTATGACTTTTAGAAAAACTTAAAACCAATTTGAAAAAGTCAAAAACCATTTGAAGAGTTACATCTTTTGATTTATTCAGAAACAATCACTAGTAATCGATTACCAAATTAGTGTAATCGATTACACAAAGCTTTTATGTGAAAGGATGTGACTTTTCACATTTGAATTTGAATTTCAACGTTCAAAGGCACTGGTAATCGATTACCAAAACATTGTAATCGATTACAGCTTTTTGAAATTAATTGGAACGTTGTAAATTTAATTTGAAAACTTTTTCAAAACAATTTTGCTACTAGTAATCGATTACAACAATCTGGTAATCGATTATCAGAGAGTAAAAACTCTTTGGTAAACATGTTTTGAGAAAAATCCATGTGCTACTCAGTTTTTGAAAAAACCTTTTCATACTTATCTTGATTAAGCCTTCTCTTGATTCTTGAATCTTGAGTCTTGAATCTTGATCTCTTGAATCTTGATTCTTGATTCTTGAAATCAACTTTCCTCTTGAATCTTGAAGTGTTCTTGATTCTATCTTGAACATCTTGAACTCATTCTTTGATTGACCTTTGAGCTTTTTGTCATCACCTTTGTCATCATCTTTTGTTATCATCTTTGTTATCATCAAAACATCTTTGAATCAATCTTGATTCATCATGAAGCTTTGCTTCTACATCTTGTACTCTTAGTTCACACTCCATAACTTACACTGACGCCTGCTTGCACGACAATTAGTAATTCACAAAAAATATCCATTAGTACGCATTTAGTCTTACTCATCCAATTGATTCACTCAAAATGTATTGCAACCAATTAATAAGTGTCTACTTCTCTATCATGCATCGAACTAAATTAAACTATTAAATGATTGAATTTAAACTACTAAAATTAAAGTGTCCTAAATATAAGAATTTAAAATGAAAATAAAATAAATGAAAATGAAAACAAAACAAAATAAATAAAGACAAATATAGAAAATTAAAAAAAATCCTGATCAAAATGGGTTTCAATCCTGTATGGGCCCTAGATCCCAAGCTTCCTTTGTAGCAGGGATGTCTGCAACATAATCATCATTAGCTCCATCGTTTGTGGCATCATCATTACCAGTACCAGAGGTATCACCCCCCCTTACAGAAGGAAGCTGGACTCTTGGCCAGGCAACCTGAGATAAGAATGCCTCTAGTGTCATCACTAGCTGCTGGAGAGATAATTGGTGAAGACTTTGTATCAAAAGGTACTGGCAATGGTGAAGGCTTTGTAGAATGAGTAAAAGCTGCTCTAGTTGAGAGGAAAAAAGAGAAGGCTTACCGACTTTAGAAGAGGTGGTTGTAGGAGGGATCATTGGAAGTGGAGCATCTGGAGTGGTTCGGGCCTTGACTCGTCTTGGCCCCGGGAAGACAATGGAAGGGTTTGTTGTATTCACAATTGGCTTGACATCTTCTTCTAGAAACACAGACTTCGGGTGCTGCCAGCCAGGTCAACTTCTTGCTATCACTAGGATGCTTTATTGCCTCAAACAAGTTGAAGGTGGCTTTTTGATCCTCCACACTCATCTCTAAGTTTTCACTCCCTATGTCCACAACACATTTTTCCGTCACCATGAATGGTCTACCCAATATTAAGGGAATATCAAAATCCTCTTCTATGTCTATTATCACAAACTCCACCAAAAAAGTGAATTGGCAAACTTTGACCAGGACATCTTCAACTACACCATATGATCTGATAATGGAGTGGTCTGCTAGTTGAAGAGTCATTTTAGTAGGAACAACCTTTAGATTTCCAATTCTCTGGCACATAGAGAGGGGCATTAAATTGATGTTTGCCTCTAGATCAAAGAGAGCTTTACCCACTAACACATCCCCAATAGAGCATGAGATTGTTACATTCCCTGGGTCTTTGAATTTCTATGGTAAAATTTTCTGAATCATAGCACTGAAATTTCCTTCCACCATGATGCTTTCATTATTGATATATTTCCCTTTCTTCGTGAGGAGGTCCTTAAAAAATTTGGTATACAAAGGAATTTTTTGTAAGGCCTCTCTAAAGGGAATGATGATCTCTAGCTTATTGAAGATGTCAAGAAACCAAGAAAAATATCGCTTTTTATCCTTCTATGAAGGCACCAAGGGATGTGGAATGTCCTTCACTAGGATTAAGGGCATCTCCTTTCTCATTACTCACATCCTCCAATACTCCATCATCTCTCTTTTTTCTCTCTCTGCATTCTCCCTCCTCTGACTCCTAGTGAAAATTAGCTTACACTTCTCCTTGGGATTCTTCTCTGTGTTCGCCATAAAACTGCCCGTGGACGTTTAAGCCAATTTCTTAGCTAATTGGCCCACTTGAACCTTTAGATTCCTGATGGTGGATTCAATACTCTTGTGATTTGACAGAGAAAGCTGCATAAACTGAGTCAAAGTATCCTCTAAATTAGTGGTCCTCTCATATAGATTAAGCCCTTGGTTGGGAGGCTGAATAGATAGACCGCCTTGGTCTTTGTTGAAGTTATTCTCTGGATGGGATCTCCAACCTTGGCCTTGATTTTGAGAGAAATTTTCCCCTTTATGGTATCCTGGAGACCTTCCTTAATGGAACCCTTGACGGTGTGGATTGGTTATATAGTTGACCACTTTAGATGAATCATCTTGGGTCATGTATATGCCTGGCTCATAGGCCCCACCACAGATGTTGCATCCCCCAAATTGCATGACTGAAGAATGGGTATGTTGCACTGCATGCAACTGTTGAGGAAGCTTGCTCAATGTTTCTAGTTGCTTGG
This sequence comes from Glycine max, assembly GCF_000004515.6. Lineage (NCBI taxonomy): Eukaryota > Viridiplantae > Streptophyta > Magnoliopsida > Fabales > Fabaceae > Glycine > Glycine max. The sequence goes on from NC_038245.2 coordinate 38,182,896, forward strand.
CTAAGAGCTTATTTTTGGCTAATGGTGTGTCTTGTGATGTGAGCTGAAGAAGACTCTTCTTTATAGGTGTGTAAGCTCGATCACAAAGGATGGCATGGCCACTAGCTGCCATGTTTTCAATCAACTCCGTAACTTCATCAAGTGTCTTCAATTTGATCTTTCCACCAGTGGAAGCATCAAGTAATTGCTTCGAATGGGGTCGCAAGTCATCAATGAATATATTTAACTGAATCGACTCGCTAAACCCGTGGGTAGGAGTCTTCCGGAGTAAACCATGGAAGTAGTCAAGAGCTTTACTAAGTGATTCATCGGGGAATTGATGGAATAAAGAGATTTCCACCTTCCCCTCAGCGGTCTTGGACTCTGGAAAATATTTCTTTAAGAACTTCTCCACCATCTCTTCTTATATCTGCAAGTTATTTCCTTTGAACGAGTGCAACCATCTTTTTGCTTCACCGGCCAAGGAGAAAGAAAATAGGTTGAGGCGGATGACATCTTCAAGAACTCTTGCTATCTTCACCGTGTTGAAAATTTCTATGTATGTAGCAAGATCAGCATATGGATCTTCATTTGGTAGCCCATGGAAGAAATTACCTTAAAGCAACTGGATGAGGGAATGTAGATAAGTGGTGTTGGCAACTTGAACTTCAGGTCGGGCTATGCTTGTGAAACACTGATGTGTAGACGTACTAAAGTAATCCTCCAAGGTGATCCTGTGTGGTCAGTCTTTTGCCATGATGTGTTTTCAAAGTTGGGATGTGGAAGAGAAGAAGATGATATAGAGGATTATGGTTCTTGATTCCCTTGTTGTTCTCTCTTTCTTCTTGCAGTGTTGTTTCTTCCACGCGTTGCTTCAATGTCTAGATCCAATGGAACAAGATTTTTTCCTCGCATACAAGAAAGAAAAATACTACCGTGCATGTTATCATAGAAATTAAAATTTTAAACAAAAAATAAAAATTTATAGTGAATAAAGAAAATTTGAAAATTAAATATTTTTTTATTTTTTTTACTTATTTAATTTTTTTGGAAAAATTAATTAAAAATAAAAATAGAGAAAAATAAATTTCTCAAAAAAGCTAAAATATCCAAAATACCAAGTACAAAAAAAAAAAGTCCACGACAACGACACCAAAAACTTGTTGATGGATTGACAAGTGCACCAATTCGTCCCAAGTAATAAAGTTAAAACGGAAGTTTAAGTATCTTATCCACAAAGACTTTGTTTGTATTTAGGTAGATGAATATTTGATTAGTAAAAAAAGTTAAAGAAAATTGATTTTAAAAGGTTATGAGAAAAAAGATAATTTAAATTAATTAATTAAAGACAAAAAAATAGAGAACCCAATAATATTTTATAAGTAAATTTAGAATATGAGAATGTTGTGAACTTAGTCTATCAGAACTACTCTTTGATATAATGCTAATGATTTTTCTCTATTTATCATTATTCCAATTTACACATACATCTACTAGTATACTCTAACTTTGATCTCTCGCAAGAAAATGAGATGGAAGGAAGGAATGACTAATAATGATTACTTCTTCTTCTTCTAGCCTTTGTCTTCTATGAGGAATTGTATTCTCTTGAGATTTTTGTGTGTTTTTTTTTTCTTCTTCTCCCTTCTTCTTTTATAGGTGTAGATTAGCTTAGTTTTCACACAACCTTGATGCTAAGCGGGCTTCTCGCGCTAAGCCTGCCTTTACTTTCCTGAATTAGTCTGCTTTTCTTAATTAACCCTACTTTCCTTAATTAGTCATGCTTTCCTTAATTAGTCTATTTTTCTTAATTATCCCTGCTTTCCTGAATTATCCTATTTTTTGGGCTTTATTTTACTCACTAAGAATTATAAATTCACCACTTTTAATATTTTTTTGTAAAAAAATTAAATGGTGTTAATTTAACAATTATTTTCTCAAAAATGAAGAATTAGGAGAGAAAAATAACAAATTCTTATATAATTTAACCCCAAAATATATTCATAATTAACAGTTATCAAACCATTGAAATTAAATTGTCATAAATGTCAAAAAATAAAATAAAATAAAACAAAAATAAAGAAAACTCTTGATCAAAATGGGCCTCAATCCTATGGCGGCCTTTGTTCCCAAGCTCCATAAGCAACAATGATGTCCGTAACATAGTCATCATCACCACCAACGCTAGAGGTGTCACCCCCCCAACAGAGGGAAGTTGGACTCTTGGCCAAACAACCTGGGCTAGGAATGTCTTTGGCGTCATCACCAACTGCTGGAGGGAGAGAGATGGTGGAGACTCTGCATCAGTAGGTACTGGTCGTGATGGTGGCTTTGCAACATTGGGAGGTCTTGCACTGGCTGAGAGGAATAGAGAAAAGGTTTGTCAGTTGTAGAAGAGGTGGCTGGAGGAGGGATCACAGGAGGTGGAGCTAGTGGAGCGTCTGGAGTGGCTTGGGCCCTGACTTGCCTTGGCCCCGGAAGACAATGGAAGGGTATGCTAGATTCACGATTGGCTTGGCTTCACTTCTTCTAGAAACACATACTTCAGGTGCTGCCCAACAAGGTCAACTTCTTGCTCAATTGGCTCCACCTTGAAGCAAGTCTTGTTATCACTGGGATGTTTTATCACCTCAAACAAGTTGAAGGTGACTTTCTGGTCCTCCACACTCATCTCCAAGTTGACATTCCCCATGTCCACATCACATTTTGCAGTAAGCATGAATGGTTTGCCAATATCAATGGAATATCAAAATCCTCTTCTATGTCCATTTTCACAAAATCCACTGGAAAAGTGAATTGGCGAACTTTGACCAGGACATCTTCAACTACACCATATAGTCTAGTAATGGAGCGGTCTGCTAATTGAAGAGTCATTCTAGTAGGATCAACCTTTAGATTTTTTATTCTCCGACATATAGAGAATGGCATCAAATTGATGTTTGCCCTTAGATCAATGAGAGTTTTACCCATTGACACATCCCAACAGAGCATGTGAGGGTTACATTTCATGGGTCTTTGAATCTCTATGATAAAATCCTTTGGATCACAACACTGTAATTTCTTTCCACCACGATGTTCTCTTTGTTGACATATTTCACTTTCTTTGTGAGGAGGTCCTTCAAAAATTTAGTATACAAAGACATCTGCTATAAGGTCTCTCTAAAGGGAATGATGATATCCAACTTATTGAAGATGTCAAGAAAACAAGCAAAATATTATTCCTTCTCTTTCTTTGATGGCACCAAGAGATATGGGACTTCCTTCACTGGGACTGATCGTATCTCCTTTCTATCCTCCCTAGCCAACTGACTCTTGGTCTTAGAGAGTAAGACCTCATCACCACTCTTCTTACTCTTATTTTTTTTTCATTTTTCATTTTTTCTCTCTTTATTTTCAACCTCTTATCTCTGTTTTTTCTCTCTCTCCTCGTCACTCACATCTTCCAACACTCCCTCAGCTCTTTTTTCCTTCCCATCGCTTTCCCTCATCTGGCTCCTAGTGAAAACTGTCATACACTCCTCCTTGGGGTTCTTCTTAGTGTTGACTGTAAAACTTCATGTGGACCTTTCATTCAATTACTTAGCTAATTGGCCTACTTGTACCTTTAGATTATTTATGGCTAATTCAGTGCTCTTGTGATTTGATAGAGAAACCTGCATAAATTGACTCATAGTATCTTGTAGCCTGGTGGTCTTCTCATATACATTAGGCCCTTGATTGGGAGGCCGAATAGATGAATTTCCTTGATCCTTGTTGAAGTTATTCTTAGAATGGGATCTAAAGTCTTGGCCTTGAGAGAAATTTCCCCCTTGATGGTATCCTGGAGGCCTTCCTTGATGGAACCCTTGACAAATTGGATTGACCATATAGTTGACTTCTTTAGATGCATAATCTTGAGTCATGCACATGCCTGACTCATAGGCCCCACCATAAATGTTGCATCCCCCAATTTGCATGACTGAAGATGGAGCAAGTTGTACTGCATGCAACTGTTGAGGAAGCTTGTTTAGGGTCTTTGTAAGGGTCTTAATTGGCTTGGCTAGAAGCTTGTTTTGAGCTAGTAATGCATCTTGAGATGTGAGCTCACGAAGACTCTTCTTGAGATGTGAGCTAGAATGGGGTCGCAAGCCATCAATGAATATATTTAGCTAAACATGCTCACTAAACCCATGAGTATGAGTCTTTCAGAGTAAACAATGAAAAAGGTCAAGAGCTTCACTCAATGATTCATTAGGGAATTGATGGGATGATGAGATTTCAACCTTCCCCTCAGTAGTCTTGGACTATGGTGAATATTTCTTCATGAACTTCTCGACCACCTCATCCCATGTCCACAAGCTATTCCCTTTGAATGAGTGCAACCATTTTTTTGCTTCACCTGCCAAAGAAAAAGAAAATAGATTGAGGTGGATGACATCTTCTGGAACTCTTCTATCTTCACTGTGTTGTAGATCTCTATGTATGTGGCAAGATGAGCATATGGGTCCTCATTTGGTAGACCATGAAAGAGATTGTCTTGAATCAGCTGAATGAAGGAATGTGGATAGGTGATGTTGGCTGCTTGAACTTCGAGTTGGGCAATGCTGGTCAAGTACTGAGGTGTAGAGGAACTAGAGTAGTCCTCCAGAGATACCCTCTGCGGCTGGTCTTCTGCCATAATGCATTCTTCAAAATTGGGGTGTGAGTTGATTACAAGGAAAGAATAAGATGATATAGAAGATCATGATTCTCTCTCCTTGATTAGCATGTACCTCTTGTTGTTCTCACCTTTTTCTTGCAACATTATTTCTTCTGCAAGTTGCTTCAGTCTCATGATCCAATGGAATAATGTTGTTTCCTGAAATTATACCTCGCATACAAGAAGAAAAACAACTACAACATAGGTTATCAAGGTTAAAGAATTAACAGAAATTACAATAAAAATTAAAAATAAAGAATGATTAAAGAAAAAAATTATTATTTTTTATATTTTATATACTGAAAAATTAAATCAAAAATAAAAATTAAAAGATAAAATTAATTGCTTTAAAATTGGAATATCCAAATTACCAAGTACAAAAAACAAAATCCCTAGCAACGGTGCCAAAAACTTGTTAATCGGTTTGGCAAGTGCACCAATTGTACAACTAGTAAAGTAAAAAAGAAGTTCGAGTATCGAGTTCACAGAAACTTTGTTTGTACTTAGGTAGGTGAATATATAATTTTCAAGCAATTAATAAATTGGTTTAAAAGGTTGTGAAAAGAACAATAAAATAATTTGGCATAAAATTGAATTAAAATAAACAAGAGAGAAAAAAAAACATAAAATGAAATTAATTAATTAAAACAGACAAGAGGAGAGAAGTCAATATTAGAAGCAAAAGTTAATTCAGAAGATGAAGATGTTGGGGGCTTAGCCTACCAGTTACTCTTGATGTAATGTTAAGAATTTTTCTCTATTTAGATTTCTCTAATTATCATCTGCATCTACTCATTTATTCTTACGATGATCCCTCATGTGGAAGGTATAATTTATTTATTTTCTCTCTCAAACTCTTTAAGAGGTAAAACAGTTAAATTACATTAACAATAGAGATGTATAACTGATTAAATAAAATTCATTCTATCCCTAGAGATGAATTATTTAGATTTTTTTTCTAGTTCCTTTAGAGATAAACATTTTCCAATGTCTCCCCTAAAAATTGCCATGAGTATGGCTGATCAAACCATACACAATGAAATTAAGCACAAAAAAGAAACAATGAAAATTAAAATAACATTAAACAGATAGGAAAAGTAATTACATTAAAAGCAGTTGGTTGCTAAACTCCCAACAAAAGGGGTTTTAGCCTGTCATTATCATAAGATGCTTTACAATTACAAAAGGGTAATGAGTAATGAAGGGAATAAATAAGAAAGGGGATGAAGGGAATGAATGACTCTTAATGGTTGATTCTCCTTCTTCTCGCCTTTTTCTTCAGTAAGGAATTGTATTATCTTGAATATTTTGTGTGTCTTACACCTTCTCCTCTTCCTCTTTTTATAGATGTAGTTCAGCTTGGATTTTATGCAACCAATATCTGTATATACAAGGAATATCAATATAAAATATGTACATAAACTACGCCTGATCAGTGCGTCGCCTGCGTCTACACCTAACGTATACTAGATGGTCCTGTGTCACACTCCTGGCCAATCTGAGGCATTCTTCGATCACCTCATGTGTCAATGACCCAGGCGTGACCACCCCTAGACTCAGATGGCGCTCCAACCTCTCAGCAATGTCATCACAAACTTCCTGTTACATACAAAACAAACTAATTACACAAATTATTATGCAAATATTGAGGTAAATGACGTAAATTATTAGTATTACTTACCACTGCATGTCTGGGCTCCTCCACAGATGTCGACGATGCTCCTGGCTCCGGCACGCGAGGGATATCCGTCTGCGGGGCCTGAGGGATGACTCAAGACTGCGGGGCGTGACCATGAGGCAGAGGATCTAATGCGTGGCCTGGTGTCATGAAAGGATGAGAGATGCGGAAGAACCAGTCGATGTAGTCACTAGAACACGCCCCTGGCACAAAGCACACCTCACCTGTAGGTACGATATGATCCTCGTAGTGCATCCACCTGTCGTGTATATCATCGTACGAGACCCATGAATCGACAGGAGGAGCAGGAATGGTCTTTGTGTAGCCAAACTGCTGCACGACCCTCTCCGGTCGGTAATAAACAGCAACAGGCCCCCAGCGCAAGAGACCGGAATAGCATGATCTGACGTGGAAGTCCCAGACCTCCCGATGCTCCCCATAAGGGATCCAACAGACATCCGGAATCCGGAGTCGGTCCAGGCGCTCCCTGTACGACGGCGTGCGAATGCTCTTCACAGTCTTCTTCATCGCAATCCACCTGCACGCACGCGGAGAAGCCTCATCGTAGTCCCGATCAGCGGTGGACTCCGCGACCGAGGGAAAGTGCTCGTAAATCCAGCACTACAGATGTAACATTCAAATTATAAACATTAATAATGAAAGTGTAACAAAATTTAAAGTTGAACATTGTTTAGCCTGAATGAATGAAAAACATATTTGTTACCTGCAGCAGTGTGATGTAACCGCCAAGCTGTCGACTGTGGCTCATAGATGCATCGTTCAGCTGGTCGTACATATGAACTAAAGCAGCCACTCCCCAGGCGTACCTCTCTGTCATACTGAGGTCACGAAGGGCCTCCAAGTAGACAACATGGACATTGGTTGCACTCTTGTTAGCAAACAGAGCCAGTAGGTGAAGAAGATATGCGCGAGCCGCAGCTGTCCAATGACCTGCCTGGCATCGGCACTGATATATATCACGTACCCATTGCAGGCATACATACAGTCCGCGACACTGGACTGTCTCAGCCCTAGCAGACTCTGGAGAGACCATCAACAAGTCCACCAGCATCTGAACCGCATCGTCCACGTGCAAGGGCTCAAATGCGTGTAAGTCGCCAATAACGGGAAGATGGAGAAGAGAGGAGACGTCGTCCAATGTGATGGTGAGCTCTCCCATCAGGAGATGGAAACTAGACGTCTCCCGGTGCCACCGCTCCACAAACGCGGACAAAAGTCCCCGATCGCCGGTGTCTACCGAACACACGATCAGAGGACTTAGTCCTATACCAGCAATAAGTCCCTCAATGGCAGGGACAGGCCTGCCTAAACTGTGGACCTTCCTCCCATGAGAGGATAGCTTCAATTCAGGATGCTCCTGAATTGAAGTATAAAGGAACGCAAAATTTGTTAAAATTATCATTTAAAGGAAAACTAATTTCAATCATAAAGTATAATTTACAAGTAACTAAAAATAAATAGTATAAATACCTCTCCCGTCCATACGCTGCAAGCAACGTGATCCACATACACTGTCAACACAGATGGGTCGCTCGGACCACCCGGAAATCCCTGAGGCTGATCCTCAGCCGCCTCTGCGCCTGCGTCCGCAGGAATGTCCTCCACAGCAGCTGGTGCCTCCATCGGATCATCCTGAACATTTGGCGCAGGGATGACTGGCTCATCAACGTGATCCGCAGCCACAGCGACTCGCTGCCTCCGTGCGGATGCAGTAGGCCGTCGACGCTGCGGAGCATCATCGGAATCATCACGATCTCCTCTACCCACACCTAAGGCACGGCCTAATCCTCTAGTCCTAACCATGATCTGCAAATGAGTGACACAAATTCAATCACCCATTTCATTCACTCAAATTTCATTGGTCTAATGCAAATTTCATTGACTGAAAGTCGCGCTTTATGCTTTTATCGGGTTAGTTTTTATTCAGTACACTATATGATTAAATGGAAATTGATTATGGATCCTAATATTATTGATATTAGATAAACAAAGCCAAAGAAAGAAGAAATAAATCTTCTTGATATTAGATGAACAAAGCCAAAGAAAGAAGAAATCAACCTTATGCTTATTCATTTGGTTCAACCTATAAAGGAAGTACATGGTCATAACTTAGTTAAAGGATACTCTATCCTTTATGAGCTATTTCTTTTCTAAGGATACTCTATCCTTTATGGTCATATCTTAGTTAAAGGAAGAAATGGAAACAACTACTCATTTGGTTCAACCTATACTGGCAGTGAAGTGCATTCCTATGAGCCCCAAGCAATATTAATTGAAATATTAACTACTAAGTAGTTTACCAAGTGTTTTTATGATTCATTCTAATATCTCATGCAAGTTGTGATAAAATAATGTTTAGTGTAGCCCAAAGTCAATTCAAGGATCTCAAGGTTGTGATTAAATTTAAAGTCCCTTTTATTAATTGAGAATTTGTGTTTTGTTTCTCTACCTTTTATGTTTTCAGTTTTTGAAATTTAATTGATGATTATGATAGGGTTTTGGGAATTGAATTAGTATTAGCATTAGGTGATAGAATGGCTGCTTAATTGATGACCAAAATGCTTATTGCTCTAAAGTTTGATATAAAACCATGTTGAGTATTTTACGGATCAAGTGATCCATAAACTACTCAACATACCTTACAGATCAAGTGATCCGTAAAGCTCCCAGCGATTTCCGGCAGCGCTTTCTGCCATGCCGGCAACACTGGAGCAAAAAAAGGTAAGGTTCACAGTGCTGACCTCGACGGTGGACGCGCAAACCTCCTCAACGACCGTTGCTCTTCGCGGAAGCTTCCTCGCAGCACCACCGCAAGCTACCTCGGCAACCTCCTCAACGAAGAAGAAGAAGAGGCACAAAGAAGATGCGCAAGCAATGAAGAAGAAGGCGCAGGAAGAAGAACCAGGAAGAAGAAGCAGGAAGATGAAGAAGCAGAAAGAAGAAGAAGAGAGCTGATCCGAAAGAAGAAGAAGCAGAAGCGCAAAGGCGGGGAGGGAGAGAGAGGTTTCATTTTTTTTTTTAAATTAATGAAGGGCATTATGGCCTTTTCACAGTAATTGCAGGGTGCACCTAGCAGCACTCTTCTTTACATCTTATTAAGTGGGGTGCCACCATTTTGGGCCGGTAACTGTTTGCTATTTATATGTTCAATTATCAGCATATTTGTGGTTTCTTCTTTGATATTACTGATCTGCATATTATTACCTTCAGAATCTGAACCCGGGATCTTCCGACAGATTTTACTAGGAAAACTTGATTTTCACTCTGAGCGTTGCCTAGCATTTCACACAGTGCCAAGAATCTAATTCGGAAAATGCTTGATTAAAATCCAAAAACAAGGCTTACAGCACATGAAGTAGTCTGTAAGTCTCTTGAACTCCAAAAACTAGTTTACTACAAACTACTAAGTACAAACAATTCTTAGAATGGCTTAACAGCTGTAAGATGTCCTTCTATGTCAGGACACCCATGGATTGTTGATGACAACATTGCACCTAATAAACCTCTTGATTCTGCAGTTTTATCACGTCTGAAACAATTCTCTGCAATGAATAAATTGAAAAAGATGGCATTGCGTGTAAGGCTTCTTTAGAACTTTTTACCAAGTCTAGATAATTTCTTTGTGCTTACGAGATTTTAGATATTGAGGGAGGAAAAGAGATAAAAGAGAATGAAATAATAAATTGTTAATAACGAAGATGTATTTCAATGTATTGAAGTTATGCTATATGTTTATAAAACCTAGAGTACCAACCATTATTTATTTTAACCAAAATCCTAACTAATTTGAGAAACAAATTATAATCAGATAAGGAAATATAATTATTCATCCTAAGATAATGAGGAAACAGGGAAACAAAATTTAGAATTGGATATTTTAGTAACAAGTTTTCTTCTATGAGTTCTCAGTTGTGTGTCTTCATATGCATATTTATTACTGGAATTTCAGCTGAGCAGATTGCAATTATTTCAAGATCCATTAGGGAGCCATCTTTTCTTAGTTAGTCAATTTCTTGTGCATTATTTTTAACTCGACTTGGAAAAGTTCCTTGGTTCTAAAGGTTATTACAAAACAGGGTGGGATGCCTGTAGGAATGCAAGATATTAGATTCCTAAGAAAGACGATTAGCCTATTACCTACCCTAACATTCAAGGAATGCAATAATTACTATATTTACGTTTCTCATGTATAATGGGTTTGGTTTCCTTTCAAAAACTGGTGGAGTGATTTACTAGAGCCAATTTTTTTTAATGAATTTAATTGGAGTGCATTGATAATGTAAAGGTTTTTTAACACTATTAACCAATCATGGATTGTCATAACATTGAAAATCATTGACTTTTATGATAGTTAGACTAAAGTTAGTACCAAGAGTATTGTCTAATTTTTTTTCTTTCTCTTTTGATAAGTAGTGTTGTCTAATTGGTTAATAGCTTAAAAACACAGCGACAACACATGTAGTAATTACGTTTTGAAAATATAAATTTACTTTGCAATGGTGATATTAGGAAGATACTACACACGCGTGCACAAAAAAAAACATGCATTTATTTAATTAGGTAGTAAATTAATTGAGATACCTTGAAGACATTCTCGTTGTAAGAACCAGGAGAAAATTGAAGGGCATTGTAATCTCCATCGTTGAATGCCCAAGTTCTTGCTACATTCAAACCATGTTGGGAAGCTTCTTGAAAAGTTATACTGACCTTAGAACTTGTAGATGGATCGGATGCTACATTCATTAACCAATACGAATTGAATCCATTTAAGTAGTGTGGTAAGCTTTGCAATTATGATAAATAATGGCTCATTTTGTTGTCTTTTAAATTATTTGACTCTTCACTGTGTTTTTTGTTGTTTTCAATATAAATTTAATTTTAAGTAGATATAGTTTCTCATTTGTATGCAAATGTTGCTTCAGTTTGAATTCCAGTAATCTTATAAGTTTTTTTTAATCAGTTCATTCTTCCTCTTTAAAAATGGTGCTAAAATAGATACCTATCCCTACCTAAGAATCAGGATTATCTTTTTATTTTATTTTAAAACTTATAAGATTAATTTAATAATCAAGGAATTAACAAAAGCTCATTGAAGTTCACGTGATGGCAGTGGGTGTTCTTTTGTTTCTATTGTTGTACTGTTTCTTTCATTTGCTATCATTGACATATATATATATATATATATATATATATATATATATATATATATATATATATATATATATATATATATATATTTCATATGTAGTGTTTATTTAGCCGAAATAGAAAATTTATCTTATGCTAGTTTTTAACACAAACTTTTATTAAGTGGGATATATTAAAATACAATATCTGATTAGAGCCAACATTAATTAAAAATACTTAATTACAAAATTATTTCAATGTTTTATCTAGTTTTAATTGAATTTCTCCTTTTATTATTGATCGGTATTTTTTAAATTTTTTAATTAGAATTCTTGTTTGTCATGTTTTTATGCTCTCTTTTTTAGTTATTGCTATACTATCACCTGATTAGCTGCATAATGGTCTAGAAAAAGTCTAAAATTATATATGCTTTGTATCACTTATGTCCCTTGATAAGCCGTATTATTGTTAATGAACATAAATAGCAAAAGTTGAAAGTGATTTGGTATACTGATGCTTAGTGCTTCCTAGATCTTTATTAAATAATTTTTTTGAGTTAGTTGGCCTGGTAGCAGATATTGTGGTAGTAGATGTTGGAGTCCCCAACATAGTTCGTGGCAATTGGCTAAAGAAAGGAGCTGTGGTGATTAACATGGGAACAAATCAAGTTAAGGTAATGATTTTTTTCTTCAGTATTTTAGTTGTGCCAAAATGACTTCTTAATTATTCTAGGTGTGCTATAATGTGAGGTACTAGAAATTTTTATCTTGTTATTTCAAGAACTTGCTGCTATAATGTGAACTATAAGGTAGCCATAGCCCCCATTGCGATAATTCAGCATGCTATACTGAAGGTTCATTATGAGCCCTCCAGTAATTGTTTCAAGTATGCTTTTTATAGCTGCACTAGTTTGAATTTGCCTGGTTTGGCTTGTTTGTATTGACAATGTTTTCTTGAGTATGCAAATTAATTTTTAAATTTTTTCTCAATTATTGCTGTCCAATTTATTAGCATAATTTTTTTTATTATAATATACAAAGTTGCTCTGTGCAAGTTTGAAGTTGAGCTAGTTTCATTTTTGGGGATGTAAAGGCTCCATATACAAAAAAAAAAAAAATAGCATTTCTACATCGGTTCTGATATGACCGATGTAGAAATGCTAACCATTCTAAAATGGTCGCGTGTGAAAGACCGTCTTAGAATGCTCATCATTCTATATCGGTTCTTCAACGAACGTCGTAGAAAACTTAGCATTCTACATCGATCCTGCAGTTGTGACCGTCGTAGAATGCTGAGCATTTTACATCGGTCCTTGACAACCGTCGTAGAATAGACGATCACTTTTAACGATGTCTCCTACGACGACGATCGTAAACCGAGGTAGATAGTCCCATATAATCGATGTAGATTGTCTTTTTTCTAGTAGTGATGTTATTGACTATTCCTATCTATGAGAGTTTATCTACTAACATGGAGAGAGATTAATTAGTTCATTACTTACTTAAGTACGAGTGGCAAATGTGGTTATATAATGTTCTAGAATTTGATGATGCCACAAAGCAAACAACATAAAGATAAAAGTAAAATAATATAAAGAATCTTGAATACGAATAAATCAAACAATTAAAAGATTCAAAATTAAGGTTTTTCTTTTAAAAAATCCAATAAACATATTTGACCATTACATTAATTTAAACCAAGTCTTGCAGTTTTTTAAAGCATTAAAATTATTTTTGAAGTTTTGGAATGTAATTGATTGCCACATCATATAATCGATTACTAGAAGCAATGATATAAAAGTTTTTTCTTTAAAATTTGAAATTGCACCAAAAAGTGTGTTTTGAAGAGTTACATCTTTTAGGAATAACTCCTGACGATTTACACCAATTTGGCTATAAACATTTATGATTTTAACAAGTTTATATACATGAAAAACTTTTAAAAAGATCTTGTTAACAATAATACTCAACCATTAAGTTATTGATAAAAAAAAAAAAAAACTTAGTCAAATACACTTATTATTGAGAAACCTTCTAGTGTTTCAATTTGTAATATTTTCTCTAATTCAAAAAGTAAATTTTTATATCCTTTATCTAAACTTTTGAAAAAGGGTGAGACATCTTTTATAAGAATAAGAGTGTGATATCTCTTGATTCTTAAGAGACTCAAACATATAAGATGGGGGATCTCAAGGTTGTAAAGGATTTGGAAGATAATAAAATTCTTAAGTGATACACAAGAGATAACCCAATTAGAGTTTGTAATTCTCTCTTTCTTTATCCCTTTATTTCTATTACAAATTTATTACATTCATTTATATTGATAAAAATCTTAATTATTTACTTTTTTTTCTTTTTAATCAAAATTTGACACATTATCATATTTATCATAGAAAAATGAATTAGAATGTATGCATTATCATATTTAACAAAGAAAAAGTTTTGATACATCCGTCAGTGTCAATATATATACCACACTTTGTGCACTATAAAGGACCTATTCATTCCTTTGTGCACCATAAAGGATTCGTCACTGCCAATATACCACACCATTTGGCTGCTAACCAACATAGAGCAACCTTCACTAGCTATTGGACTAGATGCGATTTGGCATGCACCAAACAGTTTGTATCTTGGATCATGTTTAGCCCCATGCAAACTAGAGACAACCCATAAGATTTGTTGTCGAGCCAATTGAGTTTTTTAGAGACAACCCATAAGATTTGTTGTTGAGACAATTGAGTTTTTGAGAGCACAAGAGAACACTATATCTCTTCAATTTGGAAATGTTGTCGGATTTTGGAAACGTGCAATAGTTTTGTTTTTTTATTTTTACTGTCAGCTAAATGATATATATTAAAAAAAGTCATTGAATTGTATCATATCATTAATTAACTGACAGCAGAGACTAAAAAAATACTTTTAATATAGTAGAAGTCCAAAACAACAAAAAATTTATAAAAACTTAAAATAAAATTCGAGTATATATTAAAAATTTTAAACGTATTGAAGCTCATTTTTTCCTTTGGTTGTTGTTTCCTTTACTGTCATAGTCTTATATTTTTTATAATTAATAAATATATAACTTATTTATTATAATAGGTAAATAATTTAAATAAAATAATAACAATAAATAGGGTAACATATGAATTTTTTATCCCTAAATGTTTGATCATTTTAAAAATCGGGAATTTGGTTCTTAAATTTTTTTTAAAAATTATGAAATTGGTCAATGATGCTGCATGCCGTTCCATGTAGATGCCATGTGACTGACACAAGAATGTCACATGGTTACCTGTGGTGGTCATTAGCTACGTCAACAAAAATATTAATAGAATTAGAGTATAGGATTCATTTTACCAATTTTCAAAAATTCAAAAGACTTGAATCAGTGGGGTAAAAAAGTTTTAAGGGAGGCTATCCTAGCGCAAAACATTATTAGGTAGTTATAGAATAATATGAGATATAAGTTTGATTTAATGATTGAAAGAAGAGGCAGGAGGAAGAGGAGAGAGAAATCATGGATTCAAATCCTTCCAACGGACATATTTAAAAAAAACTAACAAACTAATATTAAGTTTTGATAAAAAAAAAAAAAAGTTACAGAGCATTTGTGCATGATCCCAATCAATTTTTAGATGACTTGCATTTAAGTTTTTTAATTTATAAGAAAAGAATTTATAATAGTTGATTATATGTTACCTAAATATTGATCAGGTTCATAAATTAGATGATGATTCTAAATCATCTAATAATTTTTTTTTTTGAGGTAACAAATCTCATGACTCATTTTATTTTGGTCCTTCTAATGAAGTTGTTTTAATGTCATTCTGTTTCTTCTTTTCTATTGCTTCCTTTGTTGGGTAATGCCACTAGCCAGTGTAATTTCCCCCCATGGTTTCAAGCATATGGGTTGGTAGGGCTAAGCCGCCTTACAGACGGAATCAAATTGTACTAAAACTATTTTTAATGCACATATATTTTAAAATTTTAATAAAATGTGAAAATATAAATTAGATGATAAAAAAATATTTTTAATTAATGAAAACAAAATTTTGAAAACTTGTATATTAAAAATATCAAAATTTCAAAAAAAAATATACATGAATTAATTAAATTTTATATTTAAAATTGGAAAGGAAAATGCTCCGGACATGTAACGCTACTAAAAGTAATAGATCGAGAGTTTTAAAACCATTCTGAAGAGATCAATTTAGTACATAAAGAAAGATAGAAAGGTCTAGATCATTGAGTAAAGAATTTGAAAAGGCAATTAGAATTGATTCTGTTAATTCTAATTTTTATATTTATAGTAATATTAAGATCTATATATAATCATTATTTTAATCATATAACTATATATAAAATATATACCTAGTCAGGATCAATTTAAGCCTTCGTTGACATACACTATTTTTTTAATTTTATTTTTTGCATAAAAGAATTAGGGATGTCAAAGTAATAGGTTAATTAGCCCAGATAATTTAACAAAATATTTAGGCTAAGCCAAAATTATTAAAACAAAGAATGATTATGATCAAGTAGACCCAAAAACTTAAAAATATTTTAATGAAATTACTCTAATCAATAGCTAGTTTTAAATCTTTTTACACAAATTAATTTATATTCTAATAAGATGGGTTTTTATAAACAGAAAACACTTTGTTAATTAAATGAACTCACCTCTTAGAAATTTAGTTTGAGTGTAACTACTTTATCGTAATCTTTAACTCATAACATAAAATTTCTCTTTCATTAAAATACATTATTCAAATACTACTTTCTAGTTAATTTGAAACTTAATTTTAGGTTTAACCCTAAAATCTAACTATTAATATAAGAATTGTATTTTATTTATATACATTATTCAATAATTATCTCTAGTCAGCACGAGATATACTTCAGTTTTTCCTGATATAATCTACAGCACAAGGTCAGTATGCCCCAGTTAGGACCACCAAAAACAAATATAAGATAGAACATAAACAAAGCAGCAGACACAAGAAAGCCCCCGGCCTCAAAATGGAAAACCCCTTCCATTAGGCTCTTTAATTAAACAGACACCTTTTTTTTAGTATACTATGCTCGATATGTCCCTTAATTATTATTTATTGGTAACAAACTCATTCACACATGACCCTTCCAAGTCCTCAAAATTGAAACAAGCAATTAGCACCTAGCTACCAAAATAAGCAGGAACTAAAAATCCAGGATTGTGGACTGAGAATGCATTCAGCATGCATCACCTGTTTCTTCGAGAAAGCAGCATCCTAGGTAAGCATTTACAGTATGCTACAGATATACAGTCTTCCATATAACCTGATTAATCCAATTAAAAAGTCTGAACTATCCATCTGGATATAACATCAGCTGTAACTCCTTTAGTCAAGACACATGCAAAGAATCTTTTTTCCCTACGAATGTTAAGAAATCTGCAATTCAACAATGCAGCATTTAGCCTACAACACAACAGATAGAAAACATTAATCTATCTTTCTGTTTTTGTTTTTATTCCTTCAGTAAGCCTAACATAATTAATTAATACTTAATGATTCACTCAATTCATTTCTAGTTAACTTCATTTTTTTCCTATACTTACGATGTTCGCTTAATCAAATTAAAGGAGAAAATATCAACTTACTACCGAGGAAGAAATTGGCTTATAGACATTTGATTGTTCGAGAATGGTGTAGAAGTGTTGATTGATTGATTGGAACTTGATTCATTCGCAACTGGATTTTCATGCATTCTACCATGCAAGAAAAATGCAGGCTCTTGTGGTGTTGGCAATTCAATAGGGTGACTAGTCAGATATGAAGCAACTGTCACCATTGTAGGTCTAGCATCAGGGTCTTGTTGAACACATAATAAACCAATCTGAATGCACTTGATGACCTCAATTTCAGAATAATTTTCAGTAATATCTGGGTCCAATGTGTTCAAAGGTGTGTGATCACTCCATTGTTTCCAAACCTATATATAACAATGTCAAATAAATATCTGAAGCATTGCAATCCTTAGTGTTTGAGTCTATATATGAATATAATTAAAATAGATATATGGCATACAAACGTCGGGAAAAATGATTGACTGGAAGATTAATTGTACTCACATAGCTTAAGAGGCCATTAGTAATACGGTGTGATTCATAAGAACTGAAATTCTTTTTTCCACTTATAATCTCTAAAACCATGACACCAAAACTGAAAACATCTGACTTCTCAGAAAATTGTCCGAACATTGCATATTCTGGAGACATATAACCACTAATATAAAATAAATTAGAAAAAAAGTCATATTATCTAAAACAAACCATTTAAAAGAAGAAGAAAGGAAAGGATAATGATGGACATTTCAATCTTACTATGTTCCAACAATTACACTTGTATTTCCTTTGTCTTGATTTATTTCAACAATTCTGGCGAGACCAAAATCTGAAATTTTTGGAATCATACATTCATCTAATAGAACATTACTGGGTTTGAGATCACGATGTATAACTTTTAGTCGAGAATGTTCATGTAAATAAAGAATTCCTTGAGCAATTCCTCCTATAATATTATAGCGTTCAGACCAGCTTAACTTTTGCGGTTGAGAATCTGCAAAATTGTTTGAGATAGTAAGAATCAAGCATGCATGCTTTACAATCAGTGTATTAAATCAATTATAAATGGTCATAGAAAAACATCATTCACAATGCATGGATCTAAACATTGACTGTAAGGAGCTTAAGGTCAAGAGAGTTTCTAACCAAATAGAAAGTAATCAAGGCTCTTGTTTGGCACATATTCATAAATAAGTATTTTTTCTTCTTCCTGAAAGCAAAAACCAATTAGAGTCACTAGATTTCGGTGTTGAAGTTTGGCTATTAATAAAACTTCATTCTTGAACTCATTTGATCCTTGCTTTGAACTTTTTGATAATCTCTTTACGGCTATTTGTGAACCATCAAGAAGAATACCCTGAAATATATAAGCTATTATTTATGTGAAAATAAAGAAAATAATAAAAAATATTAAAATGTATTCACCTTATAAACTTCTCCAAATCCACCTTTGCCTATTTTATTCTGGTCTGAGAATTTATTAGTTGCTGCTATAATGGTAGCCAAATCAAATTGCAACGACTCTAAAGTAGCAATTCCACGACCAACTAGATGAAACATGATCGAAAGGTTAAAATTCCTCAAAATAAAAATTAATTGAAAGGTTAAAAATAAATATTAAACTTAATTTTTGCCTGAAGCTAACAAGGTATGGATTCAAATACAAATTGTTTTACAATACGTACAATTATCTTCGAGAATAGCTGCACGCCTCTTTCTTGCTTTTTTATGTAGAAAATAGTAAGCTGCAAAGAATAACGTCACAGAAATACTTGCCAACACAACAATCAAGATAATTATTCGCGACTTGCCTTTTCTTCTTTCTGCTCAAAACAATCAACACATATTGGAAATACTATCAGTGAAAAACATCACGACAGGTCATGATACGTTGATAACAACAGCACAAATTACTAACGTTCTCCATATTAATTAGTCATAAACATTGGTAATTTTGTTTTGTAACGATAGTAAAGATCAAACACAGGAATGAATTTAAGAGACAACAAAGTGAGGATATATAGAAGAAAAATATCAAAGTGATAAATGGGATAGTAATGTAACAAAAAAATGTAAAGAAATAGATATAGATGAGTGTAAGGTGATTA